>NC_137465.1:27890761-28490761 GCF_964235325.1 Thermobia domestica
AAAACAGAAGTGGCGTTCAACGTGACATCGTGCACCACAATGTTGCTACTAATACTTGTTACATTCGTAGAATGAATGGGGTTCAAGAAATGGTAAAAACAGAGTAAACAAACGAGTGTCAACGTAACTAATCCATTTTCCACGATGCAATACGTTATTCTAAAGATATTTTACTCTGTCTTTCTTGCTCTTAGTCAACCGAATTCGAGGAATTTGAAGCTTAAAATATATAAAACGATAACCTGTATGGCTGCCTACTCTGAGGGAAAATCGCAGACTGAAAATGTGTGAGAAGATCCTAAGACGAATATTCGGACCCAAGAGAAACGGAAATGGTGAATAGTGGAAACTTCATAACGAGGAACTACATAATTTATATGGTTTACCAAACATTGTTAGGGTCATCAAATCTAGGAGGCTCAGATGGGCAGGTCATGTAGCCAGAATGGAAGAAAGTAGGAACGTTTTCAGTCTTAATTGGAGGACCAATCGGAAAACGACCACTAGGAAGACCTAGGCGCAGACGGGAGGAAAATACTAAGATGGATCTCGCGGAAGTAGGAATACAAAGTAGAAACTAGATCCAGTTGGCTAAGGACAGAAGTCAATGGAGAGCTTTTATGAACGCGGCATCGAACCTCCGGGTTCTATAGGCCATAGAGTTAGTCAACCAAATTTTCTGGATTCCTCACACATGTCGCAAGGTAATCAATAGCAACTGTAATCCTGCCCAACAGTAGTGACAAGAACTGATTTAAGTTAATGTTGCCAAACTTATCCTATCGCAATAAATTGCACTGACAAAGAATTAGCTTCCCAATTTCTTAACTTTTTTTTTTTTTAAATAATTGTTCACGTACTGCATCAATACCTACAATATTTAAAATTTTTCCATAGACTTCTATTGGGGCACAGGTAAATTTGACAGTCTTACTTGCGTCATGCTTCTCTTCTTGTCTGCTGTAGTTAGATTTGCAAGTACTTATATTATTATTATTGGACTATACAGACCATAAAGTTACGTACGTAAAAATACTTCTGTAAATAATTACACAAAGTGATTTGTGCTTTTCTCTTCCACCTGTTCTGCGCATAGAGGCATCAGTCACGTTTTAAAGAAATGGTGTATTATATGCACTTGCATAACTGTAAACAACTCTTCCACATTTTCTGATAGAAACTCACTGTTTGCTGGTGGTTAAAGAGCACTGAAGTTTCATCGTAATTCCATACATCTTTCTACGGTCCTCTCTATGCATGATGTCGCTTCAAAACTCTTTAATCTTTGAGCGACTTTGGGCAAGATCACGAAGCTCTACACCAAATTATGTAAGTTATTTCGGATACTAATTTAAGCAAGCTACAGTTAAGCTTCGCTTTTTAAATTTGAATTTAGTAAAAGTTTTAAAAAAGCGTTTTCAGAATTAAAAGATACTGTAAGACAAGGTTCCCACATATTTGGCGAGTACGAATTTCCTGACTTCTTATAGATCGGTGGGAACTGTTAGGGCAAGTCAGATAAAGGAAGAGAAATGGAATATGTGAAATGCCATGCATATTACACAGCTCAGTGTAACATTTTGAGAAGAATTTTGCCAACATACTAAGCTGTTAGCAGAAGTAAAAAAGATTTACGTTGTTTTTAGAGAATGATTGCAAATACGTTAACGCTTATACTGATTGGCTTTTTAGTGTCAACTAAAACTGAGATAGAGTTTAGTTCATCTTTCCCGGAGCATATTTGGGAATAAACATCAAGTGAGGGAAACAAACATTGACGACACATAAATATCAGTTATCCATTTTCCACCTTCAAACTGACCCTGAGGAGGCTGGCGATAGGACCAGCGAAATGATCGTCGGTTAAATATCTAAAAGTACAATACATTTATCACCTGAAAACCAGAGAGAGCAATGTTGAACTCTCATCGTGAAAGTTTAAAACAACGAATTCAAGCTTGCAGTTGAATGGGAGAAGGTTGATATTACAAAATGCGGAATTCATCAGTATATACATGGTGGTAAGATAATTCACCGACAAACTGAAGGTGACAGTGGTCATGAAATCAAGCATGTCTTAATGAACATGGTTGAAAATGGCACCAATTTCACGTGAGAAGCGTTAAAAAAAAAAAAACCTGTATAACCAGTAATATGATGTCGCTGGTGAACGCTTAAAAATATCGCTGTCGGGTCAAGTGATAACACAGAAAGTCCACTCGACAAATACAAGAGCTTGCAGATGGGAACCATGCAACGGTGATCTCCATCCGCACAGAAAGGAATACATGTATGGAGTCTGGATCTGTCTGTAGGGATTCTTGTTGGGTGGCGGCTGCTCCACTTCCACCTGTACCGACAGCAATATCTTTCCGCATTCGTAAGGCATTCGGCATTATATTAGCGCGTTTATCGCAGTTTCAACGCCTAATGTAAAATCCATGCTGTTTTCGAGCCATGTTCATTAGATATTTTTTGATTAATTTCATGTCTGCTGTCGTCAGTCATGTCCTCCCAGTTTGTCGGTGTTCCTGCATATATTAGTCCGCTGCTATCAACAGTTACATCATGTAACAATATTATCTGGGGCAATCCAAATGAAATCGACCAATGATGGTTGCTGACAAAATTTAATTTTTCATTTAAGTTTCTACCACATTCAGGGAGTTGAAAATGGATGCTCATTTATTTTTTAGCCGCGCAGGTTTTGTCGTAGCGACCATTTTATATAGGCGCCTGAGCGTATTTTGAACTTTTTAGAGGATTTCGTAACTTTTTAGGTTTTAAAGATAATGAGTTCAAACCAAAACCATGTGAAAATTAATGTAATGGACAACATTCTGTGTTCTGTGCACATTGAGACGTACTTCAGAACGTCGAAAGAAAAAGCTCTGAACATGGAGGTTGGAAACCTAGAAATGGCCATTTTGGAATGTACATTTTGAAACAAAATAAGTGAGACTCACCTTCAGTTTTTTGTCTACATAGAGACTAGATAGTAAACAACGTCCCAAACAAGTTTCAGATCTGAGAACAATATACTTGATTTTTTTGGAAATTTTTAAACATTGCAAATTTTCGAAAATCGTGTATTTATAGTTGTTTAGTAACACGTGGGTAAAATTGCATCACTGAGACTTGAGTCGTTTCTGAGTTAAGTTTTTTTCTTTACTGGGACTTAACATCATGAAGCGCCATGAGGTATGGATATAAACTTTGTAACAAAAGACCAAATAATACGACAGTGATGTTTAATGGGTAAAGTATGCATAATTTATGAATCATATCTTGTACAAAGAACGAAACGCCTCTGTTATTTCTTTTCTGCCTATAGCGTTGCTGTTAAGACATCACTGAGGTAAACAGTTGACTAATTTGTGTACAGAGTTCGGCACTGATATTGAAAGTACGATCTGTAAGAGTTGTGAACTCTGTGGGTTAGAGTTTCTGGAGAACCTTAGAGATTGGCACCCACACTTTGTCATCCGTAGATAGTTTTAAAAAAGTTCTTGGGTCATGGGGATGGAAGAAGTGAATAAAAAGAACGTTATTTTCCTGAATGATGTCTTTAATTCTCCCAATCCACCATTTCTCGTCGTAAATACAGGCTACGGTATCATTAGGTGCAAATGACAACATGCTATGTTCTTCGTAACATCTGATTTATGTTTGCGTCAGAGGTATAAATCTATGATATGATCTAGCAATAATAATTCTTTGCAAGTAGCAAATCTCTAATTTCTTGCTGTTTGACTACACTTCTTCTGATGAAGCATAGATAAATTTTATGTCTGAGATAACTATCAACACAAACCCTGTATATCTGTTCAGCTGTTAAAATCGTGAATGTCACATCATTGCAACAACTTATAACTCAGGAACCACTCAAGTCTCAATGATGCAATTTTACTCACTTGTTACTGCACAACCAGCGTCTATTTTGTGCCAATTTGAGATTTTTCACTTCCGTTTTTCCTGAGATATTTGATGGTGAAAATACACGATTCTCGAAAATTTGCAATGTTTAAAAATTTCCAAAAAATCAAGTATATGGTTCTTAGATCTGAAACTTATTTGGGACGTTGTTTACTATCTAGTCTCTATGTAGACAAACAGTTGAAAGTGAGTCTCATTTATTTTGTTTCAAAATGTACATTCCAAAATGGCCATTTCTAGGTTCAGACCTTTTTCCTTTGATGTTTTGAAGTACGTCTCATTGTGCACAGAACACAGAATATTGTCCATTCCATTAACTTTCATACGGTTTTGGTTTGAACTCATTACCTTTAAAACCTAAAAAAGTTAACAGTGTTCAATGGAATCCTCTGAAAAGTGCAAAATATGCTCAGACGCCTATACAAAACGGCCGCTTCAAACAAACCTGCGTGGCTAAAAAATAAATGAATACCCGTTTTCAACTCCTTGAATATGGTACAATCTTAGGTAAAAAAAATAAATAAATAAATAAAAAAATAAATAAATTTTGTCAACAATTTTGTCCTGAAAATTGGTCGATTTCATTTGGATTGCCCTATCTTCAAATATCTAAAGAACGTAATCGTTAAGATCGTTATCTTGTTTCATTTCTGATCCAGCCCCTCCCCCCCCCCAAAAAAAGAAAAACTTCTCAAAATATCGCAGTAAATTGTTGAAATGCATGGACATGGTTGTTTTCGGGGATATATATATAAAATTTGTTTCCGTAATGTTGCATAAGTAAACTGTAAGTATGATCTGAAATAGTTCAAGATGTAACTTCTTCAATATTTCGTACAAACGAGATCCGTGTGTCTGGTCTCTGATGATGTCAAAATAAAATCTGAGCGCTGTATCACTCACAAGGAGACTTACGGAAATGTAACTCATCGTTTTGAATGGAACTTTTCATACTTGTAGAACACCGAAAAATAATTGAGCTACAAGTATGCAGAGTTCCATTCAAATCGGTGAGTTGCACTTCCATAAGTCTCCTTTTGAGTGAGCCCCATCCTTTCCATATGAAATATAATAAATGATCACTCAGAATTTGTATATATTGAAGTTGTTTTGTCTGTTATATATATATATATATATATATATATATATATATATATATATATATATATATATATATTGCTCCATGTCAACTTCAGGTAGTAATATCGCTAATCAAAGTACAATATAATATTTTTGTCATTAACATTAATCACATAAATTATTGTAATAAAACTTATCTTAGAACCAAAAACATCAGGAAAATTTTCATTCTTATTCTCTTATGTGTAATTCCGTCCAAGATAAGAAATTTATCAAAGTCGTTCTACGCAATGACGGATCCATCGAAAAATAATGAAGCAACCAGCATGTCAAAATGTAGACTTAAACTGTCTTGATAGATCATTCGAGATACGTGAATTCTTATTATCTTTTAATTTAATTTAATAGCTTTAATAACCATATTGTTAAAAGTAAATAGCAATTATCTCATTAAGATAAAAGTGTTGTAGGACATCAATATTGTGTACTTCAGAGTGCGTTAAATCACATTTGATACATTTATCCTTATCAAACCCACGCAAATATCAATTTTTGACGTACAAAAGATTTTCTTTCTCGTGGTATATTGTGTTAAATTACACATAATAATGTTATCAGCAAATTAGTCCAGAAAGGATCGATACAGCAAATATTGTATTCGTAATTTTAGGAGCAGAATATTATAATTAGGGCAACCAACTTTATGCTTTATACAGCTGTATATTATGCTTTATTTTTCCTTACATTATGCTTTATTATGCTTTTTTTCTAACTTATACCGTAATAAGCTGTTCCTTGAATTATACTTCATTTTTACCCATTTTTATTGCATATTGTTTTAGTTTACTCGTTTTTATTACTCAAGCATTAGAAATACATATGAAACTATTCATTTTCCAGACTAAAAATTACATCAGTACATTATACTACCTCATTTTATGCAGTTTTCCTTAAGTGGTGCTTCGAAGAAGAAACATGTAGCTGTACAGATGTACAGTAGACTTCTCATATTTAATGAACCCAGAACAAAGAATACAAAATAGATAGCGTCTTTTACTTTCAAGTGGTCAGTTGGAAATTCTCTTACTTCCTGAGATAGCATATACTCTTGATTTTGGCATCTTGGAATAAGCACAACCAGTCTTGCCTGCCTTTTAACACAAAATGAGGGGGAAAAATCCTTCTGAGAGGAAGGGGTCACAGAGAGTAGGAATTCGAAGTTCCTATTGTTACGCGTAAAGGCAATTGGCAGTTGATTTCCATTATTTGCTGCATTGATAACAGCCTTTGTTGATCATTTTCTTCTTTGGCACAAAATATATTAACATTTTTCTTTATTGTACACATACACTGGGTTCTGGAATTAAAAGCATTAAGCATTATGCTTTATGCTTGCAAATTATGGGTTAGTATGCTTATAAGATTAGCAAATTTGGATATGTAAAATGGTGAAAATCACAGATATGGTACCAACCATAGGTGAAATATTCTATTATGCTTTTACTGCTTTATGGTTGCCCTAGTTATGATTTTAGAAACACTCGCTACATTGCATCAAGTTTGCGTTGTACATTTATCTGGAGAAACTATGAGATAACAAGAATCCCCCTAGAAAATAAACCAAAAAACGGCTAGGGAACTCAGATGCCCTTGAGTTTGGTTCCAGGGCATAAGAGGAACATTGTCAGTTAGATTTTCGTGGCTATATGTCATTCTCTTCCTTCCCTTTATTCCACCGTAATTTATGGTAACAGATTAAATGATGTCGACCAACCCTTTTAAATAACAGTCGTAACAGAAATGGGTACAAGATATAATGTCCACTTGCATGGCCGTACTGTAATCCAGGGGCCCACCAGGAAGGTACTTTCTAAGGGACACACTTACATGGACTCACAAAGGACTTATTTCGCACTGAACCGTACAGTCTTTAGGAAAATCCGCACGTAAGTAGAAAGGTATGAATGAATTAATTTTATTTATTTCTTTAATCATTTTTGGCGGAAGGGAAAGAATTTGCATCTGCACAAGGCCCCTCATGATGCCTTTAACATGCGTTTTAAAATACATCTTTTAAAAAATTACTTACCTGCTACATAGTGTTTGCTCCTGTGATTTTCGTCTAATGATATAAATATTTTCCTCCTGTTAAAAAAAAAAAAATAAAAAAAAGAAAAGAGAAGAAAAGAAAAAAATCGAGTTTTCATGTTTTGCTCCCGGACTCCGTAACCAAGGGTCCGTAAAAATTTGAAAACTTACTAAATTTCACGATAAAATCATCACTCCTATATAATTCATGGATCTTTTTGAACATGCTAAGAGAGGACCCATCATAGATGTTTTTGATGACCTCCTCTTGTATTTTCCCGCTTAGTTGTATTAATCCGGCCCTGTATTTTTCTAAATGGAGAACAACGGTGCTGTAAAATGTAAATTATTATTTAGTTTCAAGTTACGGCCTCATTGGAGATTTCAGTTTAGCTGAATACATCAATACGAAAAATGTGAAAGGTTGTTTTCGCAACATCATGGGCTGGCAACGCTGCTCTGGGATTAACTAACTGTATTGCGGGTATTCGACGTGTTACCGTCCTCCGTTCCGTTACTCTCGTATGCGAGGAGTAAGTGACGTGTCCCTTTTTGTACATATACCGCTACTTACGATACAAAGCGAAGGGCCCACTGGGAAATTTCTCTGTTTCCCGCCTGGCCTGTACGGCTCTGTCCACTTGTAGCTTTTTGCTTCTGTTGCGATGAGTCGACGAGTTCCTTAATCCATAAAGAGTTGATTAGGTAAAAGAGAGATAGTAAAAACGAAATGAAATTCACTTTACGTCTCATGGTTATCTCTTATTGGCTAAAGGACAAGGGCGATTAATGACAGTGAATAATAAAATAATTCGTGAGATGAAGAGGTGGAAGGAAACGGGAGAATCCCGGGAAAACCCGTGGACACGATATTGTCCACTATAAACTTATTGGTCTGGGATCGAACCAGGGATCTCTTGCACCAGAAGTTAACACTTATCACTAAGTCACCGTGTTCCACAGCATCATGTAGTAGTACGCGTATGAAATAGTAACCCATTCTGTAATATGGAACCAAATAAAAAGTTAAGGAAAGAAAGAAGAGTTTCCATTTATCATGTATACAATTTTCATACAGTACTTTTTTCATTCTATGTGAAATGGTATTATATTCCGCGATCCAACTTGTTTTTTCTAGTGTGAACATGACATTTTCCAATATGTAAGTCGGGTCTCTAGTGAAACTCCTCCGTACAATGCCGCTGTAAAATGTCAGAACTGTCACCGTAGAAAGAGCATGGTCATTGTACTACACACACATATACATACATATGCTAAGCCTCTTCTCGCACATTTCTGTAGTCAAGCTGTTAATGATAGTATGGAGGAGGTGAATAACTTTAAATATTTATTTGTAGTTGTAATTAGACTAATTAATAGTGGACATACTACTACTCCCAGTTCAATCTTTTATCATCGAGAAAGTTTGTCAGAAAGAAATTAGGAATGAAAATCTCTGTTTGTATTAAAAATGAATCTGTGAATTAACCAATGAATCGTAAAGAAGGACAGAGTCTGAGGCTTTTTCAGAAACTATTTTATGAGAGTGATATTTGATTCAGAGATGAAAAACTAGAAATGAAAGTTTCTATTTTAACGACCTTGGTTGAGCCCTTTAGGTTAATGGAAACGGGTGATAGTGAAACTGAAACTGAATGAATATGAAATAGTTGATAATGGGAATAGAGGAGAAAACGTTCACCACAAACTCGCATATCCTGCGATGGAATTAGGGACCCTTCGCACCAAAGGTAGGCACTCTGCCACTGGGCTTCAAGCCTCCACTATGGGATTGTGAACATACGAGGGGCATCCAGAAAGGCCTTGAACAGAAACAAAACACAGTTGAATGGAAACATTTATTGGACCAGATATAGAATGTGTTTAGCTATTTTTTTCAGCTTATTCACCACCGGAATTCAGACATTTGTCATACTGGACCAACTTGTCTAAACCTGTGTCATAGAACTCGGCATCCTGAGATTGGCACCACTGTTTGACAACCTCCTCCGCCCCTCCATCATTCTGAAAATGCTGACCTGACAAGAATAAGTGTAAGAACAGATGGTAATCGCTCGGAGCGAGGTCCGAGCTATAGGGTGGATGATCCAAAATATCCCAGCTGGATGTGATGACGATTGGACTCCCTCTGCGTTCCTCATCATGCACATTTTGGCGTCCTGCTGCAAATTGTCTACACCAGCTTCGTACCATCTGCTTATGACGTCAGGCCTATAGACGTGGCACAGCTGACGATGGATTTGAATCGGTGCTATGACCTGTGGATTCAAAAACTTTATCACTGCTCGCACGTCACACGTTGCGGGAACTGGAATAAGAATGTCCATCTTCAATCACTTCCACGACGCTACTGAGAGCACTAGGAAAGTTCCGCTGGCGCATGCGCCATGCTAGGACCTTATTCTCTCACGTGCACACAGTCGCTTCGCGCAACGTACAGTTTCCTTGCTATGGAATGCGGAAAAAAGTTACTTTCTGGATGCACCTCGTTCTTTGCGGGGAGCTAGTTGTGTACGATCACGACTAACGCTTGTTCCAGTCGCAAGTGTGTTCTACACTAGTCCCCTTGGATGGTAAAACATACTGGACTCACAGCATGTCCGGGTTGCTTATAATTGATTACTTGATAGCTATCCTGCGTTGTTGTTAATTATTGCGTAAAATCATTTGTTGAAAATCAGTCAAAAATTTTTGGACTGTTGACCAAATAGTGGGTAGTGGACAACAAGTTAGAACTATATAATATATACAAATGGTTCTTTGTCCAGCTGTACTCTTTCAGTTCTTCTTTCCATCATTATGTTTACCAACCTTCCTGTCTAGTGTGTACAGTGTATGTGTAAACGTGAATTCCATCTATTTCCTGGTAGGCTATGTAGAGAGATGATCGGCCAGACATTTTTTAGCTAATGGTGATTCTTAACTCCGTTAGTTTCGATTTTCTAATTCCAAGTTGTTACTCGTATCAAGAAGCATTTCGACGTGAACGTACATCGAAAGTCTTATCACATCCCTGCCTTTGCGCCTTCTTTGGCAACTTACGGTAGCGCCGAGTGCCCATTGACTCTATATAATAGAGTCTCTCCTATTTTTGATCCGTTGTTATTATTTCTCATAATGTAGCAGTGGGCTTCTCATTGCGTAATCTGATGTCTTGAGTGCAATGGCGTAGTTAGGATTTTGTTTCGCGGGGGGGGGGGGGGGGAGGGCTTGTGCACAACACGTGGATAAGCACTTATATTTTTCCTTTTCGGTGCCTACAAATTTTAATTAGGTTGTGCATATGACATATTTATTTCGGAGGAGTGCTTGAGCCTGATAACCTCCTAAATACGCCACTGCTTGAATGTAAAACAGACTCTCAATACTTAATTTCTTCCTTTCTCTCTCTCTCTTTACACAACAAAGATAAGTCACACACACACACACGCACACACACATATATATATATCCAAAAAGTACCCATACGGGAATCTAATACAGGATCCGTTCCTCTACATGAAGGTATTAATAATAATAGTATTGTTGGGAGCCTAAACATTAGCTTATTCTAAGTTCTTATGACGCCACTTAAGTGGATTTATGCAACTCTGTCACACCTAGTTGTGTTGAGAATTGCACTAATAAAATATGAACTTTCAAACTTAATTAAATTTGTTTTCTATTTGCGTTGTTTGTAGCGGAAAGTCCTTTTGTGTACACGTTAAAGCTTAATTGATGGTTTTGCTGATTGCTCTTCCGATATTAATTTCCGCAAGGGAAATACGAATGAACGATTAAAAAAAAAAAAAGTGCGTTATCCTTCAACTTGGACTTGCCACTCGTTGAGTGTTTTTAATGACCTTGATGCTGAAGATAATTATCTCCTTGGCTTTCAGTGAACTGATGAAATTATTCTTTATTTCCTCTCCCAGTTCTACGTGTTTCCCCCTCTACTTTATCCAGCTCCACAAAGCAAACTGAAGGGCGTGTGGGTGGAAACTGGTTTCCAATTTTAACACCACTATCTTGCGAGTGAGCTAACTTCGACATGGTTTAGTTGAAGTGTTTATGGTGACCTTGAGTTTTCTACGTGGACCGTGGTAAAAATCAATGCTGCAGAGGCTAAATAAAACGTCCGTTGGGTGGAAATAGGTAACTTGGCCAGTGTGTTCACGTTTCATGGTAAAGAATTTCCGTTCCCGTATTTTTGTAACGATTGTTCTGTATTTTTGGCTAGGCCAGTTTCTCAAACTGTGTTCCTCGAGACTTGTCCCTGTGATCGTCTTAGATTGAACATTAGACCAAAATAGATGGTAAAAATAAAATTCAAGTGTTCTGCGTCTCAAACAGGTATAGATCAAATGAAATGAAATCTTTCAGTTTAATATCCCACGATTATGACCTTTAGGCTAAGGGAGACATGAGTAAAGCAAGTGAATGATAATAAAACTGGTGGAATGATAATGTGGGAGGAAACGGAAATATTCCAAGAAAACCCACGGACACGTTATTGACCACGAGCTCCTTCGTGGCTAAGCGGTTAGCGTACGCGCCTTTGGCGTGGGAAACCCGGGTTCGATTCCCGGCGGGAGCGCATGTGGTTCGGATTCCGCGTTAATCAGTAGGTCCACGTCTCATATAGCCTCGCTGCTGAACGGAATATTAAACTCAAAATCAACTCAACGTTATTGACCACCTCAAACTTACTGGCTGGGGATCAAACCATTGACTCCACGCACCAGAAATAAGTACTCTACTACTGACCCACCGTGCCCCTCATGTACAGATAATAAAATGTCGTTGGGTTATAACGGTTAGGTATTATATTTGTATGGATTACTGGCATGTATGGCCTTAAAATAAAACACTATTATGTCTAAGGTATGACGTCCCTCGGCGATCAGAATACCCAGGAAAATGATGAGTGGGGAAGGAAGCAAGCAGCCTGGAACTTTCATGTTAGGTACCATCGTAGCATTTTCATAGTGTGAATGAGGAAAACCGAGGAAAAACCCATTCAAGGTGACTGGTCCGAAAAGGCTTTTGCATCTTTCCAACGAGTGTCCCCACCGGGAATCGAACCCGGGACTTCTTGCTCCAAAGACAAGAGCGTTTACGACTACACTACACGAGGACACGCACATGTAGCTTGTATATATATATTGATATAAGTAAAATGTTCTTGATAGCCTTGAATTATTAAAAAATATAATATTTTCTTCTGTTAATTCCAATGTACGAGGTAGATTACGCGAATAATTAATAATGTTTTAAAGAATAACAGTACACGGGGTATAGTGGTATACGCTCAAAATTTTTTTGTTTAAAAAAAAGAAAAGAAAAAAGAATGATAAATTTGCTTTTGGGGTAAAAGAATGATAAATTTGCTATTGACAAGAGTAAGGTGGTCTGTACAGCATTCGAACCAATAAAAGTGGTCTCCACTTGAAAAAAACTTTAAGAACTGCTAGACCGGAGAATAAATTATATGTACCGAATGTGGGGAGCTGTAGTGTGTCTACTAATTGGAACATTCGTATTCGATGGCATGAGTCATGAATATAGTCGTGTATTTTACATAGTCTGATGGAGTTTACCAAAGATTTTGTTAATCAGGTAAATATATAGTGCTTGTAATATATTGTAATGTAAAGATTAAGAATTGGATTGGATTTGAGTTTAGTGTCCCGTTCAGCAGCGAGACTATGTGAGACGTGGACCTACAGCTTAACCCTAGGAACACCAAGATATTTTGGCTTACATCAAAAACCAAAGGGAGTGAGCCTCAGAGCCTCCCCCCCTTGGTGTTCTAGGGTTAACGTGGGATCTGAATTACATAAACTCCCGCCTGGAATCGAAGCCGGGTCTTCCACACCAAGACGGTGTACGCTATCCACATCCACGAGGGAGTTCCTAATGCTTTAGAAGTGTGTGTACCAAAGTAAAGAGCAATGCCATTGATACTGGTTGTATTCACCATATTTTGCAGATAGCAGGTGCGTCCGGATTGTGAAAATCGAATTTCACGTGGCCAGTTTTTTTTATCACGTGGTAGGAGGGGACATTATCACCCAACACACTAACCATATCAGCGTGTATCTCCGTCGGTGTGTCTTTCGTCTGGAAGTATTTGTTTACCATGCACTTGAATTTCCTATATTTTTTACAATCCGGACGTATTTGCTACGTGGAGAGACGGAGAACGCAATCAATATCAGTGAGATTGTCTTGTGCTGTAGCACCCATGCTTCCAGAGTTTTAGAGTACGTCATATTACACATACATTATTTTTGTTCAACTCCTCCTTTATAATGGACAATAATTGTTGAACACACCTCGTATTGAAAATTAGGAATAAACTTACCAAATACGTATCTCAGTAGTCATATTGTTTTACGAAGTTCAGTTCGAAAATATTTATCATTAAATACCGTTTTAAGTGTGGTAGAGTTTAGGAGAAACATGTTAAGAACTCATTAGATCCGCAGGATTCGAACCATAGGTGTCCGATTTCGAAGCGAGAACTTATCGATAAATCGAACAGACACGAATATTCCGGCCCTTGTATTGGGAGGGCGTAGTGGCTCAAAGATAGAGTGGTCACCGCTTCGGAGAATCTAAAGTTCGATTACATGCAGCTGAGTGGTTCCCTTCTATCCAAAGTTGGCATTGTTTTCTCCTTTGATTCGGAGACTCGGGTTCGAACCTCAGTTCAAAAGTATAGGTGCATCTCGTATGTATTTTCAGTGCTGTGAAAGGACGTTAAACTCCAAATAAGTGAAAAACAAGTTACGAGATCTCTGGTGGACAATATTCGATCTTTCGTTTTCTCTACAGTCTTGGATTATCGGTTTGCATTTGTCATGCATATCATTTAGGCTACATAATATAAATGTGGGATGTTAACCAATAAATTACCTACTGGTGATTCGAATAAGAATTAATAAAATGAAAATCAAAATATTTTTAAAGCGCGAAGACTTTGTAAGTTTAACATTAATTGCACTCTTAGTTACGATGGTTGGACTCGTCGATCCCAACAGTCCATTGATTCCATGTTGAAAATGCTTCATTAAGTTATTATA
This sequence comes from Thermobia domestica, assembly GCF_964235325.1. NCBI lineage: Eukaryota > Metazoa > Arthropoda > Insecta > Zygentoma > Lepismatidae > Thermobia > Thermobia domestica. The sequence goes on from NC_137465.1 coordinate 27,904,954, forward strand.
AAGCTAAAAATAGAGATAAGTTAAAGCAGATTTAACTCTTGTTCTTATTTTGCTGATTTTAATGAAGTTAATATTATGTAGAAAAAATGGAAGTTCATTTCTGGATCTGCTACATGTTGTAACTGAAGCTGAAGTGTAGCTTGTGAAGCAGATCCGTTATCAGTAAATGTTCCCAAGGACATTTCAAAGTGCACTGCGCATAAAATTTATATTTGTTCGTGTAGATAACATGATTAACTATAGTAATCAGACTTAGTTGGATTCTTGTGACATTTATCAACTGTTGATGATGCTTTCAGTTTGAATGTAGTACCAGGAAATTGTTATGATTCCACTAAGTCTATGCAAGAAAATAAAAGTTCACATTAGAAAATAATCTATAAACAGAATGTTTCTGTGAGAGATTTTTCGAGTAAATACAACGACTTATTAGAATCATGCAAGTAAGGCTTATAGTGTTGTACGTTCATCCAACACTCCAAAAAACCGTGTTGTTGGTACGTCCGTCCGTTACTTCATAAGGTTGTATTGTTTGTCTGTGCGTCCGTCACTCCATAAGATTGTGTTGTTCGTACGTCCGTCCGTCACTCCATAGGATTGTGCTGCCGTGCTAAGCGAAAAGGGCTTAACTCCATTTCACATACTTGCGAGAAAATAAGCAATACGCGTTTTGGCTTAGGCTGTATTTCAAATTTGTTGTATTTCAGTAAAACTTTATTAGATATATTGTCACGATCTAAAATTTGTGTGGTAATACAGTTAAATATTTTTGCTTATGAATTGCCACTTAAGGTCTTTTTGCTTACTTTCAGGTACAGTTTTGAACATAAGGTAAACATTCACGACGTCATTACCCCCTATCTATTGGTCAAACCACGTCAATTTCATTTTAGATAGATGCAAAATTGTACTACGAACATTCCCATACCAATATCTCGATTTTCGAAAAATGTAAAGTTAAGGTCTTTTCGCTTAGGACGGCATTATGTTGTTTGTACGTCTGTCCGTCACTCCATAAGATTGTGTTTGTACGTCCGTCCGTCCGTCACTCCATAGGATTGTGTTGTTTGTACGTCCGTCACTCCATAAGATTGTGTTGTTGGTACGTTCGTCCGTCCGTCACTCCATAGGATTGTGTTTGTACGTCTGTCCGTCCGTCACTCCATAAGATTGTGTTGTTTGCACGTCCGTCCGTCCGTCACTCCATAAGATTGTGTTGTTTGTACGTGCGTCCGTCACTCCATAAGATTGTGTTGTTTGTACGTGCGCCCCTCATTCCATAAGACTTGTTTGTATGTCCATCACTCCGTAAGGTTACGTTGTTTGTGCGCCCGTCTGTTATTGCATAAAACTCTTGTTTGTTTGTCCATCCGTTTCTCCATAAGATGGTGTTATTTGTATGTCGTCCGTCACTTTGCATGGTGATTGAACGATAGCTATTTTTTATTTTTATTTGTTTATTTTTACGTCGAATGGAGTCTTGTTAACATATTCACGGGTAACTGTGAGTTTAACAGTAGCTATCTAAATCCCATTTTCCATTGAAACAATGTAGCACATCGCGCCCTTATATGGCAGCAAAGAGTTCGTAATTTTTAGTGGCTACCAGAGTTTATTAATAAACTGTAGTCAAATTATTGTTAGGTGGTCTTTCTACTGAAGCTTAAGAATTCGAATGTGGATTCGATACGCGTTCGGGGAACATAATTTTTGTTCTTGGGTCGTTTGATAGTTGGGAGCGTATTACAGTGTATTATACTTTTGAAGTTTACATTCCACAATTCTGTTCTTTAGGCTAAACCTTAAATGCCTTACACCGCTCGACCATGCCAGGCGGCTGTTTCAAGCATCGATGTTTAAAAAGAAAGAAAAAAAAAAACGAAAGTAGCGCATCGAAGTTCAAACCCGCATCATCCAGTTTAACATGCGTCATTTGAGCGTCTATAGTCCTTTTTGGGCAGTAGCTCCAAAAAGTTGAGTTGAGAAGCAAAGCATATGTGCCTTTGGCAGGGGAATCCGGGTTCTAATTCGTTGTTAAGATGTAGGCTCACATGTTTCAGTGTTGAAAAGGGCTATAAACCTCCAGATCAATCAATCAGTTCTGTTACTATTATTCCAGAAAGAAGGAATGCATTTAGCTATTTCATTAGTACTTCTGACAGTGAGCAAGCGAGTCAAGGAAGAAAAATGGTATAAAGCTCTTTTCTCTCTCTCTCTCAGGTCATTTTTCGCAGATTGAGTTCACGATATCCTATAGTCTTCAGCTGATCTTTTGGTCTTGACGTAGGGATTACCGGTATAAATAGAAACGAATGATTTTTTTTTGTCTGACATATTCTCTACAGGTACAAATTCAAGGTAGAGTACAATTTATGCTACTGGACCAAGAATCGAATCAGGATCGTGACTCGCAGCATGCTGTACTCGAATCACTTCCTGATACTCATATTTACATCATTGTGGTCTTCGCTCAGACATACAAACATAAGGAAATGCGTACAGTACATATAGTCTGAATGTCTGAGCACCAACTTCACGGGTGAAACTGTATGAGTAGTGAGGGATACCAACATGGTACCATATTCAATTCCTTGTCCAGTTATATATTTTCATTCGTAGAAGCGTTAGTTTTAGTATTATTCGGCAGTTGCGTCTTTTTTTTCTGGCAATATTTCAATATAGGAGTGTATCCTAACGGACAGTAGAAATATTCCCCAGGAAAACGGTGAAAGAAAACTGCATCTGCGGATAATGCCGTGTTCTGATCATTTTATTATTAATATACCCAATATTGTTTTTCTTCTCGCATTTACTAATACTTATTTTACATACTCACAGGTTAAGTATTGATATTTCTTCAGTTAGTAAATGCCTAAACCAAATATACTTTTTGGAGGATGGTGCTTTCAACCTCCATATTGCTGTAGAGTAAACACATCTAATTGGATGCTTTGTTACGTGATAGTTTGGTGCTACTATTCTTAGCAAATAACACGGAGAGAACAAGGAAATCTGGCCTTGTTAAAGGCAGTGATGAAACGGGAATGAGAGCGTCGATAGTTTTGCGTATACACTTTGTGTGGATTCATGACTACTCGTATACTAACAATAGTTGTTTATTCCATTCCCTTGTCTCGTTCGTTTTCTTTGCTCTCTCCGCTTCCCTTTGTGTTTTTCCGATCATAAAACGTGCTCCTGCGGATAATTGCAGATAATTGCTGCAGTTGATTTCAAGAAAGTACGTACGGTTCACTTACGGATTTCGCTCATATTTGGATTTGGCTTGAATTGTATGTGACTGAATTCCTTCCTGACGTCAACCACGTTAATGTAATGAGGACGGTATCTTCCCGTCTAAGCTACATTTCAAATTGCTTCGATCGCATCCTTGCACTGAAGTGAATTGAGAAGTTTGATGTAATAACTGCGTAAGCGAGTTTACGCCCTTTTTGCATCAAACGCTCTTGTGACTTTTGTAGCGTTGCCAGATTTTGTAAACGAAAAACCGGGACACCGATCTCAGGCTATATATAAATCAGGGTTCCTACTCAGTTGGTTAGAATCAATTAGTCTTTTTCAGGTTACTACTCACAGTTTTCTAGTTCATCCTATACACAGTTAACATAAATGACGTAACTACGGGGAAGGGGGGCAGATTGGGAGGGCGCAAAATTATGCAAATGTTTGGGGAAGCTATTTTTTTGTGTCAGGGGGGTGCTAAGGCGAGTTCTTGCTCCGGGCGACAACTAGCGTATTTGTTTTGCTGCACAAGGGATGCATAAAGAATGTGAAAAGGTAACATAAGAAGAGCTGCCTAGCGTCCCTTATTCCAAATTCCGATATTTTGTATTTAACAAGCCAATTACGACATGCCCTACCATTTATGATAGGTTTTTCTTTGTTCCGTCATCGTCTGATTCAGCAACATTACCCTAAAAGAATACAAATTTAGCATTTAGCAAGAAAAAAAAGTTTACGCTAAATTCAGAACAATAAACAAAAAGTAAATTTCTTTAAAGAGTTATGCAGGCTCTCCAAAAGTTTTAGTTGAGATATCCTAGTTACTGAAGGTCAACTTTTTTTTTTTTTTTTCCAATCTGCAGAACGAAAACCGGGACAATTAATTCTTTCATTGAAAACCGGGACGTCTGGCAACCCTGGGATTTTGTCATGCTTGTTTACCCTCCTGGTAAAATTTCAATTCAATATCGGAATAAAATGCTGCATATTACATTGTTTTATGTAAGAAAAAAAAAAAAACTAAAATTTTTAACATCGTTATTGCATCAAACTCCTGAATTACAAGAACCCAAAGTAATCCGAAGGAAGGTTTAAGCAGTTGGATTAAGACTTCGGAAACTTTCATAGTTTAGAACAATTTTGGTTTCATCAGCGTTCTTGATCCACATGTGTAGCAAGAAGGCTCGAGAACTACATGGAAGGACAGTGATGATAACGGAAAAGGAGGAAAAACAAAAGGGATGGATAGGTATGATCGATGATGACTTCACAGAGAAGAATCTAGTTGTGAATAAGTGAGACAGACCGATCTGCAGAAAGCGGCCTGTTATTAAAATGGGAAAACTTAACTTGTTAATGCTACACTCGTGTAATTTCCACCACCTGCACTATATCGGCTTCGTCACTTTCGTTCTTGTTTTTCAAGTTTTCTGGCCTATAGTTTCCTTCCTCTTAATTTCCTAGCTTCTTAATCTTATGATCAGGTTTCTCACCGACCTAGAAGACAGGGAATTCAGATTATTCGTAAAAGGTACTGAAATTTCACGGAACCTGAAAAAAAAAAAATGGAAAAGTCAGGGAATTTTAAGTACGGACTTTTATTTCTCAGGACTCATTTGCATTTTGCCTTACCTTGCAATTTGGCAATATATATAGTCGCTTTTAACATTATGTGTAGACCTGGAATTTTGTTAATCGTGACCTGGAAATCTTAGAGATGTCAGGGGATGCGTGCTCGCCAAATAAGTAGGAACTCTGATAATGTACAATAAATGTTGAAAACATATGTGTACCAGGAATCAAAGGGACACAGACATCAAAAGTAATGTTTTAATTCTTCAGTTACACTGAAGCTCAGGAATATCGGCGAAAACATGTATTGTTATTTGACGAAAACTTCTTGGCCTAGAAATTCGAGAGTGAATAATATAAGACAGGCATTTATATTAATGAAAGGAGGAAACATCCGATTTTAACTTACATTTACACAACAGATCCTCTGTTGATGTGAATTCAATAACACACAAACAGTGAAAAAGTTGCGTGACTAGTCAGGAACTCGAACCCGGGATCTCCGGTATACCGTGCCGATGCATTAACCAGTACACCACCGAGTCCGCTTCCAAGAACAGCCACTATATGTCTCTCTTACTCCTGAAGTCGGTGCTCTCCGCTCAGATCACTCAGTTTGATGTAATACAGAAAAAAGAGTATAGAATATTGGAATCTCAAAGAGCATAATAAAGGACGTCTGGTCACCCTGCTTCATTGACCATCTATTTACATGTCAATATTTCTCCGATACAAGACAGTGTGACTTACTTTCTTTGTGTGTGTGTGTGAAGAAGCCAGGTCCTTGATAAAGATTACTAGAATGCTTAGCAATCAAGTTATTTTTGTCTGCTTTGAAGTCTATCTTAGTACTTGAACTTGACATTGTATACAATACTTGTTATGGAAGTTACGCGAATTTATCTCAAAGATTATGTTCGTTGATAATCGGATGCTGATTATGGTAGTTAAAGGTCAGTTAAAAAAAAAAAATCTGGATAGCTCAATTTTTTGTGATAGTTGCAGATTTAGTTACGCGATAGCGCTTATATTATCCATTTGCTAAAAGTTCCCATTATATTCTGTGTATACCAGAATTAGGTAATTAAAATTAACTCCAGGACGACCGGTTCTTCATGAAGGTCAAGAAAGGTGTTTCTACCGAAAGAAGAAAAAATATTTCTTGAAGACAGTGTCATGTTGCTGGTCTTCATTTGTAGGTGGTTTACACAATGGCTTCGTCACACATATTACAATAGAAGTTGTTTCGGTGCACTGGTCGCTAAGATCACTTGAAATTATAGGCGTTGCCTGATCTGGAATACACAAACAGTCAGTCACAAGGATTAATCCGGCACTTGTTGAAATTTGTTAATGAAAGCATTTCTTTATAGTCTTAAGAAGGATAAGATTTCGTGTTATTTATTTTGTTCTTAACTTGGAGCAATAACAAACTTCAACTGTTGGAAGAAGTACTTCAGTTTTTGATTCAAACAGTCACGTGAAAAACGCCGCATCCACGTGGGTGAGACATGTCATTCGCGCTTGTCTGGGTATGACGACAGTTCCGAGCTTCCACGAGTGAAGCTGGCTATTCTCCGTGCCGTATCGGGTGAGCTTGGCTGTGAAGCAGAAGGCCGACGGTTCCAGCTGCAAACAAGCGAAGCCGGAGCGCTGAGCATCGGCCGAGTGATACTTGTTCAACCACTAACGACGTAGTAGAAAACAAAACGTGGTTTTCGCCGTTCGCGATGTGATGTCGTGCTTTCGTGTGTTCTAGTGGAGTGTGTTGTCCATGTGCGAGTTCGGTGGTGGTGGTGTCACAGTTGGTGGTGCAGTGCGGTGTATTGGTGGTACCCGAGTTCGTTTCGACGTGTGCACCGATGGTCCGCCACGCTAATCAAGTGCGAGGAAGGTGGCAGAAGTTAACGAAGAGAAGGTGTAGTTTGAGTGACAAGTGGGATTACGATTCGGATTGTAGTGGGTCCACAGGTGCCATCTCCACAGACAGCGGGGCTTCCCCATCTATTGAAACAGACAACGAGAGTGCGTCGGTTATGGATGTTTGGGAAATAGTAAACAATCTTCTGATCAATTACCAGGTAAACACATAAGTTACCTTAAATCAAGATAAGAAAAATAATGCTAACACGTTATTTTGAAGTTTTTGTAGCATTGTGTTCGTGTTGTCACATGTACACAAGAGCCTGTTTAGTTATATTTTGTCAGATCATTGAGCCCTAGTGTTTTTATTAATGCAGCTGATTCCGAAAAGCATGAAGAAAGAAGATATGAGTCATGCCAGAGAAATGTTTGTTTTTTAATTGTTGAAGTTTATGAGACAGCCTACTAAATTTAAGATGGAATCCGAATCACAGTAATGCGTTAAGTATTAATGTTTCCACCAGGTTTCAAACCGGGGCCACTCATTAATGCAGTTTCAGTAGTATTAATAGCAACCTTAAAAATGCCGTATATACAGAGTTACGCGAAACAGTTTTCTTTGTGGTGTATGTATGTGAGATATTACTCTGAATTTTTGCAGATAAATTTTATATCAAAGCAATATCTAAAAATGTATATGTGTCATAAATATTACATATATTAATAGTTACATAAATTCCATAATAGTGAAATCTTAAGTTTTAGTCGTTCATGCTATTTTTATTCATGTATTTATTTATTTTTGCGTAGTCGTTCATGCTATTTTTATTTATGTATTTATTAATTTTTACGAATCGTCATTAATTAACATTTCTTGATAGTTATACAGTTTGGGAAAACATTCAAATACGAGTTTGCTGTTGATAAGTTTAATTTTATGTATACACAGTGTATTTCGAATAATAGCTAACTCATTTTAGCAAAAAATGACAGATCTTTTACTGTTCGCGGAAAGAAACATCTTTGACTACACTATACAAAAGAGGCGTTTGAGTAATAGGTGCGTTCTTTCAATTTGAGATTTGCTAACTTCCACATCAGTTCATTGCATCTTCGGCGATTAGATTCGCTTGTTTTCATCTGTTGATAGTTATTAGTTTTTCATGCAGTATATTTAAGAAATAATTCCCGAATATTAATTCGAAATATGTATTTTGTTATTGTTTGTTTTTATTAAAGGTCAGAGATAAAACTGCTACAAGGAGAGTAGTAAGCTGCTTTTTTCGTGTTCTAATTGAAGTTGCGTGCACAGTTTCCACGCGATGTTGAGTGAAAACGAAAAGATTCTGATGATAATCCAGACAGTACTGAAGATGCTTGTTGATGCCTATAAAATATAGATACGTGATTGGCTTACATGTCGTCTGCCGACCACAGGGGCTTCGTTGCCTCGTTCTACCTGTTTGAATTACGCGTGGGAATCTCTTTTTGCCTGTCGGGATGACAAGGTTAGGGGTTTTTCAAAAGAGCAGGCGGTTAGTATCTTTGCTTACGCAAGTCGTTTTGTGGATGTAGATCAAGGGAGGGAGAAAGAGAGCTTTAGAATTGAATAGCGTCATAAACTGGACTCGTAAGTGTAGCGATTTGTGTGCTTGGAAGGTGAATACGGATTTTATAAAGCTGAGTAGTGTACATGTTTACGAACAATTGTTCTTCTACTCTCCCGTCCCGTCAGCCTACTTCCGCAGTATTTTTGCCATTTCACAGTTGCCTAGAGCTACTAGCACCTGCCAGAGTGCTTTCAAGTACTACGAAACATACGTTTTGCGTATTTTATGAGTTTCCGTTACGGACACTTTGAAAGTTGGATGATATGATAAATACATAATCCATTGTTATAATCGTGCATTACTTTTTCGTTTTGCTCCGTATTAATCGAGTAGGGCACGTGTTGAATCATTAATAGCGTTAGAAAGGGAACTGCAGTGACTGCGCAAATAAGGCTAGTGTGATACTCCAAAATTGCTGTGTTATTGTGAACGAGAAAGGTCGTAACATTAGCTACTCTTAGCTTTTGTTAATCGTTTAACACTTCCCCTCTCCGTATTCGATCCTTATGTTCTCTTTTGTGATTTTCAGGAGAGAATAATGGTCGAGTATTTTGTTCTGCCAGTAGAAGGCTTGTTACTTTTAAAAGATTTTATCATTCATTAAGAGAAGGTAACAGTATATGCATTGTTTCAAAATGGATATCTAAAAAACGAACTGTTTCAAGAGATAATATATATATATATATATATATATATATATATATATATATATATATATATATATATATATATATATATATATATATATACAATTGTAGTTAAAATTTTATTTTAAAGTGTGCGTAAAACAAAAGTTGTTTCTCTTTCGTATGTGAGTATCGAACGCTCATAAAAGACTGTCCCTTCACCATTCAATTAAATTCATATAGGCCCTATGGCCACCCAGCTTTATTTAGTGACCAGTGATTGTATGGATTTTTAATGAAGTTGTTGAAGCTGAGAGTCAAGAACGTATGTTTGTCAGCTACGTTGGAGCTGTTGGGAGCACGGTGGCTCAGTGGTAGAACGCGTACCTCTGGTCAGTATGGTCCCTGGTTCTATCCCCAACCAAATAAGTTGGTGGTGGACAACAACGTGTCCTCGCGTTTTCTCGGTATTCTCCCGTTTCCTCCCACATTTTTATTCCACCAAATCTCCTTCATCATTCACTTACTTGCTCCAATCATCACTTTCCTTAGCCTAAATGACATTATTGTGGGACGTAAAACCGAAAGATTTGATTTCATTTTACATTAGAGCTGTTAAAGTGTTAGCGACATCTTGTGTTGAATGTATAAACAGGTCTACCGATATGTTCTTTGGGCTGAAGGAAAAGAATGATTAGTGAAAGTGAACGATTGTGAAATTTTTTGTGCTTCTCACCGGGAATTGAAACTAGGACCACGTGGATCAAAAGCACACGCTCTAGCCACTAATAGATCAGTAGAGAGGGATCTGTTGACGTAAGAAACCATTCCAGAATACATTATGAGTTCGTGATTGCATTCAGTTCTCAAATATTTAATGGATTTATAGACCATGGATATTGTTATCGGAAATTAGGCATATATCCAAGATTTAAAGAAAATTAATCGAGTTGCGTGAGAAAAAGAACGGCTAAACTCACCCAGACAAACGAAGTCAAGTTCAATAAAGGTGCTGAGAGTTTTTAAGCGTTTAATTATCACGCAAAAAATTATAATCTTCATTGATCACTTTATAATTGCGTGACAAATTACTCAGCGATACGTTATTTTCAAAACAATGCTTTTTTTTTTTTTTTTTTTGTATCATGTCGTGTATAAGAACTTAAGTATAAGCAGGTATTTCAAAATAAAACCTGGCTTAGTAAAAAGATGCAAGACGTTAAGGAGACGATTTCACAAATAGTCTCTGGTTCGAATCTGGTTTTGACATGGATATTACACTTTGTCATTTCAGCATTCATTTTTTCGTTTCCTGCATCCTGAAGGGCAGAGACATGGGTCGCAAAACTCAAAATTACAATGGAGTACAGGCGCCTCAAAATATCATGATCGTGCTTCCTTAATCCTTCACATTGTCGTGTCAGTTGTCAGCCGGCATCACAATTTACCATCGTTTGTACTCCGATGTCTTATCTCGGCTTACTTATTTCTATTTTTCTCGTAGTTCTTTGTTTCCGCACCAATTGGCAAGTGTCTGCGCTTGTACACACTTAGAATGTTGTACAGTCGAAATGTCCGAAAAAGTATATAATAATTGGGGCTCTTTCTGTGGCATAAAGTGCAAGGGGTTAATAAAATGAACAAATTAGTAATTCGTTTGTATCTAAACCCATGAATGATATCTGTGAATTTGATGAACTGTTGAGTTCTTGTTCCTTTAATATAAATCACTAACATTAGTTCTCTTTTTTTATTCCGCTGTAATCATGAAAATAACCATTACCGTTTTAAACGCAAGTGACTTTAAAAATTATATGATGAACACAAAAAAGTGGAGTTACTATAAAGTTTTCTTATTTCGAACCAATCTATAAATTTCGAGCAAAACTAAGGGGCTTCAACGTATACTTTAATTTGATCCAGATTATGTGTACTCTTACCAAAAACGGATTAGGATTAGGAATTAGATTTCTGCGCGTTTGGCATCTATGGGCATGTTAACCCGTCATGTATCAGGGATGATGTCCCTCGACGGTCACGCTATCCGCGGAAAGGGGAAGGAAGGAAGTGACCTGGGACCTGCATGTTTGGTACCATCCTGGCATTTGCTTGATGTGAATTAGAAAAATTTCACTCAGGATGGCTAGTGTGAAAAAGCTTTTACACTTTTTCGACTAAGTGTGCCCACCGGGCCGCTTGCACCAATGACGAGAGCATTAGCAAGTACACTATGCGGAGCCAACTATCAAGAACAGAAACTAGGTCTTCTAGTCGAGAATTAAATTTATTTATGTCTTTCGCTGTAGTAGACCAGTTTGTAAATTTATTGTGAACGAATCTCATCATGATAATCTTTTCTGAATGTGTTTTTGGATTATTCGTCTGTGATCACGACATTTACATCAATCTACTTTTTCAAGAATCCAGGCTTTTCTTACTCTCACGAGTGAAGCTTTATGTCCGAGGAGTATTAGTTTGTGTGCAAGTGAATATCTGTAAAATGTATTAAATCCTGATTCTCCCTTTTATTCCTTCACTCCAGCTTTTTAAATTTCCAGTTTCTATCATTATTGTGTGCCACAGAGATTAGTGGTTCCACATCAATATGTTAGGATATATGGGCTAGAATTTGTCTTCGGGGAGAACACATAAACTAGACCTAGGTTCTTTGCAAAGTAAAGGATCAAACATTTCCGTGGAAGAATGAGAATAAATTTCTGTAGAACCATTATGGGGAAAGAGACGCTGATGTTTGTCTCAGCAATATTTAAATGCATCCCCTCCCCTTCTCTAAGACGATATCCGACATTTCAGACCGTCACATGGTTCATAACCAATATCAGATTTCAGAGTTAGAGTGTGAGGTTTTGTGTTTAGCATCTTTCTGCAGTAACAGGGTTATGAGAAACATGACCTACTATTAACCTTGGCGGCGTGGGAGATCCGGGTTCAATTCCAGACAGCAGCTCATGTGGTTCGGATTCCACGTTGATCAGTAGGTCCCGTCTCATAAGCCTCGCTGCTGAAAGGAAGTCACTCAAAATCAACTATTAACGCTGGCTCCGAACGATGGCCAGGGGTTGAATCGGGTGCAGTTGACGGATGCTCTATCTCGGCTCCAAGAGAGGTATAGTACGGTACACTACCGGCGCCGGGGCAAAATTGGAGAATGAAATATAAAATGCCATATCTTTTGGAAGCTTTGGAAATGTGGGTGTGGAGAAGAATGGAAAGAATTAGCTGGGTAGAGCGGAAAACGAATGAGAGGGTCTTAGAAATAGTGAGGAAGAAAGGAACAATTTTAGATATTACTAAGAAGAGGAAGAGAAACTGGTTTGAACATTGGCTAAAATATATGTGTATCACGAGAGACGTTCTAGAGTATGGTTGGAAGGAGAGGAAGGGGGCGTAGGAGGCTATAATTAATGGACGATATCAAAACTGAAAAATCGTACGAGAAGATAAAATGGAAGACCGTGGAAGGTTCTCAGCTACGGCAAGCAACCTGCCAGTTATGTCAGAATATCTACAATGATGATGATATCTTCTGGAAAATAAAAACGATACTTGCACAGCTACCGGTACTGTAACTACAGGCTACTACGGTTAAAATTACTTGAATATTTTCTCTACTGTTATTCATATAACGAATATTCGGAAACTCTAGTATTCGAATAATGAATTAATCCAAATTAATAGCATTACTACAGACTTCACGCGATCGAACTTTGGACTATGTAGCATTAGAGGCTAATGCTCTAACTGAACTCCGTAGAAGTTGTTATATGTACTCGTTAATTATTTGCACACTGTTAAGAAATACTAGAAGACTTGTGACCTCATTTTTCATCTGTTACGAACTGTAAGATGAATCATCATCACATCACAGTATCTCTTCTTTAATTCCCACCCCCTTTTCTTATCTCACATTACTGGCTGCCATATGTGAGGCAGCAGTCGTTAGAAGCGTTGTGCAACTTTTCATATTGCAAGAGAGGACGTTTGTTCTAGGAAGTTAAGCACATCAGAAATTCGTTTCGGTGATAAGCATTCAAGAGTGCCTTCAATAATATCTATATAAAACACTTCCTTCAGATCGACTTCGGTCTGTTGGATCACTTATAAATCTTTAGTACATATTGCCTGCCATGTTCGATTCTTTATACTGCTGAAAAGTCTTTGATCTAATAAGTAAAGATGGCCGCTCTGATTGATTTTATTATTTTTTAAAATGCTATAGTAATAGAAAGAAACTTCTTTAAAATGCGAGGAGAAAACAGCTCAGTAGACTAGTAGTTTAAATTTCGACTGTTTCAACCAGATAATTATTGGAATATTGGTTCGAGCAGTGTATTCAAAGAAACGAATATTATTTCGAATAACGAATATTTGGATAATATTAACAGTATTGCTATAGAATTTCTGTTGTAGCGACGAAGAGGAAACAAGTGTTTTTTTTTTTTTTTTTTTTTTAATACATGTTTTTAAGGTTTTACTCTGGACTTAGATAGTGAGGTTATATAATTATCTACCGTGTAAGAAATTAGTGCGAAAGCCTGGTTGTACATCGATCTGAAAAACAATAATTATAAAATTGACTTAATCGCTTTTGGTAAATAATGGAGATGTATAACTTAAAGCATTTAATATGTAATATGAGACACTTGTATATGGCGGCGCCCTCGTGACTACATGGCTAGCGTACGTGCCTTCGGTGTGGAAGGCCCTAGTTCGATTTCTGGTGAGATCCCATGTGGTTCGGATTCACTTTAAGCTGTAGGTCCACATCTTATATAGCATCGTTGCTGAGAGAAACTCTAAATTCCGACCAATCAAGTATAATATAATATGGTTTTACATGAAGTCTAGTATCACATAGATAGGAATTTGATTTACACGACACATTAATACCATTAGGTAATTAATGCATCGTTTTACCTATTGCAGTCTTTCAACGAGTACTTCTTTATGACTAAACCATATTGATAACTCGGGTCTAGGCTAATGGTTAGCATTTTTGCTTTACTATCGGTTGATCTCGGGTTCGAATCCGGAATCCAGTGATTGGTCATCTTGACAGTTTCTTTTTTTCGGAACTGTACCTTTTAATATAGACTGTGATTAATTGACTTCAGCTTGTTAAGTTGGCTTCGAAAGCTGAGTGTACGACAGTCAGAAGGGCGTGAAGTTAAACGTCATTTCAACCAATGGGGCGAGTTTCAAACTATCGTCATTTCGACTGTCAATTCCATAATTAGTGTTGGCATTAGAGACTTACAGAGGGAAAAAGAGGTGAAGTGAATCTGTCAAGCATGCAGTAATTTTGGCTGTAATTTGAATAGTAAAACCAGTGTTAGTGGGAAACAAATTCATGGTTAATAAAACTAATGTATACAAACCACACAGATTGCTGAATGGTGTCGAACACTACTTTTTCTTTCGTCACAGAAATTACTTGTACGAGAACAAAAGAACAAGAAATGTAATCATTTTCCTGTTACCTACTTTGTTCCCAGATATCATTTGCATGTCCTCCAGAAAGAATTACCGCACTACTGCTCCAAGCTGTGTATATCTGAGATTCAAGATATTTTGTATATTTAGCTATAACTAATGGCGGGTCTTAAGATATCAGCTTGGATAAAAAAAAAAATCTGATACACTAATTACTGTGCTTTAGGTAAGTTTTCTTCCTCTAGTTTATTATTTTTCTTTTTATAAAATACGAATTTCACTTCCCTCACGAGTTCGTAGTTCGAAGGTTGTTTTTCCCTAATCTAGGGAAATTTTGTAAGTATATTTAGAGAAAAGGGAATTTTTGCGATAAAACAAAAAAATCCAGGGAAACTCCCGTGCAGATTGATTGACCAATATAAATATTTAATTTGTTCTTTGTTCTTGAGAAATAAACCAATACAATAGCAGTAATTTATTTGTTCATGTGTTTTTTTTTTGTGTGTGTGTGTGTGTCTCTCTCTGTCTGTTCAAAATGCCATAATTAGAACCCATTATTGACTTTTTTTGTAAAAAGGCGAAGGAAAAGTAAAAAAAGCAAAAGTCAAATGAATAAAAGAAATGTGGTTGGCTCTTTAATATAGCTAAATTAATTTTATCACATAACTTCTATCATAGGAATTAGTCACAACAAACTAGGGAAAATTTGATCAGAAAAGGGAAATTGTGTACGTCGAGGGAAATTTTCGTAAGGAAACAAAACCTACGAACAACGAGCTGCTGCTGGAAAGATTCTCACGTCTGGCAACGCTAGCAGAACATGTGGATCGAGTGATATACACTCAACTTTCATCAGTATTTTCTTGATGACGCCACTTTCAAGATAAATTCTGCACAAGATTAGTTTATACAAGTGTTTTCTGCATCCTACATATTATCTCAAAACTTCCCTCATCCAACTAGCATGGTCGAAGGCATTAGACAAGCGATAGCAACTTCTATCTATTTTGAGTTCGAATCCCGTTCACAGCATGTGCTTTTTAGTGTCATTTCACCATTCATTTCATTATCACTATTTCTAATCGTTTCTTGTAGCCTAAAAGGCACAGTAGTCGGATAAAACTGAAAGATGTGCATCGAAGAAAGTGGAATTAAGATTCTGAGCGCAGTCAAGAGCTCTGTGACGCAGTGTTAAAAGTGTTAAACTGCGCAAAATCAGAATATAGGCTTACGTCAAATCGTATTAAAGGTGTTTATGATGGACATAAAAACTGCTTATATGTATGTAGTTAGGATATTGAGGGGGGGGGGGATATTTCTTTCCTCTGACTTTTAAAAACTCAATTTATCATCCTTTACTTGCTTATCCTTACCCCCTTCAGAGCATGAGTGTGGTCCATCAACTGAAAGTTTCTCCCACGTATTTGTTGACTCATTCGTCGATTAACCTATGAGACAACACGTGTTAAGATATAAACTAGCTTAACGAGAGAATTGCGATGGAAACTTAAATTTTAATCACCTACTTTTTTTCATTTGGCACAAGGTGGTTAGTGTACCTCTCCTTCGCAACTGGACGTCCTGGGGCCGAATCCGGTGACCAGCCGTCCTGATAGGTTTGTTCAAGTTTTCCTCAGTTCCGCCAAGAGATCGCTAGGATGACACCTTTAAAGTAGATCTTGGCCAATTGTCTTTTTCCGTTGGTATTGTTATTTTGTAATCTCTCTGTAAATTTGCCTCAGGTTGTATCAAGAAGTTTGTTAAATAATTAAATAGATAAATATTGTCCGAAAATATAGGCTATTGTTATCGCTTTGAATGTACTAAAATGAAAAAAATATTAGTGATGATCCAAATTATTTCCTTCTAACTCAGGTACGTGACGTCCACCACTCCCTTTTCCCAGATAAATTGAATAACTGTCCAGGATTAAGTCGTCATCTTGGCCATGGTTGACGCAAATTATTTTTGTGCACTTGTTAAACCTCGGGTAAAATCTTGAGTAATTCGAATCTCTTGAAGCAAGAGGTCCCATCTCGTATAACCACGGTGCTGAAAGTAAATGTTAAACCCCCTGATTAGTCACCAATCAGTTTAAGAGTTAGCTTCGATTTAACATTTCTAACGTTCAGATCCTGATGTGACGTTTAATAGCTTTAAGATTGTAAAGATACTAACAAGTATCTATAAAACATTGTAATGAAATAATTTACATTTAAATTATATTTACACAGGTCAAAAATTCGCAGAAAAAAATAAGTAAACGTGCACATAACTAAGTAGAAAATATTTATTCTTTCCTATTTATTCATTTATGTACACGTTTAAGTAATTTACAAGCCAAGCAATCTCATTTTCTTTTACCAAATGAAAACGCGTGACTATGAAGTTCATAAACAGGAAAAGTAACAGTTAAAAAAAATAATAAATGGTTCCAGGTTTGTATTTCATTACATAAGAATAGTATTAAATGTATTTTAGAATTGTAGATCGCTTTCTCAGTTAATAGCAGGAAATATTCCTTCTCTTGGAGCCAAATTAAAAAGCAGGAAACTTGCTTATCAGTTTTATAGATACCACCCTCTCTGTAAGTCACTTTAACGAAACTGTTTTGACTCATTGACATTGAAATTGACCGACTGCAGATTATTAAAAGAAGAAAGAAAGAGAGAGAGAGAGGACACCAGTTATGGTTTATATTAGCCTGGTGACTATACAACCACCAATTCGTGAAAGTTGTGCGGGTTGCCTGAAGTCAAGGGTTCTGGTTAAAACCTTTTCATCTGGTTTTCAGGGGAATCTGATAGTGCATTCCATAGTTATTGAAGTTCAAAATACGATACAAAATGTAGTTTTTAGGGATAGTCAATTCCGGATTTTTACAAAAACCGGATTTTTTAAAATTCGGTATTCTTCCGGATTGTGAAAAATTTTGGTTATCTCTAGTATTCCTGACGTAAGACTTCTGCCTGAGAGTATATAGCCTGTCTCTCAAGTTCAGCTAAGTGAGCAAACAAAATTGCTATGTCTATAATAACAATGATCTTTTACCTATATAGCTGATGCAGAAATAGTAATAATCGTGTGCCTACCGATTAACTAACGCGCGTAGTTCCTAGTCGGATTGTTGGTGGTATGCTTACTGTGAGCATGATGCCAGTAGTGGTTCGGATTCCACTTTGAGCAGTGACCTCATATAACCTCGGTGCTGAAATGAAATCTTTCAATCTTATCTCCCATGGTTATGGTGGCTAGGCTAAAGGAAACGGTGATGAAAAATGAATACAGTGGTGCAATTGAGAAAGATGAAGGAAACGGTAGAACCCCGAGAAAACCCACGCACACGGTGTTTGTCCATCAAAATCCACTTGGTGCCGGCTGGAATCGAACCAGGGACGCCACGCTCCAGAAGTGAACGCTCTAGCACTGAGCCACCGCGACCCCCTCGGTGCTGAAGAAGAGAGAGGCTTGGGTAAATCAACCAGCAATCGGAGTATCTATCAGTTCGTGTGTGAAAACTTGGAGTTGAGTACTGAGATTACAAAAAGTTACTCCGGTGCAAACTTGAAATGATGTTTATAAAAGTCTTTGTAAACGACTTTATAAGAAGCCAGCTTACTGATAAAAATCAATGTAGGTAATGCATTATGTACTGTAATATTGAAGTTCCTGATTAAATTAGCAGTATTGCAATTATTGTATAGTCCAGGCCGTGCATTTACTTACGTTAACAACATATTAGATACTGCACTTCCTTCCGTATATGTACAGTGAAATCTGCTGGCATTTTTCTAACTTTGCAGTATACATAATGTGGTCTAATACTCGATAAATTGGCAACTTCTGCGAAAATTGAAGATTTCTGTAGAACCATTGGTGTCCAACTTAGGTTCCATTATGTATATATAACACTGAAGCAAATCCAAATATTACTTCGTAAAAGCATAGAGTTAATATTTTTTTCTGTAATTAATCCTTCCTTTGTTATGCGTGCCTGTTAGTGGATCAAAAGTCAGAAATAATAAGCTTTTCGTCACTTAGAAAAATATAGGGAGGGGAGAATAGAAAGAAAGGTGGGAGAAAACGTGCACTTGAATTGTGCGATTGTCACACGTGAGGAAACCCAACTTGTGATAATATCAGCAGTCTACAGTTCCACACTATGAGCATGGGAGTTTTTACCCAGAAAGTCACGGGAACAAACGCTTCTTTAGACAGGATTCGGTGGTCCGATTTCAAGGACATGGGTATGAGTCTGAAAGTGAGCGTCAATGTCTGCGGAATGTTTTCATTCGTCATTTTATGTACCTTATTAGTTATTTTATACTTCCAAGAACTGAGGCAGCCGGAAAGTTTAGTGCACATCGTCGGAACAATCCTCACCACATAACATGTTTTAATACTGTGAATGGTGCTCCAGGTGTTGGATAGTTTGATGGAAATAAAAATTGTTAACAGTGAGAAAGATATTTGGAGCAAAATAAGGAAAGAGAGCTTAAACATATCCCTTAGAATGAAATGTAAATTCTCAGATTCCCGAATTTTAGATTTAACTTTCATGCATTCGAAATATCTTTTTTTTTTCTTTCTTTCTTTCTTTAACTTCCACCCACATGACATATTAACGGATTTCAGTCGCTTTGTAACAAGAATCACGATATGAATGTGGAATTTTTATAGGACATAATACCTGTACAATCAGAGACAAAATGTTTTTTAAGTGTTCTATTTAAAACCCAAGTGTACGAGGGGGATCCGAAAAACCGTTCTATATATATATTTACAAAATTATTTCAGTCTGCTTCAAAGTAATCTCCATTAGATGCAATAGAATTCTGCAGTTCTTTCTCACTGTTTGAAGCATCTCTGGAAGTCTTTCAACTTTGATATCGTCCAGTGTCCTTTGCTAAGCTCTTTTTACACCCTTCACATCATCAAAACGCCTCCCTTTTAAAATGTTTTATTCTCAGGAATAGAAAAAGTCTCATGGGGCTAGGCCTGTCAAATACGAAGGTAGGGAAGGATAGCCTACTTGTGAGAGCGCAAATATCCAGATCCTGTGTTAGCAGGTGAGGAACAAACTTAGTGGCAACTCGTCTCTTTTGCAAATCCTCATTGGAAATCCGCTGGCACGAGCTCCAACTCACTCCTGTCTGTTATGAAATTTCGTCGATCGTGAAACAACGATTGTTGATACTTTGGCGGATTTTTTTCCCATGTTTTCGTCGTTTTGGGATGATGAAGAGCGCCCAGAACGAGCATGAGCTTCAACATTAATCTAATCACGTTGAAACCGCTCAAACCACTCGAAAACTTGTGTGCACTAATAGCACCCTTGTTGAAAGCCTGTTAAAGCATTTGGTAAGCTTCCGTTGCAAGCAGGAAACAAATTTTCTAACATAGTTTTTGTTCCTTTAAATCTCTCATAAGAATTTCGCAGACAGCAAACGAGAACAGTTGAGAAAAACAACACTACAATCAAAATCAACCTCCTACGCAGACGCCGTTTAGGCAGCTGATTTGTCTTTACTAGACCTACCTAGCGAAAGAACTCTCTGCTACGCCTAAGAACGGTCGTGCATTTTCAGTTTTTTGGGGGGGGGGTCCCCCTTCTATGATCTCAAGAAAAATTGACCGTGATTGTAGAAGTCCTTTTATAAGCTGGGTAGAGGAGGAGCTTTGGAAGCCAGTCGGTCATTCCAATGGCCCTAGCACAATATCCTTCGAGTACGGGGCACGATGGCTCAGTTGTATTCTCTCATCTTTGATACAGGGGGTCCCTGGTTCGATTCCAAAGCATAAACTTGTGAAAAATTTCTCAAGTGTTCTCCCATTTCTTCCCACATTCTCATTCCACTAATCATTCTCCTTCGTTAATCGTCCTTCTCCTTTAGCATATAGGACAGGCATAACCTTGGGAGCTCCCTTGTGGTTAGGCGGTGAGCGAATGTGCCTTTGGCGTGGAAGACCCGGCTTTGATTCCGAGCGAAAGCTCATGCGATTTATGTTCCACGTTAAAGTGAAGATCCACGTCTCATATGGCCTCGCTGGTGTAAAGGACACTAAAATCAAATCGAATCGACCATAATCTTGGGACGTAAAGCTAGAAATTTAATTTCGTTTAGTTTCCTGTTTCACTTAGACCACAAAACGTAAACGTAGGACGTTAAATGTTTCGTTTTCAGCTAAAAGCAAGTTGAACCACGGTTCGTTTTCTTTCAGATATAAGGATAGAAGCAGGCATGTGAGTAGTTAGTGTTCCAATCACGTCTGTAAAAATGCAGATTATAAAGGAACTCTCGGAGAGCTATTGCCACCAGGTTTTTCGGGGGAGGCCATAAACACTAGCTAATTTGCGAATATGTACGCATTGTTGAACATAACACAATTTTTATTGACGCACATTGAAAAATTTTATTAACTATGCAGCAGTAATTGTATTAAATGTGGATTAGTAAGCAAATTAATATGTTCTGACATGTATTTTGAAATACTGAACTCTTTTTTTTGAAAAATCCAGAGGAGGAAATTGCCTCCTCTTACCCCTGCTGCGAGCGCCCATGGTCACCGCTAATCAGAGTCGACAAGAAGTATTTCGTATTGTATAGTTGATACATAATCCGCACTTGTGTTGAGATATTCATTTTTCTTTCTGACTTCCTCTGATTGTTGTGAATCATCTTAAAACCGTCTTCCGTTTTTTTTTTCTTTCTTTTGATCTTGAAAGATAAATGCCCTTGAACAAAACCTATGACTTTCAGTGTGTAAGTTTTTACGCACGAAATTTCGTAGAGATTGTCTACCTGGAAATCAATTCGGTAGTTTCGTGTACTTGCCTATAGCAAATAAAGACTCACAAAAACAATATTTCAAACGAGATACCGTTTCTTGATCCAACCATAGTGATTGTTGGTGTTTTTTCTCTCTTTCTTTTCTTTTCGCTTGCTTCTTCGTGCGTACTACTATTTTTCTTCCTTTACTACGAAGTTCCGTCCTTCTTAATAGAGAGGTTGCTGACAAAGATAACGTTTCTTCTCTGATTATCATCATGGCTACAAACACGAAAAATCGAGAAACAATAAACAGCGTGTTTATTTTTTTTTTCTTCGGAGTATGTGCTTTACTCTCCATATTGCATTTACACGCTAAAATAAAAGCAGCTGAATATTCAGTATGCGGTGAGGCGTGCAAATATCTCGTAGTATAGACGATGATCGTGTCTGATTAGGTGTCCGCTAGATCACGTTTTCTGGGCATTCCATCACGGCATCCTTTTTTTAAAAAGACCGTGACTGACGTGATGTCTGGCATTCTTCCATTCTTGAAATGTTTGTATTTTTTTCCCCCTACGATAAATTGAAAATTGTTGTAGCAACTGAGCAGAAACAGTGCTTATTGCAAAAGGGGTCCATTAAATTTTGACCTTGTATTTTCGGATGTTTATGTATCCTAAAGCAGAATGTGTGACCTATCAGTGTTTGAGGGACAATTACTAAACAATGTATAACATGCTGTACATCCACATTAAGCGAAATACCCGAAAATTTATTCTCTTGTTTGGTAAACTTAATGAAAAAGTATTTCCCTACCTCTGATTCAAGTTGAGTTTGAGTTTAACGTATCTTTAAGCAGAGAGGCTATATGAGACGGGGCCTACTGATTAACGTGGAATCCGAATCACGTGAGTTCCTACCGGACATCGAATCCGGGTTTCTCACGCCTAAGGCGCGTACGCTAACCGCTTAGCTGTGAAGGAGCCCTACCTCTGATCCGAAAGATTGTCAGTGTTGTTTGTAAGTTGATGTCTATTGCCGTGCACATTACTTGTTGACTGAGGGAAGTTTATGGCTAATAGGTTGCAATACCAAACTGTTTAAATGAGTTACTTAAACTTTATATAGGGTGTTTCAAAACAGCACCGACAACGTGTGGGAGATGATTCCTGACATCAAGATAATACAAAAAGTATAGACCAACCTAGGTGCACAAATGCTTACTTTCGGTGGAGAACATGAAAAAATGAAGTTTAATGGTCCATAGGTCCAATACTATGGGGCCTAGCATAGTAGAGTCAAGACTTTATGTAGGAACTATTATGTGCCCTATCCAAATATCCTGTTTCAGAATCCTGCGTTAGTTCCGCATCAATTTTTATAGATAGCTGGTGAGTACTTGAAAATTATATGCCGTAGCCAAACTGCCTCTATAAAAATTGTTACATGAGTACCTTACGATTCTGAAACATGTTTTTTTGGATAGCGTACGTATCAATTTCTCAGTGAAGTCTTAACCCGACTAGGGTAGGTCCCATAGTTTTGGAGCTATGGACCTTTGAACCTTATTATTTTTTTTTTTTTTTAATGTTTTCGACAGCCTATAACTTTGAAAGGAAGCATTTGTACACCCAGGTTGGTCTATACTTTTTGTCTTATCTTGGTGTCAGGAGTCACGTCCCAAACGTTGGCGGTGTTTTGAAACACCCTGTATAATATAAGCCCCCATTTTTTTTTTTCATTTATGAAGTTTTCGTTCGAATCAGTCTTTCCCAATTAGGGATCTGTTACACAAATTTAAGGGGTCTGTGGCATTTTTTACATCTCATAATTCATAAAAGATGTAAATAATGCAGTGTTTTTATGTATGTACTCTGTGCTGCATCTTTGTAAGTTAAATGAAGTGTTGTTTTTTGCTACTTCCCTTTAAGCTAATACTACTACACGATTCCAAAATTTAAAGGCGCAGGGTCCACACCTAGCTGTAAAAATTAAAAAACATGTCCGCAATACCGAAGCGATTAGGAACCACTAGTTTGAATCGATTTAAAGCCGTAAACCATTACAAATTTTGAACATACTTAAGTGAATTGAGTTGATTTAAAAATAGAAAGAACGAGGGTGCAATGCATTAGCTTTGAATCTCCAGAAAACATGTGGGTGCATAAAATACGGTATGCAGATGTTGAACCACGAGGAAAGCGATTAACGTATGAAATCAATGAATTGTCCAGTCGTGAAAATCATCATGCTTTTACAATAATTGGGTTTTCCGCATTATTTGTTGTCACGTTGAAAGATCACAAGGCTGTTTTGTGCAATTAAAAAAAAGAAAAGAAAAATAAACCTGACTGTAGGAGTATGTAGTTAATCATTCTAAGAAGAGATCGTTCAGAATGAAGGTCATGTCAACTGTCTAGATCCGTTATGGTTCTTTTATTATTATTATTATTTTCTGCTTCTAAAGTAAAGACACCATGTACAGTAATAACTTTATTAAATCCGATCGCGTTGTGCAATTACTCTACAACACAATTTTGTGGTAGGTCTATATCCGTATTACTGATACCGTTTCTGCGCCATTAATTACTGAAAACTTTAAGGAGTATAGATGAGCGGTTTACTTGTTTCTTCGCAGTCCAGTGTTTCAATGCTGCTGATGGTCATGAGACTGTTTGTATGATTTTTCTATTGAGATTAATAACATTAAGTAAAGCCTCTGGCCGATTTCCATCTAGATTCCGATTTTTGATGTTTCCAATGGAAAACGGTTTTAATTACCGTTTCCATTTCCGTTAGTGGAAGTTTCGTTAACTATGCATCTTCCCTTGCCTCTCTGCAATCCTCTCCGAAATCGAATAGGAAATCAAGACATATATACAAATATGCTTCCTTAATATTTAGCTGATCCCTCAAAACCATACAGCAGACAGCTGTGGGCTTAGTTTACTTTAAGCATTTTCTGCAAAAATGCATTATCTTAACATCTGTTTATTTATTCCTGTCAAAAGTGAAACTTAACCAATTAAACATTCATGTTGTGTTATACAAAGGAATCTGTAAAGCCTCCTCCCATTTTGTCAGACACGCTTTGCATTATTGGCACTTAACTTAATATTTCGATTTCAAGAAAGAATGAAGTAGATAATTTTGTAGAATAACAAAGAGGTGGCTAGTTCTATATTGCAACCAGGATTAAAAACCCTGCGGCAATTATCCTGACGGGAAATTCCCTTACTTCCTCTGTAAATGCACTAGGCAAATACTGGGATAGTACCTCAAGGTCAGTAGCCAGAGATGAAAAGTCTATTAAATGGAGGGCATTTTTTTGGAAACACTTTTTGCCTCGATCTCATTTCCAGATTCCAGTTTGCTTTCTTACAATATATTTTACGATATTAAAGGACCTTTGGAACATAACGGTAATCATACTCTAGGTCACATACTACACCAGATAATGCAAGAAAAATTCGGGAGGTTGCCGATTTTTTTGTGCAGTTATTATTCAAGTATAATATTGAGAAAATATCTTTAATAATTTCCTTTAAAGTGAAGGTAAAGTGGTTTGATCAGTAATTAACCTGACATATGGATAATGTTATTATTTATTTGTACTAATACGTAGGAATGTACTACAGAAACAGAGGGAAGGTAGTCTAATTTCTTTTTCTTTCACATTACAATTGAACACCACTAGAATGAATTTGATCGAGCACGAACAAAATTCGTTATGCATAATTCCCAAGTATTTTTTTTCCAGTAGTATTCCGTTATGGTGAAGATCCTTCGTGATATGTAAATATTTTAAGTCAATTCTGAAACTAAACGTTGAGTTGATTTTGAGTTTAACGTCTCTTTCAGCAGCGAGGCTGTATGAGACGGGACCTACTGATTAACGTGGAATCCGAAACACATGAGCTCCCGCCGGGAATCGAACCCGGGTCTACCACGCTAACAGCTTAGCCACGGAGCTCCTGAAACTAGACGTATACTGAAAAACACGATTAGAGAAAGTAATTGTGATCCATTAAGACTATTTCAATGCAAGTTTTGAAGTATCTATGTTAGTTATGGGTTTTACAAATAATAATAATAATAAACGATAGTTTGGCGTGGGGAAAATTCCAATAACCCTATTAAAACAACTTCATGCATACTACCTCACCCGATACGTAACCCCACGATTTTTGTCGAATTTTTACTTTTTTATATGGCGGGTAGGTGTGTAAAGTGCGTTAAGTCAAAAGTTAGTGTTTTAGAGAAATCGCATTTAAAAGTTCAGATATAAATCTAAAAATCCGGTTTTGGTTTCAGACATGTCAAAAGAAAGAAAAAAAAGTCTTAGTAACATGAAGAGCTACAATAGCTAATCATTCCCCCCTACAATAGCTAATCATTCCCCCCGCCAAAAAAAAACGGATTTTGGATTTATGTCTGAACTTCCAAATGCGATTTCTCTAAAACACTAATTTTTTATTTAACGCACTTTGCATATCCACCCGCCATATATTTTAAGATCACTTTACTACGAAGTGTTAACATAGTGTAGCCAAACGTTTAGCTAAGAAAACAGTTGGGTGGGTAAACTCTGGGACAGGAGTATTTAGTGTAGGCCTACAGTCAAGTTTCAGGGAGAGAATATGGTGCTCCTTGGTTGTATCTCAAGATATGCATCAATCTCGTTTTCTCAGAAAAATGAATTCTCGTGAACTGATCAAATCAGTCGTATAAATAGAACAATCTGCGGTATTGCGTGTGTGACATACTCCATATGTAATATATGAGCGGCTTGGGCGAACATAATATTAAACGCCATCTCTGGTGAAACTAAGTTATTAGGTGAGAAATGGGTTGTAATCGAACCACAGAAGAGTATGAAAGTAGTTTGATTTCGGAAGTATACATGTAAATGGCAGGGAAAGCTTGTTTGGCATCTCATTCGATTGAATTGCATGGCGATGTTGAATCCTGTTCCACTTTATTCGAAAGTTAGAAAAATATGACATATCATTGTGTTCGCCCGAACTGTTCTCATAAGGAGTTATTATATGTATTCTAATTGTAACTGGATTTGTGGAATATTCTATGAGTGAGAGACCATCCTTCGAATAACTCAACTTCTCTCCAGTGTAATTATACTCCTAATACGAATAGAAAATTTTCGAAAACTCTCACAAAGTACAATAGAATTAAATTTCACAATCCCCTTATTTGAGTCTTGCTGCCAAATCAGGCAAAACACTTAATTCTCTATAAGGAAGCACCCTTCCAGACAACCGATTTTAGTAGACAATTTTGGATTGTCACCTTAAAGAGGAACACTCGATCTTGCAAATCAGTTGTTTGCTGAGCAAAAGCTTACAGTGTAGATAATATTTACATGTCATGCTCTTGTTAACTTCTTTGTTTTTCCAAGAAGTTGCAGCGAAAGGATGGTTCATCAAGGAGAGTTTCATATTCTCTTCTTTTCTTTTCCACAAGACATAGTAAGAGATGCATCACCTGTTCTCGCAGAGCAGGTGCGACTGTCTCGGTTGCTTGTTTCGTGTAAAAACAGAGTACTTGAGGTTTTCATCTGACAAGAATACATTGGTTACACAAGAGCAGGTGGGAAATTGTTGGGTTTTGAAAACGGCTTAGAATTTTCTTCAAATATGTTCGTTGTTTCGCAGTAGAGATATCAACAACAATAAATATGTGCTAACTATATATTTTTTATTTAATTAACATGTAATAGCCCTTGTTTAGTTTCTGAGTTTTTTAAAATTATTATTATGTGCTTTCTCGAAAATACATTTAAAGAGAGTTACATAACATTACTGTCACGAGGAGAAGGCGAGGCATATACAGTACTTACGTTGAAAGAGGACGTTAATGTCTAGGTTTTTACGTAATATAATAAAAGTTTTATTTTTGTTGTTTAACCTTTACGTTTTCATTTTTTCGCGCTTCGTTTTATATAGGCCACCCAGCTAGCGTAGTATGATAGGCAGTGGCGGCGATTGGACGTTAAAAATGGGGGGCAAGACATGATCTGAATATTTGTATATCAATGTTAATATACGAATTTCTCTGGTTGAAACTATATACATTAATAGGCCATTTCAGAAAAGTGGTTTTTCTTTTACCCGTTTTTCGTAAGTGGAAAGAGGTAATAAAATGTAACTTACCACAATAGTAGATGATGTTATTCTACACCCGAAAATACGAATTGGAAGAATTTTCAGTGTTGCCATCCATAGAAATTACAGTGTGACCAAAATTTGAATTACTCAAAAATCTAGGTAAAGGCAGCGACCAGAAAAATGAACTCAACGGTAATTGATGACTTATAATGCTGTCTAGCTTTCTTGTTTACTACTTTTTAAATAATATTTCTGTTTATTTTATAAAACTTACATAAATTATTACAAAATAAATAAGTTATTACAAAATAAATAGAAACATTATTTAAAAAGTAGTAAACAAGGAACGTAGACAGCATAATAAGTCATCAATTACCGTTGAGTTCATTTTTCTGGTCGCTGCCTTTACCTAGATTTTTGAGTAATTCAAATTCTGGTCACACTGTAATTTCTATGGATGGCAACACTGAAAATTCTTCCGATTCATATTTTCGGGTGTACAATAACATTATCTATTATTGTGGTAAGTTACATTTTATTACCTCTTTCCACTTACGAAAAACGGGTAAAAGAAAAATTATTAGTTTTTCAAAAATATTTAGTAGTCTGCCCCCTTAATTCAACCTTGTGATTACACAGCCATACACAAAAAAGTAAAAGTTCTGTGCACCGGCCCCCAAGATATGGGTTCGATGTATTTTGTTACGCAGAATCCAAATTCCGAAAGCGTGGGACGATTGACTGTCAAATTTTTTGTTGCGGGCGAAAAACTTGAGCGATTTTGGATAGAGAGAATACGTGTAACATAGCTATACAAAAAAAATAGAAGTTCTGTGCATTGGACCCCATTGTATGGGTTCGATGTATTTAGTTGCACAAAATCCAATCCTAAGACGGTTGACCGTGTCAATTTTGTTTTAGGGGGAGGGAAGTGTCCTCCCTATCCAAAATCGGTCAAGTTTTTCGCTCATAACAAAAAATTGACACGATTGATCGTCCTGAGGTCTCGAAATTTGGATTCTGTGTAACAAAATACATCAAATCCCCATATCCTGGGGTCCGGGTGCACAAAACTTTTATTTTGTGTGTGTGTGGGGTGGGGGGGTGAGTGTGGGTGTGGGTGTGATACTATTTCCAGAAGTTTTCCTCATTTATGAGGCATTACAAGAATAGTACTTCCAATCGAGCTTTATAGTCAAAAAATACCGTGTGCGTGGATTTTCTCCCGTTTGTTTTCACCTTCTTCATTCCACCATTTCGTTTATCATATCAGTCTCTCTCTTAGCGTCGATGCATAACCATGGGACTTTAGACTAAAATAGTAGTATTTTTAGATAAGTACTTAGTTTATTACTTCCTTGTCTCATTTCCTGACTTAACTGGAAATTTCACATGTCATTTCTATTGGGTTACCATAGCAGCGGCTATGTCTCGCTTACAGTATAATAGTGAATAAAAGAGTAATAAAACGTTGTTACTGTTGTTCGCACTGGAAAAACAAAGTACTGTAAACAGGTATGCGTTACATACCAGATGTGTTTTGCGTTAGAAACAAAAAGTGGCAAATTACCATGGAAACTAACAGGATGTGATATCAACTTCGCAGCAAATTAATGCTCTTGGATTGAGTCGGCGTCTTTAAGACTTCAATAGAATCCTCAGCCTTAAACTGGAAACTTCGTTTGATTGTAGAATCTCTTGGACTATTGACGACAGCACCTCATCATAGCATATTGACATGTTCTGAAGATTTCTTAAAAGTAAAAACCTTCGCTGAGATATTTTAAAAAGGAAATAAGAACTTTTGAAGATACTATAACAATGTACCAAATAAAATATATTGTTACAGTATCTTCAGAAGTTCTTAATTGCCTCTTGTTGAATGGGGTACTGCAATTAAGAAGAGAAGTATCAAAGCTTACAGATCACTTAAAGGCTGTGTCTAACCAAACAGCGTAGTGGAATGATGGATTTGTGGGCATCATACTCGTTCCATTGTCTTGTTTTTAGCTTTCTAGGCCGGAATCTCTTGAATTCAGTAGCTTCAGTGTTTCTTTACAAACCGAACATTAAAATCCTAATGCTGCCATCTACAATGCACAATTTCAACCGAAGCTGAAGTTTGACAAATATGTTTGCACTCAATAAAGGTCAGGGTCCAATGGACCCGCTTGGGACTTAATGCTATAAATTAGTAAACTACCACATGACTTACAAAATTAAAATAACACCTAAGTAATTTAAAACAAGACTGGAAACAGGAAAAAGTCAGATAATATTAATACCTGGAAAAGTATCAATATAATTACTGACAAAAGAATCCATGTGGGTCCAATGGACTCATCTAGTAGTCGTAGGATTAATTATACATTGAACTCGGTAAAACGTTCGACTAGAGTTAATAAGAGGCTGACGAGTCACCTAGAGCTGCCACATTTGTACCTAGGTACATAGACCTATCTAATCGCGTATGAAGTTATTTTGTCGAATTTCGAGAGGGATTGGGAATCAAACTTTACAGTAAGTGTGCAGTAAAAATTGTGCTGGTAAGGTAGGCAACATGACTGTTTTTGCAGGGTTCCGGGTTGAATATATTTCAGATAGTCCCGTTCAAGGACGGACACTTCTGCTAGTTAAAAGAAAAAATGTAATTTTCAGTGTCATTAACAAGTTCAATATAGGCATTGTCCAGCCCCGTTGACTTATTCTTTGACATAGTTAAAACTATATTTAAAAACACCACTATAACCCACTGTATTCTTATATCGAGATGGTAGGTAGAAATGACAGAACTGTTGTAAATACATATCAAGATAAGGTTGGACCTGCTTATAACAAGCGTACAATTTCCAATTTCGACGCACGCATTTTGTGCGCGTGAACCCAGTTCGATTCCCGGGGAAGAAGGTTACAGTTTGTTGGTATTAGCTCACTCAGTATTATTCAGCGGTAGTGCTGGCAGGCTGGTCATGGCACTTCATGACCTGTGTAGAGCCAGGAAGTTTATAGGGGAGTATACACCATTCCAACCATACCCTAGAATCATCAGTCTTCGTTGTTCCACTGAGTCGGAAATACCGATAAGATGAAGGCAAATCAGAATAATAGACTTCGATAAACCACATATGGAGAGTCTGAAGAAAATAGGAACGTTGAACTGTTCATCTTCGTTTGAATGTTATCAATGTATTCGAGCTAATTTGTTTATATTCATTATCTCGTCGATTTAGAAGCATATGAAGGAATGCCAATATATATATTAGTTCATTGTATTTATTTACGCCGCACTAAAAGTCGAATTGTATTTATTAGTGTCAGTTTTTGACATTCTTTATGAGCACGTCGGTTCTAATAGAATGAAAAATCGACATCATATCTGTTAGATGTACATAACAATTATTTTCTTTTTGAAGAAGAAATATGGAAGCGTATTTTTTTTTTTTTTTCAGTTTTCGAAGTAGTACAAAGACGTGGTCAATATTAAAATAATACTAGAGATGTAGAATGTAAAGAAAATGATCCGTGTATTTGTAATATTATACTATGTAATTTTGCTTCTATCAGTTTTGATGTCATTCAACAGACAGACAAATTACGAGGCAGTAAACAACAGTTTAAAGCCACATAATTGCATGTCAATACTTAAGCACAGTACTTTCTCAAAAGTCAAATTTTAGTATTGGTCTTGATTTTGTACATTTTTGAAGTAATAGTTTAGAAACAGGTGAATCCACAGAAATATCCTTTGAGGATGGATACAATAGATATTATATTGGTGGGTTCTTTGTATTCACAAAATGCTTCAAAGAACTTAAAATCAAATTCCGGGAAATTAGATGGATAGTATTGCAAGAAAGGTACTATTCAAGCAATATATTGCGAGCACATTATGCATTCCCATTGCTATGAAGTTAAATAAGCATAACTTACAAAGTATTTCTTTTGACATGATCTCCATGCCACCCACAATCCCCCTAGTACTCGTTAAAGCATGTAAAATAAAACCACACAAACAACTGGGCTTCATGATTGCTAAGTGGTAGGTAAGTTACCCCTGTTCCAAACTGGCGAAACACGTACAAGTCGTTACTGTTTGCTGACCTCGGCATCCACTCACAACTCGTTTTCCACAGTGATTTCTTTTCATCTGTTACAGCCCTAATAAAATCTCTCCGTCCCAACCGCTCTAGATTTTTCAGTCTCCTGGGGGAGAGGTTTCAAGAAGGTGACCATAATGGGAGAGGATTCAAGAGGACTGGAGAAAGGAGAGGGTTCTCCTTGCGCAACAACGCTGCCTCACTCCGCAATCTTCCCGACGCTTCCAGCTAGTCGTCATTTTTTTTTTTCGCCTTTCATTGCCAACGAGCTACTCACACTTGCGTATGTTGGTTCCTTTTCTTCTGTGCTCGGCGGTCTATAAAAGTTCGTTTATGTACGTTCTACTTCAATTCTTTTCTTGTTGGGCGTCCCCCCTCTCTTTCTCTCTGGCTGTCTTGTTTCTGTATATAGAACTATTTTCTAACTTTTGATTAAAATTTTTAGTGTACTGAAAAGAATGTAAACCCTCATGATTCCGTGGTAAATTGTGTCACTTCTTTTAAAAGGAGTTGGTATTTGTTGAACTACGTTTGCATAAAGGATAAACTTTATTTTTTGAATTAATTATTTAAATTACTATCTAATTTCACCTGTGAAGCATTCGTGTATCAATGCGAATTAGTGTAAACGTAATGCGGTCATAATTTTAAAAAATGGACTCATGGTTCGAATAGCACTCTCAAGAGTACTACGTTAGCAGAAAATTCTTCAGAACGCGGTAGATAGAATTATACGGAGAGTACATGGAACAGTTTCTGACAGAACAAACCAAAGGGCGAAGTGGTTCTGCAAGATTTCGTTGTGCAAGCAATGGGTGTGAGAGTGAGTGTATGTGCATAAGATTGAATGATAATGTGAGTGTTTAACAAACTTGTAATACGTACTGCACTAGAATAAATTACCACAACCTGACGTTTCCTGTCAAGCTTTATTCCACTCTGTAGTTTATTTGGAATGTCAGAAGTTGCTATAACATGGCTCAGGGGCTAACCCATCCTTCGAGACTGTAGGATTGCAATTTCGATCCCATGTCAGGCCATATGTGTTCATTATTCACCAATACCATACACATAGTCATAGTTGTACGTACATTACGGTTGTTAATATTGATAAAAAAATATCGAGAAAGTAATGTCCACCACATTTTTAGAAAGCCTTGCACAAATGAAGACCCGTTAAAGCTTTCCTTACAATCTTATGTATCACTAGCAGCGTTCACCCCGCTTCGCTGCGGTCACCCCGGAACGCAATAAACTTTGTTACTTAGATAATTTTTACTTTTTCGCTTTCAAGTGATATGATAAAAACCATAAGATTGTGTTCAGCATAGAGATTTATTTATTTATTGCGTTCTTGTAGATTTCGATAGAACACGTAATAACTGAAAATTGACGGTAAATAAGTGTTAATTTAAGCATGTCCTTTCCAATACAGCGGTATCCACTCACATTCGTAGCAGGATGTGTTACAATGTGGCGCTCGGTGCATGTGATCCGGGTTAATTTCCTTGCGGGCACATGATGTTCAATGAAGCAGTTTGAAGAACTTGAACTAAGAGGCATCAAACCCTGGTCTAGAACACAGAGCTAATGCTTGGGAAACCTATATATCATCCATTTGAATATGATCTCTGCTCATTAAGGACTGTTACGACAGAAAGCTTAGTTTATATGTGAATAATAAATTTGTGAACTCTCAGTTTTGTCGAGTATTTTCTAACGTAACAGGGATAAGCTATGGGAGTCGATGCGGTACTTTCGCGACTTCAGCGTAATCTTTCAAATTCGAAGTTCAAGGGGACACGAAAAAAGTTCGAATTAACTAAAATTCGAAATAACCCCCAGTAGCGTACGCAGGAATTTATTTCGGGGGGTCCAAACTCAATATGAGGGTATTTTACATTAAAATTCCTAAAATTTGCCCCTAAAATTAGGCTAAATTTACACAAAAATAAAAATTTCGGGGAGATCCGGACCCCTCAGGACCCACTCCCTGCGTGTACGTCCCTGTCCCCCCAAATGTATTAAATATCTAAAAGCAAGCGAATAAACCTATTATACCAACATGAAAATAAATTAATTTACGGTAGACATTATTCTTTAAAACAGCATAGTATTTGCGAGGTACAATACTACAAACAGAAAAACGACATTTAGTCGCACGTAAATTAAGCCACACCTATTATGGACAACTGCACTGAATTATCACACAAAACCATGTACACGAATTACAACCTTAATAATTTGTTTTTATTTAAATATGTTCGTAATGCTAGTGGTTCGATTTAATTATTTTTACAGCTCAACAAACTCTTCAATTTCGTTTAATACGTAATTAGCAACATATGAGAGACACCCAATAAATTTTATGGTAACTTCAAATGAAATGAATTTATTGAGTTTTACTTACCACGATTATGCCGATTAGGCTAAAGGAGACGTATAATTTCAAATGAGTTCGTCATGGTATTCTTTACTTTAGCGCCTATCGTATCTTCGCCGTGTTTATTATCATTAGATCTGTTGTGTTTTTGTGTTAACTCCTTCCTACGTCTGCCTGTGAATAACTAAAAACCAGTTAACTGCATGCTTCTGTTCTTAATCTGTCCAACATTAAACATTTTTGTACTCTATTTACTTCGTATTTTCCAACACAGTTTTCAGAAAGAATAAACTTTTGCTCGAAATATCCAAGTTCGAATTAATGAGAGTCTGCTGTAACTGCTTTCTACGAGAAGGCAGTATAAATATGTCATAGTAGTCAGTCGTCAAGAGTTATACAAAAGCAGTATAATAAATTTTATTTACTATATTTGAACATTGAGTCAAGTGATACAGAGGTAGTCGTAAAATAATACCCTTCAAGAATTTGTGTATTTTTATAAACATCGTGTGGCGTTTCTCTCTCGTAATGATACCATGCAATATTGTGAGCACCAGTATCGACGAGAGAGAAAGAGAAATATCAATCATTGGTGACCTCGTTTGAATGTTCAAAAAGCTCTGCCAAACACAAACGAGAAGAGGAATTCAGTTCCCGTCTCTCTCTTGCTATTGACTGCAGCACGGTTGCGTGTCAATTAGGCATGACGGAAAATAGAATTTTCCATACCGCGCCTCTGTGTAATTTGAAGCTGCAGCGCATCACTTGTGCTACGTGCCTCGTGCTTCGTAGACAAGTAATTATCTAAATACCGTATATGTGGAGAGGTATAATAAGGTTAGGGAGTCGTGATTTTTGAGAGTTGCAGAAACCATTGCAGGATTTGTTGCACTTGGCACGATTCTGTTTTAAACAACCATTGAATACAATTTTATTGTCGTTTTTATTATTTTTTGAGATCGTTTATTCATAGAAGCCAGGCAGCTCCAGAATTTCATCTCAAAATACTAAATGTTAATATACGAAGCTTTGCAAACAATGCTTATTCGCTGTCTCTTTATATATAACGAGATTTCAGTTAAGCTAGCAGGTTTAGTGAAATCACGATCAAAAGTTTTTGAAATTATTTAGAAATCCATTGTGTAACCAACAGTAAAATTTTGACCATGATTATAGTTTCGTTGGTGGATGGAGCTTTTCGTGGAAACAAATTTCACTGACATTCTTATCTTTGATGTGGATACGTGGATGCGATCCCCGATTGGAAGTACTGGGTCATACCATAAGTAATGTCATATTTTTACACTAAACAATGGCCTACCACAATTCAGGGAAATAGTCTCCATAGGATTCCACAATACTTTGCCACGTTTCAGTCGAATTCCTCGCGGAAAGAAATCACCGGTGTTGGACGCAAATAATTGGGTCCCTGTTCATCACACGCTATCCTCTTTTGTTGTTTTGCCGGAAAGATGGTTTTGCAGGGTGCGAAAAAGACAGTAACCAGTTGGGTGGCACAAAATCTGGTGAAAACGCAGGGTGGAGGGTTTTCTCCCAGCCACATTCCTTGATCTTAGCAGAGGCCCATGTTGATTTGTAGGGCGCGCGTTAGCACTGTGGATGAGCACACCCTTGCGATGAAGCAGAGCAGCACGTTTCCCCAACAACGCAGTTCGTAGATGTTCAAGCTACTGGTGCCTCCCCTTCCCCTTCAGGTACCCACTGACGTTTGCGTATAACGTTGTGATAAAGAATACACTTTTCATTCCCTGTCACTATTCTTATTCTTGTAACGGGTAAGCAGAGAACTGTGTTTCTGTTTTGGCGTTAGCGTATGGTGTAACGTACTCAAGGTTCTGCAGGTCACAATGAAAGTCGAATAGGTGACATGGGTGGCATCGTTGTCGAGATGCTAGGTCTCCCTTCAAGTGGCCTATTAGTGAGTCTGGTGTCCCCTGACCGAAACCTCTGAAACCGCCTCTTACACTTCACCACATCCACAGCACCCTGACCATACACGACATTGATGTTTCGTTAATGAAGATAGGCAGTTGATTTGCTTAATATGAGAGCGATTTGATAATGTCTTGGAACGACCTACAGATGAAACAGTTCCAAACTGATTGTGATGGCTACCTTCGTCTATATAAGTAAACAGGAGTTCGTGTTATTATTAGGATTGTTAAACAATAGCTGAAATTATAGGTAAGCGAATTGTTGTGGATTTGCAGCGCATGCATGTTTGTTAAAAAAAAAAAAAAAAAAAAGACAAATTTTGAAATCGAGTGGTGGTTAAATATTTATTAAAGAAGGGTGTGAATGCAACAGAACATGCCATTTGGTCATTTGTAAACATTTTGAGTTTAAACGCTGTCGAGAAACTTGGAAATGATTCACATAGTGGACGACCAAAATGTGTCATTATACCAGAAGTTCGTCAGCGGGTATGTTTCAAACCCCCAAGTTCATACGCCAAGTGTCTTAATACTTACCTTAAATGACAGACGTTTATTTATTTTTTTTTTTTTTTTGCATATCTTGCTAAAATGGAAGGAGAGGTTGAAACCCCGAAACCACCTTTGCATACACCACTGCAGTACGACATGCAGTATTGAAAGCATGCACAATACATTTCAAGATCACCGATTAAACGTAGGTGTTGTTGCAAAAGCTAGACATTTTAGGTGAGCAAGTATTTTAAATTTTGACCGCATGATTGTGCATTGAGAAGCTATCAGAACTATATATAAGATTGGCACCATGGCTGCAGAGTTCAAACGGAGGACTTAACCTTCTTGTAAAAATAAACCCAACTTATTTTATGCATAGACTAAATCATAGGTATAGTATATCACACCTCAGAATCAAAACAGCAGTTAAGTTAATGTGTGTGAAGTTTGTCGAAAAGATAATGAGTTCAATTTTTTGGGATGCAAAGGGTATCCT
Organism: Thermobia domestica; assembly: GCF_964235325.1. NCBI lineage: Eukaryota > Metazoa > Arthropoda > Insecta > Zygentoma > Lepismatidae > Thermobia > Thermobia domestica. Next base: position 27,941,643 of record NC_137465.1, read on the forward strand.
TCTGATGGTACCGTCACCGCTGAATACTGTGCAGAGCCTTCGGAACAATTATAGGCAAAAATAAAATAAAAAGACGGATCTGTCAAGAAGAACTGGAAATTTTGCAGTGGCCAAACTCAGTGAATTGGGGGTATGCTTTGATATAATTGTTTCCGTGTATCGCGTATTTATTATATGTGACTCCTTCAGATTTCCACCTCTTTCCGAAACGGGAAGAATACTTTGCTAACTTCAATTTTCTTGAGACAAAGAACTTAAAGCATCTGTTGGAAGAGTATTTTGCAGCCTGGAAGGAAAGTCTTGAGAGCTAGAATTTAATTGACCACTCTCATAGCTGGAATTAGGTTACGATAATCTCTACGTTACTCCAAATCATGTAAAATAATAATAATCTTGCTATCTTGTTCGTAGACAATAAATCCTGGATTGGTTATTCTATGGTTATTCTGATATAAGATATGGACGTTACGGAGTTATTTTATACAGTGCTTGGTTCTGGTAACTTACACAAAATGTTAAAAGATACAATTAATTATGAAGACTTTGCGTGCATAAGCTGTAGTACAAACTCGCGCAAAAACTGACTTCCGTGTGTGTAGAGCAACTAGTTTAGATAATCTGCACTACATCTTACACACAAATTATCCCATTAAAAATATGTGGATCTGAAAACAGAATGTTATTAAGTGAATAAATAACATACATACATAGTAGAAGTTCATTTTGTAACTGTTGCCACGTGATGGGTAATTTGTAAGGAACTATATTCTTTTCTCAGTTGCGTGATTTGTACTCGCGTGTTTGACGTCAAGCTTTGACAGAAACAACTTGAGTTTGTATAACTGGATCCTCTAACTACAGTAATTCTCAGCAATTGAAAACAAAAGTGTCGCATTGAATTCGATTTTGCAATAAAGTAGGAATTATAATAAGTACGTTTTGTTTGATAGTTGTTAATCAAATATATATCTTCTGTCTTGATCACATAATTAATTACTGTTTAACTTTATTCAAGTTTAAAATACAATGTGTGCATATATTTTGTAATGTATTAAAAGAAATTGTCTAACGAACGGAATTAGGTCTCAGGTTCGATTCCTAACACGAGCATTTTCTTGTCCTTAACGTCAATATACAGACAAGTGAGTGATGAAATAATTATTTGTAGCAGGTACGTAGTTGCGTCTCGTAAAATACATGTTTCTATAATTTTATTGAAAAAAAAAAAGTAAAGGTCGCCCCCATTGCGGGATAGAAACACTGTAATGGAGCAAATGTAATTGAGCTTCCTTTACTTCCTTAGGTTGCCCCAGGCACACATTTCAAAGACACTGAGAGAACTTCAGAGCCGCGTTAAAATGACGGAAGAATAAGAATTTCGTCCCCCACCTTATTAGAACCCGGGCCGCCCAGGTGGCAAGTAGAAGCCACCGACCGTTACCGCGTCTCTCCTATAGTTCTCATATCTTATATCAGGATTTCTCAACCTGATTATCGGGACCCGTAAGAGATAGCGAGAGAATTCATCATCAGGAATTGAACCTGGGGCCTTGCGCGCCAGAGAGATGCGGGTTACCATTAGACTAGGAATGAGGCCGTTTTTCGCTTTGTGTTGCCTGTAAAAAAGCTAGCAGCTTAAATTCTATACATACCTTTTAAGTTTATGTGCAAATGAACAAGAGTAATATTCGCTAACACTCTCGCCTTTGGTGGGGGCGATCCCGGTTTCGATTCCCAATGAGGACACTTTGTCGAAAAGGTGTAAGAGCATTATCGAGCCAGCCATCTGAGTGAAATATCCCTGTGTTTTCCTCATTTACACCAGGCAAATGCTGAGATGCTACCTAACATACACGTTCCAGCCGCTTCTTTCTTTCTTCCCCCTTCGTTGGATGATAGTTTAATCGCCGACGGACATTATCCCTCATGCGTGACGGGCTTAAGATCGTAGATGCTGGCATTACCCAGAAATTTGTGCAAATAAATAAGTAAAAGAACAAAAATAATGACCAAAAGGTTCATGAATTAGAGGCTGTAATAGCTATAAAATTAGTATATCTATCATGTTAATTTTTTTTTATGTACCGGTAACGTAAAGGTTAAAATGTAGTAGGTAATACTGTATAAAATTCAATACAATTGCCATCATCTTAAGAAAGATTTATGTATTTATTTAAAAGTATTATGGGCATTAAAAGTTTTTATTTTCGGAATCATTACAAACCATTAATTTACATTTAGTTTTGTCAGTCTATGCATTCATGTTTAAGTAAGAAAGCATATAATTAGTTTTTACTGGCTATTTGGCTGCTACAGAGACTATTATTTTTCATTGAAGACAAGAACACGCTAATCACAATTATATAACTTCGAACTTCCATAACATAAATAATTTTATTTATTAAATCATTCAAATAGTCTTTAAAATAGTACCGAATTAAGTCAGGAAAGTGTCGCCCATCAAGGAAAGTACTTTATATAGTCTTTGGAATAGTGTAAATTATTATTTTTTAGTTGCATTAGGTAGGTACTATTACTGTGATGAAGAGAAAATTAGATCTATAGTTTTTTGAATAGTTCTGAGTATTAACATCGGGTTCATTAGAACAATGATAAGAAAAGCATGCACAATTTCCATCGTTCTAAATTAGTCGATATGTAATTACAATTGATCATAAAGGTAAATGAGTAGATAAACTTGTTAGCCAACTCCTGTTTTATTAACTTACTCTTCTTCATTTCGTTCCATGTTTTCGATCCTGTTAAAATTCGAATACAAAGGGTTGATTCATTCATATTGAGCTGAATTTGAATGTGCCACGTACCTAGGAAATGCCGTGTTTCCCACTAGTAGTTGTACTCGATCAGCAAGCACTTCTACTGACTAATGCCCGGTATCGGAGTTTCCATTGCAGAAGACTGTGCTGCAGCTGAACCATTGCATCCCACTCCTCTTTATCCTCTTTGTAGTCTTTCAACAAGTGGGAGACGGTCCGTACGCGACGATGGAACAAATACCGCTTGAGCAGTCCGAAATAGTCCATTTGGTTGGCATGTGGATTCTTGACAGGGATATCAAAGAAGGGAATTGCTCAAATTCAGTTCCCTGTTCCATACGGCGATAGTGTTCCAGCAGTTTTCGATGAAAAGTTCACTTAAATACTTCATGATAATAGATGGGGGATTTCCCGGAAAAGCATCTGGAATTTTCTTTTTCGGTGTAGGAAGGAGGGGAGATCATAAACCATATGAGCAGCTACAACAACAAAAAATACACTCACAGCTACACCTTTTGGCAGAGCTTGTCTGAGAGCTATAAGTGACAAAGCATGGCGAGAGATTTCATTAAACTTTTGCATAGATGAAAACCGAGAAAAGGATTCGGCTCCGTTTCGTTTATTACATTTTGGAGTCAGAAGAGGGACGTTTCTTACGCTAAATACGAACTGATATTATTATACAACGCTACGTAAGTTTTATAAATACCTTCGTTGCATTTTCGCCCCAAAATCGAATGATTGGGAAAAATAATAAAACATCTGAAATCACCGTCGACATTATAATGAAATTAACCTATTAAAGATCTTGAGTAAATGAAGTTTAAATTGTTACTATAAAGATCGATTTTCCTAGTTGTTTCGTTAAAATCGTACCGAGTATAATAAATAAATAAGATAAAACTTCTGTCCAGGTCATGGAGATCCTGGATAGTTGAGAAACAAAGCTAGTTTAATATTTTTTTGGCGGGATCTTCCAGCGTAGTTTTTAGATTGAAATGTGGAGCAGGGACTTCTTTAGAATCGGGAAATAGCTCATTTTTAAGCCCAGGAGGTGTGGAATTGCGTGAAAGCAGGTTCGCGTGAGATCCTGCTTGTTCCACAGCCTGTGTATTCATTGATTACCGTCTTTACGATCAAGCAGGGGCTGTGAACCTGAATACCAAGTTGCGTGCTGATCACCTTTTTCCATCGCTTGACCTGTGATTTCTTTCTAAGCAACTTAAAACGTGCTTTCGCAGAAAATACTCTAAACATTAGAATGGAGAAAGAAAAACAATCGGCCATCTTCAGCAAACGGTGAGAGTAGTGAAGACTTCGGAAAGACCCTGGAGATGTAGATTAATGTCTTTTTACCTGCTATACTTGGCAAAGGAAAGAAAACTTTTAAACTAAACCTATATTTTGTATGTTATCCTTTCCTTTTCATATTTCTCGTGAGAAGCCGGCATATGCAGTGTGTCTTTACACAATTACAAATTAGATCGTGAAATAATGGAATAGGCCTTGGAGTCAGGAGAAGCAGTAAAAGCAAGCTCATCTAAACAAAAGGTAATAGAAGTAATAATTCCATTAATAACCTTTTGTATTTAAGAACAGAAGTGACCTACAACGAAGAATTATATAATGCAAAAGTCACGAGAAAGTACAAATTATTTCTTAGCGTAAATTAAAACTAACTGTGTTGCTTGGTCGTGACCAGTGCCTTCGATTTTTTTAGAAAGTATTTTTATTTGGAACACCACTGTAATAGATAGCTGTGAAATACTAAAATTCTGTTGTAATGTATTTATTTCAAGCGTTTGAAAGTTAGCTTTATTGCAGTCATTAGGTCACAACTATATGAATAACTATCAAAATCTTAAACAGGCGGAATATTTAAGTATGTTCTTACACTCTGGTTCCAGTATATTTATAATGATGGCTGATCAAATAGCCTTCGTTCTAGGTAGTTATATTTTAATAATTTAAAGTAGTTTATTTTGTTTTGGACAAAATTCTGTTTTGCCGTCAGGATGATGTCTGATTTCTTGGGTTGTACTGTGATTTATTGTATCAGTTGAGGCCTAAATTGACTGGTCCGGAACTTGATCAAATTAAATTTCTATAATCTGTTACTTGGTGATTGAAGGGTCAAGACAGATTTTTGTCTTTAGAAAGATTATTCACAAATGAATAAACAAAAACAAGTTGCCTTCCTAATACTGTGTGATATATGTATTAGGATATATAACAACTAACAATTCGTTTGTGTGAGGTTTGTGGTAGGCAGATTTTTTGGGGGGAGGGGAGTATTTTCATTTCCTCACATTTTTTTCTTCCACAAATTGTTTAGTTATTCACATTCATTTACCGCTTCTGTCGTTAACACACTAGACATTGATGGCGTACTGAAAGTTGAATGGCATCTTGTTTTAGTATCTCGTATTCGTTGAACTAGTACAACCGACGTTAATTGATATTTTTGTTCGCAATTTCGCTAATGAATTCCTGTATAGCGGACTCCAGTCGGATTTCTTGACTTATTTTCGAAACCCAAACGCCGAAATAGTAAACTTAATTACTTAGAGACACTAATTACTTGTGTCGTCTAGCGAATGGAGAACGAACGAAATCCTCCAATTACGTAGCCCAGGAAAGATATGCTTTGATATCAGACAAATTAAATGAAAGCTGAATTTCCCAGTATCGATAGTTCAAACTAAACTTTAAAACATACTAAAAGTCCCCGTCGATCCCACGTCGGCTTCACTTTCAAAATGGCGTCTAAAGATGGCGGCACAAAAAGTCATTCTCTCACACATTTGTTCCTATATCTTAAACAAATATACATGGATTTTCATCTTCTAAACGTTTTTTCACTTTCATTTTCTTTTTCTTAATTTTGAAATCTACGTTCTAACTATAAATAAAGATTTCACATTACGGGAGGATAAGATTTATTGAATTTTTCGATTAACCCCTTCGAGACAGGATGGCCAAAGTGTCACTAACGGTAGTGACACTTACTTAATCCTCTCTTGTGTGAACACTAATTAAGATACCGGGCTGATTTTTTCTATGCCAAATATGGTTGGACCATAGTTTATCCTGATGGTAATTTTGTTTGAGTGTCGAATTTCCCTCTCAAATTTGAGCCCAAAGTAAAAAAAATTGAGATGTTTCGAGTTTCGAATTTTCCTTTTCGATTTTTCATTATAACTTCCTTCGTTTTAAAGAGATCTACTTAAGACATGTCAGGTATATACCTCACATAAATATCTAATTTTTAGATTAATTGGTTCTACTCACAATCAGTGTTTCGAACTAGGGAAATTAATATTTCCCTATTTTCCGGTCAAAAAATTCGGAAATTTTCGAAATTTATGTTTATAAATCCGTACCTATTCGTACGAATGCAAGTCCCCCAATGCAATTTCCCTAGTTCGCAACACTGATTTGAGTAGAACCAATTAATCTAAAAATTAGATATTTATGTGAGGTATATACCTGACATGTCCTAAGTAGATCTCTTTAAAACGAAGGAAGTTACAATGAAAAATCGAAAAGGAAAATTCGAAACTCGAAACATCTCAATTTTTTTACTTTGGGCTGAAATTTGAGAGGGAAATTCGACACTCAAACAAAATTACCATCAGGATAAACTATGGTCCAACCATATTTGGCATAGAAAAAATCAGCCCGGCATCTTAATTAGTGTTCACACAGGAGAGGATTAAGTAAGTGTCACTACCGTTAGTGTCACTTTGGTCATCCTGTCTCGAAATGGTTAATCGGAAAATTCAATAAATCTTATCCTCCCGTGTTGTGAAATCTTTATTTATAGTTAGAACGTAGACTTCAAAATTAAGAAAAGAAAAATGAAAGTGAAAAAACGTTTAGAAGATGAAAATCCATGTATATTTGTTCAAGATATAGGAACAAATGTGTGAGAGAATGACTTTTTGTGCCGCCATCTTTAGACGCCATTTTGAAAGTGAAGTCGGCGTGGGATCGATGGGGACTTTTATTATGTTTTAAGGTTTAGTTTGAACTACCAATACTGAGAAATTGAGCTTTCATTTAATTAGTCCTATACGACCACTATATTTTGCTTATCTTTCCTGGAGTAATATGCAAAAATAGAATAACGATCTCAGGAGATAATTTTGGGATTTGATTGTTTCATAGCACCACAGAACAGCATTTTAATAAACTTATTCACTCGATTATTTGCAATGTGGTTGGGCGATTTCAGAGACATTTTTCTTGGATAGTCTATATAGAGCGTATCTTGGGTATGGTGGTGGCAATCTTCGGTAATCTTCAATAGATTGCCTAGCAAGTGGAGATCTGCAGGTATCTTGATCGGCCTGGTTTCATATAGTTTAAAACCATGCTTTCCGTGAGGTAGCACTAGTGATTGGCCATCATAAAGAGCCTCGTTATTGATAGTCAGTTTTGTTTAATAGCATTTGAATTTACAAAGGATAAAGGTGAGAACATTTCTTTGTTTTTTTTTTTCAGCCTTTAACTCCGCAGCAATTTGTATAGATGAATAATAAATGTGTTAACCAACCAATTGACATAATAGAGCAAGCTGTTTTCGAAAATATTAGTTTAAAAAAAAGTTACATGCATATTCTTTCTCCCCTAATTTGTATGTTTAGCTAATGAGACATTATCACGTTACTAGTTTACGGCTATAGACCTGTGAAAACATGATCGTTGACAATGATAAAACTCCTCCACGTTGTCCTTGAGACAAGTTCGATGTTTGGATTAAGAAGTACGCAACGGAAGGGAGGCGGAATCTACATAGAAGTCATCGTGCGTGTCGAGTTTTTTCAGTTGTTTTGGACTAATTATCTGCGAGGAGTGGATAAAGGGGCGTTGCAATCATTGTGAGATCCTACTGTCTTTGTCTTTTCTGTACTTGAGTTGTTCCACTTCAGAGGTGAAGGGGGTCAAGGTTGTTGGCCACTTCGACAGTGTTTTCTAACTTGATATTTTGCTACCAGATTAGAGGTACATCAAAAAGCCGCTTTTGTCATCCTGTTTAAACAAAACGAAAAATCAGGCAGTGCATTCAAGAAAGTATTTAATACAGATGACTCTTGATTGAAGAATCAGTACTTAATTTTTGATGTGTTACCTCTTATATGGAATAACTGTTTTTAAAAAATCAGAAATTATAGGCCATACTAACATGTACAGGGTGGTCCAAATGTCTTGTCACACTTCATGTACTGGATTTTGTTGATCAGTCACACATCCAGAAGGTATGTATGAACCCCATAATTAGCAAGCACAAACTAGTGTGGTACAGTCTGCAGTAATAACACAGGATGCAAAATGTAAACAATTGCAGTTTATTCGAATACATTTCTAATAATATTATAGTGAGTGACAAGATATTGGGAGCATCCTTTATCTCTTCATAGTTCGTCTATATGCTCGCTATATATTATCATTTACATTCTCATCAAGGGCAGAATTCTGGGACATGTAGTTTTACTAGTATTAAATGCAGCATACCAACACTACTTACATAGCAGGAAGTTCTAAGATGGAGCATACCAATCATGTTATAAGCTTTGAGATAACATTGTTTCTTTCTTATTCGACTTACAAATGTACATCAGCGACCTACTAAATGAAAGTACGGCTACTGAAGTGAGTTCCTTACATTTTGTTTCTCGATAACATCTATGTTTAGATTAGTATAATAATGTGTGTCTATGAACTTTCCATATAGAAAGGAGTGGCGCAGAACCACCAAATATTGTACACAGATAAGTTTTAACCATAAGCATACCAACACTACTTACATAGCAGGAAGTTCTAAGATGGAGCATACCAATCATGTTATAAGCTTTGAGATAACATTGTTTCTTTCTTATTCGACTTACAAATGTACATCAGCGACCTACTAAATGAAAGTACGGCTACTGAAGTGAGTTCCTTACATTTTGTTTCTCGATAACATCTATGTTTAGATTAGTATAATAATGTGTGTCTATGAACTTTCCATATAGAAAGGAGTGGCGCAGAACCACCAAATATTGTACACAGATAAGTTTTAACCACCACCAAATATTGTACACAGATAAGTTTTAACCATATTTAAGCTTGTACGAGCTCCTTCCACCCCCCCCCCTTCAATTTTAGGCTCGAGGAGTAGATTGGAGGGGAGAGTGAAAATGTATGCAAAAACATGTACAGTCACGAAAGAAAGTATTCTTCAGTTGATACAATTCCTTATCCTAGTAACTCAACAATAAATTAACCTATTAGAATACCGACTTTGGCAAGTTGTCATGTTATAACCATTCTAAGGATAGCAACAAAAAGATAAAAATTAATCCATTTGTTCCCGAGCTATTGGCAAATAAAAAAAAAATGTCAACTGTCAAATACTTTCTTTCCCGTGCGTACGTTGTCGTGGTTTCTGGTAACTCCTTACGTGTATGCAGCCCAAATTACCGTAAGGTTGTGCGGGCTTGTATAACGGGAGGATGAACGCCGGAGAATAGAGTATGGACGTTTTTCTTCTCTCTTAATCGAGGTTCCAGAGTCCGTTATGACGGGTCTTTACTCACTTTATCCAGGTTCTGAATTAAAGACTTTGACAATGACGGATGCTTACAGGTAATACTAAACAATTAACCAGTCCTTAAAATACTGATATTAAATCCTCATTTGTAGAAATGTATTAATGAAGTACAAAATATCGGGGAGAATCAGCTTCTGATGGCAAAAAGAAAGGCACCTTGCCATTTATTTTAACTTCAGGAGAATATTAAAAATAACTCAGAACAGCTGATAATGTTCTCTTAATTCTCGAAACGCTGACACGTACCCAAAACCACCAACTAACGAAAAAGTGCTCTAAGTGAAGCGAATATTGAGAATAATAATACTAATAATAATAACACGAATTTGCCATTGTGTATAGGCTAAGGGATGGTTTCGTTATGACATCACTATGACTGAATCTGGTTTTGTTCTAATAGACGATTTCATGGTGAAACCAGTAGTCCTATCGCCTTAAAGTAAGAAATGAGAGTATTTCTTTTTAAAATCTAACTGTTAGAAGATGAATTATCGTAGAAAACAATGAGAGGAAAAAAAAGATAACAAATGACTGTTCCAAGTATAAGTTAATCGTCGTTTCATTTTCATTATTTTCCTCTTACCTTCGATAAATTAGTATAATTAAGACTTTCGGTAACTTCACTGAAAGAAAACTGTAAATAATCAAGTTGACCAGCTCGTATAGAGTTACGGTGAAGCAAATGTGAAATCAGGTGTGTATGAAAACTGTTGATTAAAGGTGATCAAATCAAGGTAAGAAATATCAAAAGTATGCAGGCTAGAAAATGGTGTACCAAATATATATATATAATCATTTTAAGACAAACGTTTAGGGGGAAAAACCGAAAATCGAAAAACCATATGTTTATGTTAGAGGCTTTGAAATAAATGATTTAAGGCATAGAAATATAAAATCGAGTAGTCGTTGTCGGTATTGTCGTTAAGTGAAAACTATTTTACGTTGTGTTAGAAAGTACCGCCTCTTCCATATTTGTAGCTTTTTATTGTCGCCTACTGGATCCTCCAGGCTCTTGCGTAACTAATCCTTAATTGTAACACTTGTTACACGTAAAAATGAACAGAATGTGAGAAAAGGTGTGGTCTGTATTTATGGGAGTCTTTAATTTATTTACATACTAATAATCTCCCAAGTCTTGCCATGTTTAGATTCTATCTGCCACATTTAATGACACCATTTTACTTACGTTATACATTTCTTCATCAGTTATCAAACAATTGAATCTACACGTGGAAGACAATAAGACTGATCTCTGGAGATATGGTGGACTTAAGTTTGTGTTTAGTATAACTAATATTCAGTTTCGTGGTTTGAAAGTACAGAATAATTAGATGCTACAGAAGGCAGTGAATACCTCGTATGTAAATTGGACCTGGTTTCCAAATCATTTATTTTGATAATTTCTGCGTATACCGGACGAATGCTCCGTGGTACCTTGAAAAATTCCTAGTTTATGCAAGAAGAGGTACTGTGTTCTTTTAAGCGAACAGTGCAAAACAAGTTTTGGATCGATCACTGGTTCACTCAGTAAGCATAGGTGAACGGAACATTCTCGCGTCGTAATTGGCAGGTTCGAATCTCGACCGGGCCATTGTGACATTTTCTTTTCAATTATCCTTTTTTGTTTTCGAATAGGCAGATGTTTGAATGATGCCTTAAATAAGCCCCAGCCCACTTGTGGCACATTTATTCAGCTACTTTTGAAAAATAATCGTGTTAAATGGTGTTCATGAATGTGTCTGCATCTGGGTTGATAAATACAATGAAATCTTACATTTGAGTGGTACTACATACGTACCATGTATAAGCTGTTAGAATCACTAGTTATTACGCCCTTGCCTTCAGCGCGCTGTACATTGTAGTTTAAAGTCGTTTTTATTAGAAGCTCTAATTGTTTGTATTTAACACATTTATTTGCTCACCAACCACCGCAAACTCCATACCATATATTTTTATGTAATTATAAAACAATTATTTTATACACAATTCGACAGGTAACGGCATTAGCGTTACTGTTCACTATTAGGGATTAGCGTTTTATAAGGAATTATCGTCCCCTTGTCTTACTGCAACTAATATTACACATCTTTTAAGCAACATTTCAGAACAAGAGAAACAGACTGCGAACAAGAGAAAGAGACATTTTTTTCTCAATTTCTTAAGACTTCTCTTAAGTTTATGGACATAGCAGCTCAAAGCACGTAACCTTTGTAGTAATACTGTCGGTATTTCTCTTTACATCCTTCTAAAAATCAGACCGTGTTTAATTGGTTGTGGGACTCGAACTCACTCAGGGCGTTCAGCATACCTACACTTTGTAAAGAAAAAATAGCGACACTTGCTCGGATATGGTTTTTACAACATACATTAACCAATATGAGTTTTTACATGAATTGCTGATAATATTACAATGCATATTTTTTGAGCAGTTCATTCTTAATACTTGTGCCGCAGTTTCAGGTTTTTTATATACATATAATGAATTTATATGCATATATTAGTAGCAATGTGTGTTTTCAGCAAAAACAGCTGTGGGAAGAACTATACATAAAAATATGAAAGATCAACAATAATAGCTCAAACCAAAAAAAGTAATTTCTTAAGAGTAAGGTATATTGTGTACGATCATTGAGAGGTACAATACATCAAACTAGGTTTCGTATATGGACCATCGGCTTTAGGAATAGTCGAGGTCTTTTGTTGACAAGGCTATTGCAAAATGCAACCTTGATTTCATGAAATCACACCCGGATTATCTGTTCCGTGAGTTCCATTCTATCCGAGTTTGTTGTCTATTGAGTCTTCTACTCATATTGACCCAAATTTTACAATTGGATTCATGTCAAGTGAGTTTGGAGGCCACATAAGTCTTAGAATAGTCATATTCTTGCACCACGTATTAACGATTTTCGCTCGGTGACATGAAGCATTAACGTCCTGGTAAACGAAGTAGTCCATATTTTCTTCAGGAAAGTTATCTTTAGCTGTTGTAAGAATTTTACGTACCAGAATTTGAAGACGTTTTTGTGTATCAAATGACTCTTTACATATATCCATTGTTCTGACGTCTTTGGCGGTAAGCAAACCCATACCATCACTCAGTAACTGAATATTTGCATCTCTTAAACAAAATCCGTATGAAGTTCCTCGTTCATTCGTATCCACAACTTCACACCACTATCGTTTTCCACTATTCTAAAGACTTCAACGGAGAAAACAACATGCTTCCAGTTGTCATAAGTCCAAGTAGCATATCGCCTCACAAACCTACGTGTTGACAACTTCTGTGTTTTTGTCAGTTTCGACTTTCCAAGCGGTTTTTTCTTCGTAATATCCTCGTTATACAGTTAAGATAATACAGTCGTACGAGTTACTGCAGTTTCAAGATCATCTCAAATTATAGGAACGATTTTTGGGGAAGTCATTCCTTAATTCTGCACTACTATTGATTTTATTTGTCGATCTGCTCTGGGTATGGTTTCTTTTTTCTCTCACAATGTTGAGAAAGGGATGATTTCTTATACTATTTTTGCTTCTAAATTACTCTTTCTGCGGTCGAATGGTGGATTTTGAGTATTCCAGCCATGTCCCTTAGAGATGTAACTTAGCTTTGCAAAGCAAGAATTATGTCTTGTTCACGTGGCGACAAGTTACATTTCTTACCTATCATACTTGTTTACAGTCCACATGTAGGAACAATTTCATACAAAAACAACGCTGCACATCAACAATATTGTCACTTGACACTGTTCAAATTATGACAAAGCAGAGAACAATCACAAAATGTTAATTACCTGGGCCTACACATCACAAATGTAATACAGAATCCTCACTCCAATAACTTAGGAGACGTTCTCAGGTGCCATCTGGTGAGAATATTACTGATACATAAATAATTAGTAAACGCCGTTGTACACCATAGGTGTCACAGATAATGCAAATGAACTATCACACTCATAATTTTCTTCTATTCCTCTTCTAGCCGGCTGCAACTATGGTTTTCTGTGTAAGTTACCTTGAGAATTGAGGTGTCGCTATTTTTTCTTTACAGAGTGTATAAGCTTACTTATATTCGTTCAGTTACTGAACTGAACTCTGTCATACTCGTAGTTAAACGGTGAGCATGTGCCAGGCACGGGAGATCTGATTTCGATTCCGCTGAATGCTTGTGACTCGGATCCCAATTAAGCTGTTAATCCACGTCTCATATAGCCTCGGTGCTAATGGGACGCTAAATTTCAAATCAACTAATCAGTGGTTCAATTACCCTGTTTAAAATCGCTACAAAGTCAGAGAGTATATGTGATCGATTCGTATTTTGATAAACATAAAGAAAAGAACAGCTACTACACATATAAATGAAAACAATTATGCTTTCGTCTATGTCGAAAGAGGCACAGTTTGTACTTTAGTTTACTGAAGGGACTATCATTCGTCTGTGAAAAGATTATTCTGTTGGTAGATAGTAACACTGTTGGTTGCTTTAGAACAATGTTCAGTGCTTGTCGTGCAAGGAAGTTTGGGTGCGGGGAGATCAAGGAGCGTGAGATTTATGTTTCTTGTATGGCCACCCCGTCGAGTTACTGCCTCTTTAGGAAAGCAAGCGAGGAAAAACACCTCGATGTCATGTTTCCTTTTTTATTTTTTTATTTTTACGATTACGTCATCAGCATTTGTATTCTTTGTAGAAATTAAAATAAAAAAGGAGAAAAATCAGTCCGTGACGTTAAATGGTTGATCTGAAAGAAAGAAAGAGTGAAAGAGAGTCTTCGTCTCATCACTTAGAAGCCTGACGCAAATATGTTGAAGAAAATGGAACTCCTCGCATGCATCTTACATAATAAAAGTTTTGTAAGGTTAGAAGACGAAAGATTTATTGATGTTTGCCAAGTAAGTTAAGATGATGTCAGATGAATGTTAAATTTACCCTTAAAAAATTATTGGTTGAGAAACTAAATATCTCTTTGTTCTTTCTCTCTCTCTCACAGCCCCTTTTTAATTTCTTTTGGATAAAACGGAATAACAATATTAGAAAGTTGGCAGCGCATCTTTTAATTCAGCAATGTAGATTCCTTAATTATTGCAGAATTATAACTTTGAATAGAGGTGTAAGTCGCAGTGATTGATCGGAAATTATTTTTTCCGAAAGGTAACAATGGAAGGCAATATAAAATATACAAGGCACGTCCACAAAATAAGTGTAGTAGAGCCCTCACGGACAGAGGGAATGTGTTATGCTGTGTTGGTCACACTGCCGTGTAACTTAGTTCCTGCCCATTCCAGCGAGCCCAATGACGCAGTACGTTCAAAACTGTGACCACAGTAACGTCTCCCGTGAAAGATTTCGATAAAATCTGCCGCTAAGTGTGAGATCGCAGCGTTATCCGTTATCTCGTTATGAAAGAAAAATCTTCGTCTGAAGTTTTAACGAGATCAAATCAGTTTATGATGAAGGCGTTATCGTACAATTGTGTTCAAATTGTATTGTGAATTTAAAAACGGTCGTACTGATCTGCACGATAAGCAGAGGAGTAGAAGACTGTCGATTTTGAATGATTCGCGCAATCTCTTGAGCTGGCGCCTTCAAACCATCATCTGGTTACCTCCCTGAAGATGCACATGGGTGGGAAAAAAATCTTCAATTGACGAGGAAGTGAGGGAGATGAAGAATGGGCAAAAGAGGTGGTGGAAGACTTCTTTGACCATTAAAAAATTTAACCCCCCGCCTCACTAAGTACATCGAGAGGAATGGCGACTATATGAAAAAATAGGTCACAGATGAATTGATGTAAGCATGTAAAAGTTTTGTTTTAAATAAATTTGTTGAAACCGACAAAAACCTAATACACTTACTATCCGCACGTGCCTCGTACAATATCTCACTTCGTAAACGAGTTATTTGTAGTTCTGTTTTTAGTAGAGAAGTGCAACAATTATTTTTTGTTTTATATATTCCACATTCGTAGTTTGACTTGCTCATACTTAATAGAATTTCGTTCCGATTCTCCTGATTTTCATTAGAATTATTTTCTTATTTTCATGAGTACCTCAGAATTCGAGAAAATACGCAAAGATTGTTATATCGAGATAGTTTATCCATATCTTCTACAAATATAGATATTAAATTTCAGAGGTTAAGAGTGTGTAAAAATAATAATATTCGACATATTCAGCATAAGGAATAGCTCTTACAAGGCAAGAAAATAACTTCGGAGAAGGTTTCATTTTTAACAGAGAATGATTTCGATTGTAATAATCAAGAAGTTATATAACAGTTTAAAATTCCTGGAATGTTTGTTAAAAGTGTGTGTATATCATGATAATACACATAACGAAAGGAGGAAAGAAAATCTCCTTCGAAACATTAAATATTAATGAAAATGAAATGAAATCATTAATTTTTACGTCCCACGCTATGCTGCCTAGGCTAAAGGAGATGGTGATGATGTGAAATGAATAAAATGTTGGAATGAAGAAAGTGGGAGGAAACATGAGAATCCCGAGAAAACCGACCCACACGGTGTTTCCAGCACAAAGCTCACTTGGCGCGAGCTGGGATCGAACCAAGGACCCCAGGCACTATAGGTGAACGCTCTACCACTGAGCCACTGCGGCCCTTAAATACCAGTGAGTCGGTTTAAAAAATTAGTAGTGCATAATCCTGCGTCAGGTCACCTTTTAGCATATGAGTTTATGTGTATACGGAAGACATAAGAGAAATAAGATATATGGAGCGCTTGAATCGCAAGTAGTGACTCGAAAATGAAAAATTTTCAGGAGGTAACTTTGAAGGCCAATATTTCATGAAAATTCATATTCCTTTTATGTTGCAACCAAAAGCATAATTGTGAAGTTTGTGCTGATAGTGAATAACATTCGCGTGATGCGATTCACATGAAATATTGGAGTTCATAAGTTCCTCCTTGAAAAATTTCAATTTTGAAGATACACCACCTGGCATCCAAGCTATCTATGTATGGGTTCCATCTACATACTATGAAATAAATTTTGTTTGTATTCGTAGAGCAAAGATTAAAGCTCTACTGGAGATGTTATTGTTACTCTTACGTCTTGGAAATGCGTGGGAGGCCCGGGTTCGATTCCCGGCGGGAGCTCATGTGGTTCGGATTCCACGTTAATCAGTAGGTCCACGTCTCATATAGCCTCGCTGCTGAACGGGACGTTAAACTCAAAATCAACTCAACGTCTTGGAAATGTTGATTTGTACTTCATACGTGAAATAATAGGAAACAAATTTCAGTTTAATTCACTGTATGTAGAGGTTCATTAAATTATAACTTTTGTCTGTATTTTCCTCTGTTCTTGCTATCGGATCTAAGCCATAACAGAAGCAGTGTAAGATTAAGTAAGACCTTTATATTTGATTTGCATGATCGTTGGTATTTAATGCAATTAATTACCCTCTTAACATGCGACTGTACAATTTTCAGTAGTTTCCATTTAATATTAATCGCTCTAAAATCATGATGGGAAGCACAGTTTTCCAGTTTACATGTTAGTATGAATAGTGGTTCATTTTGACGCTACATCATCACGGTACATACATTTCAATTATCACTAAGTAGTGCTGTTGGCACATAAGATGGTTGTATCGATGTTAACTTCACTCACATATGAAGTGTTTGACCACGTATTCATGTCTTTTGATTCTGTTACAACCACAATAATAGGTAATTACGAGCACAGTGTTTGTTCTTTCTGACAATTGTTTGCTGGAACACTATTATTTATGTCACTATTGTATTTATTTATAGCCTCGTGAGTGAGCTGTTGTGTATCGAAGCATATACACGGACATTAGTCCACCGTCTCTACCGAGTGTGACGTGCTTGAACGCAGTTGAATAAATTTGATAAGAGTGTTGGGGCTGAACAAACGTGTGGCAGGTCATTCTGTCCCTGTCTTGTAGATTGAAAGGGGGATATGATTGCTAGCGCTGATCGGAGAGACCCCAGTCACGCAAGCGGCTATATGTGTGATGGTGGGTGACGCCTTTGAAACCTGATCACCATTTGCGACTAGACGACAGTAAATTAGCAGGCAGAAATATACACTTTATTACACAGGGTTATTCAGCTTCATAATACGATTAGGAACAAACGAAATTAAAGAATGTTTTCTTCTTTATACTCTTTGATACGTTGTTTGCATTGTTTTCTTCGCTCTCTCTCTCTCTCTCCCTCCCTCTCCCTCTCTCTCTCAGAGTATGCAATAGTGAATATATAGGAGTATCCATGACAAGAGCGAAAAGGAGTATGACTTGTAACGGATAGTTTGCCGCCGCCTTTCAAAAGGCTAACCCTTGTCTTCATAACCATAGCTTCATATTTTCAGCAGTCCTTTTCATCTTGTAGGAAGTGCATCCCATCCCATTGATATTTTTAAGGTACGATGTTCTCGGTCGTCCTCTCGTTTTATTCCCTAATATCTTGCCTTCGAAAATGTTTTGGAAGAAAGTATCATGTCTAAATAAATGACCAATGAGTTTTGCTTTTTGTACTTCTATTACTTTGATTGGTTGTCTTGCAGTACCCCATCTTACTGCTGTTCTTTTCAGTCCAGCTAGTTCTGGTTATTCTTCTCCAAAACCACATTTCCACTGCTTCAGGTCGGGCTTTCTCCTGTTTTGCTAACGTCCAGGTTTCGCATCCACTGTTTGTAAAAAATGGTCATGAGAGCCACGACTTCAAATATAATATTTACGAAGACTTCAAGGACAAGAATGACTAGCTTTTGGCATACATGTATTTTAGAATAATCATTATCAATCCACTGCAGGATGAAGGTCTCCAAATTTACAACTGTGTATCCTTGATGATTCTTTTCCTTGTTATTCAACAGTCTTCATTGGTTTCTTCATCTCACATTGTATGAAGACATTTCGGACTCCATTCTCGACTCTGATATTTATTTACTAAGCATCTCTTCTTGCAACATATTCTGCCCAGTGTTCAGTAAGATTCTTTCTATATCATTGCTGTGTGATCTGAGAAGATCAGTGTGATTTTGTATGAGGTTATTCGTGTTTCATGTGCATCACTATTTCCAGAGGTCTTGGTTTCCTGATAATGTATTCGGTCCACAAAATTTCGTTCGCCTATAGCTTTGTCTTTAAGCGTTTCTTAGCAAAGTACATGAGTTTTCGTCATGACTCGATGAGAACATACGTGAAAATGCAAAGTTTTCAGAGAATATCTTGTATGTATAAAACCCGAACTAAATTTTTAGTCTTGGCGAAAGTATGTAATATAATAGCAGTCTTTTAACGTTAAGAGAAGACTTGTTTGTTGAATAAACCTTTCAGTTATCGTTAACTTCCCAGGGTCTCTTTCCTAATCTAATAATCGTTTTCTGCAGCTTTTTCTTTTTATTGAAAGAATCCATAAATAGCTCATAGGTAAAGATCTCATTGTAAAGCAAAAAAATAAAAATTATCTCAAGGCCGCCATAAAAAAGTACGTGAAACAATACCAGTCGTGAGACAAACTCGTAACTCAAGGAAGAATTATTTTACGTTTGATTTACTTTTAAGTGATATATTAATTTCGGTTTGGTGTTACATGTTGGTAGTAAATAAAAGAAGCAGCATGCATAGTGGAAAACATGATCGGAATATGATGCAAAATGTAGCCATAAACAATACACTTTGTAACTAGGGGATTTAAAAGTGTGATTTGTGATTGCACCGTTGGGAAATAATAAAACTGTTTTACAAGAGGTATTTCACATATTTGAAATTCTAGCTTTTCACGCAATTGACTCGAAGCATTATTGCTTGAGGCTGTTGTTGGGAGGGGATAAGCAGGTGTTGTCGCTTCAGGCAAACCTAGTGCTATTATAGATCCAGTGTAACATATGGAATCTATTGTTGTGAACAATGAATGAACCACATATACCATATGTACTTCGTAGTGATTTTTGTTAGGTATCTCAATAAGAAGACGTAGCTAGAAAAAAAAAATCTCGTTGAGTCTGTTGTTTTAAGAGGAGGAGGAGGAGTAGTTTCTTCCACTACTAATAGTATCTTAAGATAATTTATGATATGTTGGTCTATACCGCGTTCAGTGGAATGCGCATAAAAATATTTCAGTTCTCAAATTTCTTTTTTGGTTGTATAAATACCTGCATAACTTCAGAGTATGCCTGGAGCTTAATATAATAGTTCCTTTTCAGTAGGTTGATGCTAAATCTTAAGGGTCTTCACTACAGCGAAATTAAACTACCGCTAATTTTAGAGTTTTTCTGCAATAATTTCAAAACAAAGAAAAATATTGGAAAAGCAGAAACGTAGTGAACTAGACAATATGATTTTGCATATGATACCATTATCACAATTCACCTATCTGTTTTTGGTGTGCCGCTATCTACAGAACCCGCAAAAAATGCTAAATCTGTCTTCAGTTCCAAGTCGAAAATAGATAGATGAGTTGTGATAACGGTATCACATGCAAAATCGTATTATCTAGTTCACTACGTTTCTGCTTTTCCAATATTTTTCGTTGTTTTGAAGATATTGCAGAAAAACTCTAAAATCAGCGCTAGTTTAATTTCGCTGTAGTGAAGACCCTTAAGGAGGAGGGAGGACAGTAACTTGTATAACTCTAGGTTGTTCGTTTGATAGTCATAGGATATAGATTAAAGCAATTATATTTTCATAGGTCTTACAGGGAGATGAGAGATGGATTAAAACAAACCTATTGTTGCTTGATTAGAATAAGATTGGAATTCTACGCCGATAAATTTCTCTTAACGTGATTTTTTTTTTTTTTTCATCTTGTCGGAGAGTATTATGCCGGATAGGCCAGTTACTGGTGCAATTAAGCCAATAATGGAAGCCTGATGGCCAGCCCCTTTGCTCTGTGGCTTAAAGGGAATGTGGAAAAATTGGGTAATTCGAGTTTTCATTAGACAGATATTTGTGTTCCGAGATCAGTAAAATATTCTTCCTGTGTAAAGAAACTCTACTACTGACATTCTGCCAAGTAATAATAACTTTTTGCATTTTTTCCCCAACAATTTCCAAATAACGGAAAAACAAAGGGCAGAGCCAAAATCTGGACTCGAAAGCTATGTAGTGCTTTGTAACTGTATTTACTTCCCGCTGGTATAGTGGCTAGCACAGGCCTTTGGTGCACAAGAGTTGGGTTCGATTCCCGGTGGGAGAACTTTGAAATTTGAACGCATTTTGATCGTATTCCACGGTATATTTGAACGCATTATGATAGGTCTACGTGTCATATAGCCTATGCGGTGCAGAAGAGAGATTTCCAATTGAAGTTATACGAAATGATTGGTGGCATTAACATACTTATTTGTCATGTAAATTCATACTGTGTAGAAGACCAAATTAAGTACTGATACACAACATATCAAATACGGCGATCATTTTGTTTTTGAGTATTAGACCACTATAAAGGCGGAACTTACATTAGTTTGTCCTCTGTTTTCCGTTATTTAAAATAATAATAATAAAAAAGAATAGTTAAGGCCATAGAGGGCTTGTCATAGAATGAATTATTGAAATTTTTGCAGTAGTAACTAAACAGTAAGAAAAGTATTCGTTTTTATTTCTGCACTGTATTTTCTTCTTCTTCTTCTTTTTAAATATATTTCTAAGTCTTAGTTGTTTGGATAACTGTCCACGCTTCACTGAAAGTGTGTAAACACTCCGGGTATATTGCTACCTCGGATGTGACTGTAAGTGATAGCCATCAGATTTGCAGTGGCCTTCGTCTCTGTTCGCATGCTGCCTGATGCCAGACGCGGATCCTGTCGGCGAATGGTTAATTCTAAGCTCATCGAAGTATAACGAAAGATTTATCAGTCAGTTGAGGGTTGCCAAGGCTTTCGTAATTATGAAACAACGTTTTGCAGAGACACAATTTATGTATATATAAGATTACATGTGGTCATTTTGTGAGTAAATTACCTAGCGATGTACTGTTAGAAATACTCTTTAGAAGTTACTTAGAAAATTTACTATTTTTAAAAAAAAAAAATACAATAAGGCATATTAAGCAGTCTGTCTATCGAATTCCATCACTTCAAGTTTCTTGCCTATTTGAAAGGAAATGAAAATGAAGTATTTATTTTAACATCACACGATGTTGACTGAAAAGGAATAATCGTAAATTCAAGTCAGTGACAATAGAGTGAGTATGGGAAGAATTGAGGAAACTCCGAGCAAATTAGTAGGACACAACACGGACTCACCATAGTCTTGGAATGAAGCAGGGATAGCTCCTATCAGAGATGGCTTTGTCACATGAAATGAAATGAAATATTTCAGTTTAACGTCCCACGATTATATCATTGAGGCTAAGGGAGACGATGATTAAGGCAAGTAAATGCTGGTAGAAGAATTGGTGGAATGAAAAAGTGGGAGGAAACGGGAGTATGCCGAGAAAACCCACGGACACGATGTTGTCCACCACAAACTTATTTGGCCGCGGATCGAATCAGAGACCTCACGCACCAGAGGTAAGTGCTCCACCACTGAGCCACCGTGCCCCCTGCCTTTGTCACAAGATCCACCATACTCATGGCGCATATTTGGAAAAACAGTCATCTACTCGGAAGTTTTTTTTTTAAAACGGCTGGTTACCAGTCAGGTAAAACAAACAAAAAAAAACTTGTAATTTTGATTGTACTAAAAATGATACTTATTGTACTTTATTAACACTAGTGAGTCACATAATCGTTCGGATAAACAATGGTCTTCATACAGGAAAATGTCAAATTAACTTATCATGAATGTATTGAGAATCGTATTTAAGCAAAGACACAAAGTTACTACATGTGACAAGCGGTGATGAATAGAAAACGCTACATTACACATACACCTCCTCAATTTGTGTTTATTGCTGAGTATAGTAAGAATAATTCAATCGGTAAGTCCTCAGGCGTGTCGTTTTATATCACTGCAAAGGATAACAGCTGTTGCATGTATATACGATTGTACAGTTATCCTGTATCACATAGTATCTGATGAAACCAAAGAGTTAGTTGGCGAAACTGTAACACGTGTTGAATTTTAACGAAAAAAAATATAGTTTTGCTCAGCAAATAATTAGTTTATATTTAATTATAACAAAGCAAAGCTTCTGCTGATGGAAAATATCACAATGTCGATATGTTATGTATAGTACGTATTATAAAAGCTCTGTTGTAAAAATTAATACTCAAATGAAAGTAAACGTATGCTCCTCTTTCTTACCATGAAATGAGTCTGATTCTATTTCCGTCATAATCTTGTAATGGACATGCAGGGACGTGATGAAAAAACTTTTGTTGATCCGAGCAAAATGTGTGACTTAATTGGTAATTGAATCTGCATAGTAGACTTGTACTATGTGATGACTGAGCTACATATAGTACATAGCATGAGAAGTTTCGTGTTGATTGTTTCACTGCGTAAATTTATGCTGTCAGATATGGTTGCATGAGACCATTTGTGCTAAGTGGTTTCGGTATTGTGTGCCTTTTATCCACGTTAGAGTATATTTGTTTTGTATAAGCACGCTCCCACGTGTTTCATGCTGTAATCAAAATTACCGTTCATACTAAGTGATGCACATGCTAATGCAGTCTTCTTGTGTATTAGTATACCATTTTCTTTGATTATGTGTTCATGAGTAGTGCGGTTGCAAAGATAGTAGGCACGCGTATAAGTAAAAAGTGTTTGCTTAGACGATGGTTTTCCGTGACATTAAAATTGATAGTTACTGGCAACAATATTTTTTTTTGTTGTTTATCCTTGAGAGGTCGGCAACCTAAAAGTCACTCCCCTACTCTATCACCTTGAGTATGACTTTTCCTCATAGAGCAGAGTTGGAAATCT
Source organism: Thermobia domestica (assembly GCF_964235325.1). Taxonomy (NCBI): domain Eukaryota; kingdom Metazoa; phylum Arthropoda; class Insecta; order Zygentoma; family Lepismatidae; genus Thermobia; species Thermobia domestica. The sequence goes on from NC_137465.1 coordinate 27,964,876, forward strand.
TACGAATCGGAAACATCATATTACAATACAACCAAACTGATTATTCCTTCTCTAAAATTTTTAATAACATATCTATATACAGTAATTAGTAAATATTATTATTTATGCATGCTTTGTGCCCTCGCTGTTGGAGTAGTGGCTAGTGCGTGAGCGTTTGATGCACGTGGTCTCGGGTTCGATTTCCAGTGCGAGAGCATTTGTTTTGCTCTCGTGCTAAACTTCAACAAGCATTTACACTGAAGTATCAAATCTAGATACGCTCGAAAATAGTACGTTGTGTGTGTTTGTTTTCATGATGTTTAAATGCCTTAGCATCACGGTTAAAAAGTGAGCATATTTTGAAGATTTAGACCTTCGAGTGTCAAACTGGTCGAGTAACCAGGTATCGGATGTGTCACTTCTAGAGAACAGAATCACGTATCCGGGCCTGGTTATTTATACAATGGGTCAGTAGTGTCTTGCGCAGTCTTAATAGGGTGTGTCGGAGAATTTTAGAATTTAAAAATCAAGCGACAAAATTCAGTGCTGTCTAGAGCTATTACTTTATCAGTGGCAGATCTAGAAGTTTCAGAGGGTCAGAGCCCAGACTATGATAGGTATAGGCGTACATTATTATTATTATTTAATTATATTATTAGTAATAAATAGTCAAACAAGTATGTCGTGACGTTGTGGCCGTTAGTGTCATCAGTCAAAAAAGGTTGGAAACCACTGCATTAAACAATCAGTATGTAACTGCAGTATAAGGGTAATTTTTCTACTGGGCAACATTACTTTATGAAGACTGTTTAACCTAAATGTATTAACATTATCTGTAAACTGCATTTTATGTCGTTCCTTAGTGATATGAGGTAGATAACATTTAAGAGAAGGAAAAGTGTCTGGTTGTATGATTAATTTCCAGACCCCCCACTTTTTTTTTAAGTATGAGAGAGTCCTTGGTTTGGATGACACTTGTAACTGGTTATTAGTTTGTGGTACATGAAGATTTGTTTTCTTCAGAACTTTGTCATCACAAACATATTGAAATACTATTTCAGAGCTACTGAAATATTGTGTATTGTACAGCCATAAGCAAAAGTAGATATCTGCGTATGTAATTTATTAGATAATTCAGAAAAAAATACCTTCTTTCAGTGTATATTCCACTAATAGTCCCGATTTCGAGTTTATTGGTCAAGTTTATATGGGTACCTTTTTTTTTTCTCTTTCTTTCTTGCAACAGTTTGAAGTCAAAAGCGGTGTTTTTAAACGAGGGCTATGGTTCTTCGTAATAAGTACTCACATTTTGTGCAGGGGTTCTGGCTAAACCACATGCCATGTGGGATCGTGATTCACACCACCGTGTAATGTGGATTTCCTCTCCTATAGCTTTCTCATTCTTCTGTCTTTCGTCATAATTACTAGCATGTATTATTTGTCTCCTTTAGCTCACAGTACATAATCGTATAAGTGTCATTTCATTCACATGAAAGAGGATAAACAAATGCCAAAGGATGATCAAAGCCCCATTAATGCATCTTCCAAAGACTTCTTTTAACTATAAATTAGTTCTGAAGTTGAATACATAATTACCGGAAAAGTATGGTAATTATCGTATAATTTCCACGTCTTGTCACTGAGGAATCTTGAAGAATTGGTTTCACCTGGCATTCGAAGACTGCTGCCCTCTGGACAGCTTATCGAATGATTCTAAACTAATGAGAAATTCAAATGAAACGCAACAGTGAGGAAGAAAACTCCCCGCCCCGACGCTTTCATTTTACGTCCCCGCGCTGTCTGCTCACGACAGCTGTTGAGTAAAGTGCGGAGAGTACTATGTGGTGCGTGTGTTTGTTGTATATCTGTGCGTGTGCGCTTTCCCGCGCATTAGTTTACTAGTGTTTTGTTGGTGGAAGAAGACAGGTCCCGAGAGAAAAGAAAAGGTGAAGGCCAACAAGTTGGCGATCCTAAACGTTTTCGTTTGCAGTAGTATCACGTCGTGTAAGAAGATTGTAGTTGGGATCCATCAGGTTGCCATGGTAACGAAGTCGTTGATGCTGTTTTGATGATGACTTTATCTTCTAATTCATTAAGCGTCCCTACTTTTTTATTGCTTCACATACTGAATGATAGATGGAAAAGCTTGAACCAATGACCCAGTGAGTATTTATTGCCAACGTAATTAAGTTGTACATTAGTTACTTTTTTTCTTCTTTTTAAACAGGAGTGTTCGAAAGAAAGAACTACCACATCGTTGTTTTTTTTTTTTTTTAAAAAAGTGCCAATTTCTGAATAAATTTCTAATTCGCGCTTTGTGTATATATTCTAATTTGAGGACGCTGAACAACTCTGGAGAAAATAAGCTACATTCCTGTGGGGTTGATATACCCCACATATTATTAAGAATTCTTTCCCCTCAAAGACTGTCATTGCTTTTCAGTTTTACTTCTTTCTCGTATGGCCGGAACAAAAGCTGACATGGTCACATTTAGCCAAAAATAATTTTTATATCTATTGGTTCCGCATTTTGAGGCAAGAGGCTGTCGAATAGTCTTAAAATTATCGTTAAATTTTATCGATGACTTTAAGTCATCACCAATATCAAACCCAATTTGAGATACGTGATTACTACATCCAAAAATTCATTCCAAACTGTTTAGCCGTTTCCCCGTGATTCGATCATAAACAAGTTCGTTTCAGTTTTGTATAATAAATTACAGTTGAACACTTTTACAATGAACTTAATCAAACGCAAATAAAATTCATTACGAATGATTCCCAGACCTTCTTTTCTTTTTTAAGTGGTATTCTATTGTGACGGTGTTCTCTTGATAAATACATATTTTAAGTCAATTCTGAAAATAGGCATGTGCTTAGAAATGCGATTAAAGAAAGTAATTACAATCACATTAATGTTATTATTCCAATCCAAGTTTTGAAGTATATTTTTGGAGGTTGGTTTTTGTGTCTTATTCCGACTTTTACCTCCAAAACAACACTGTAGAATTTCGCGCTGGGGAAAATTTTAACAACCCTGGCTTAGCGTTTTGTTTAGCAGCGAGGCTATATGAGACATTCTACAGCTTAACGTGGGATCCGAACTACGCGGGCTCTCGCCGGGAATCAAACCCGGGTCTCCCACGTTAAAGGTGCGTGTGCTATCCACAGAACCTCAAGGGAGCTTCGAATTGTCGTATAGATGGCACTACTCCAAGTCAGTAATTCTCAACTGGTGTGTCGCAGCGCATTGCTGCGTCGCGAAGCCCCACGGAATGTGTTGCGAAATTTTGGAATTTGAAAATATATTTTATGCCGTATAGGAGGTTTATAAGATTAGATTTTGTAGGACACATTATTTATTATTATTATTATTATTGTTGTTGTTGTTGTTACCCATGGAGCCTTTAATATTAAGTTAAAATAAGTTTCGAAAACCTTGAAAAATGGAAGTTTTAGCTTAACGTCCCACAATTATGTATCGAGGCTATGGGAGATGGTGATGATAATGAAATTATACCATGAAGAGAGCGGGAGAAATAGAACCACCATGATCTAACCTAAATGTGTCTCGATGCCATGGACAGTCCGTCAGGTGTGTCGTCAGTTGAAAAACGTCAGTAGTAGCGATAGCTCAGTAGTATAGCGCTCACCTTTGGTCTCTGGTTCATCCAGTCATGTGAGTTTGTGGTTCTGTGGATTTTCTCGGAATTCAGCCATTTTCTCCTATATTCTTATTTCACCTATGCTTTCGTTATTATTAGTCATCCGCCTCCTTTAATCTAAAGGGCGTGAGACGTAAATTTAAAAAAAAAAAAATCTCATCGCCACCCTTCGCCTCTTTCTAGATCACAGTTCACATCTTGTTAATTTTAAGTAGCTTTCAGACTAACTTGATGCTGCGTCAACACCGAAAAGCTCCCTCCCCCAACCAGAAATTACTCTAAACATTGTACTAGCGTTATGAACGCTGTTTATGAAACAGTTCCAGGCGGCACAATAATGATTGATAGTGGCAATAACGACTCATTTCTAAAATTGTCATAATTCTGAGAACGGATAAACCGATATGTCTTATCTCCAATTTGAAATTTGTTTTTTAAAAAAACAATTTATAATATTTCAAATCTTCAAGTAAAAGTGAGAGATACTTGTTGGTTTAAATCATTTTAGTTTCGCAACAGGTTGTATGAGACGTATATCAATGTAGCATCTCCAGAAAATCTTTTTAAAAAAAGGGACAATATCGAAAATATGTTACAACCCTCCCCCAAAATTCGAATCTAGGACCAGGTATGTAACTAATCTTGACAGTTTAATTAATCACATAGTAACGATCATGCTGGCTAGTAAAGTTGAATTCATGTTTTCACTAGGAATCAATCACGGGTGTTAATAAATTGTAGTTCATATATTTCAAATATATTCATATGTTGCCTTATTTGAACTTCAGCTAAGTCAGTGGTACATAGTGTTTTTGCGGTCTAGGCCAATATTATACTTGTTGCGGCACTTCACATTCGTAATTTCTCTGGTAAAGAAGTTCCTCGGTGTGGCCATGACATTCACATTACCCTAGTTAGGTTAATTGAAGAGCAAGGCTGTTAGCCGAAGCCGATCGATATGGCGGTTGTGTACCAGATGGCGTAGGCCTCCAAAGAAAGAAAGAAAAACTACAACAGAATACTTGTAACACCGTCTTGTTTACTCCGTGTTGTTAGCGTGAAAACTCCTACGAGCTCTGCATTGTAAGTTGTGAATGTATGGCTTGTTTTATGGTGTTCAGGGCTACCAACTAACTGCAGAGCAAATATTCTTTAGTCATTAGAACGTAATAGACAATATGGTAATGAAGTAGATACATGATGAAAAGAGTTCTTTTAATCCTTTGAAATTAAGATAAAAAGTATACAATAGAAAATGCAAGATAATTTTGATCCTTTCACACCTAGTGGTATTGCTGGAAATCGTGAGTTTAGAAGGGCATTGAGGGAACTGAATATTATACATTAAAATAAAAGTTTATCCTGAATGGAGTATTGCTTCAGCAATATTTTTTAAACAGCATTAGCTTCCATTAAGTTGTTCATGTGTGTCACTGAAATTCAAAAATATGGCGTACGGGTTCTTCCTTTGTTCTAAGGCCACATTGTCGGATATTGAAAAGTTTCGCTTTTGATTTCATTCATCGGTTAGATGTCTATATTAAAGATTTTTTAAGGTTACAGAAGTAGATACATTCTAGTACTTCATATTAGTATACGATAGCAAACCTCTTTTGTTTATTATTATTATTATTATTATTATTATTATTATTATTATTATTATTATTATTATTATTATTATTAAGAGTTGTTCAGTTCGATAAGAACTAAGATTACGGACAACTTTAAGGGGAACCGAAGCAAGGAGAGTTGAAAGTGATCATTGGTGCTAGCGTGCTTCTACCCAAGAGTAATTTGAAATAACTCGTTATATATTCATGCTCTTGTATTACTAACTAAAAACTTAAGACGTACAGCGAATAATAGGCTCACGGTGTAATTTTCAGAAACGAGGGTGGTTTGATGAGTAACTCGGCGTGATATTAAATAAAACAGTTTGAGGTTGTTGATTTTTTTTATGTACACTCACGTCCAAAATTATTGTCGCATGTCTATAAATATGTTGTTGGAGGAATATAATATGATAACGAATTCGCCAGGTATTTCTTATAATGTTAGTATGTATATAATCGGCAAAGACATGTATGTGGCAAATTTCTTGTCAAAAGAGCAGTAAATAAGAACAATAAAATGAAAATAAATCTATCTTGTCCATTAAGGAACATTTTTGTTTTACTCATTCTAGTTTTGGTATTTATAATTCTTTTCGTATGAAATTTACTAGAAAGATACATTTCCCGATTATACACATAGTATCAGTGTTAAAAGTATCCTGCAAAATCATTATGAAATTATATTCTTACAAGAAGACAGTTATAGATATGCGACAATCATTTTGGACATGAGTGTACCTTGTTTTGGACATAGTTCCCTCGAAGTTCACCACACTTGCTCTCAACGTTTCGTCAGATTCGCGATTTCTTAATAGGTTGAAATAGCCGAAGTCTCTCTTAATGTTGCAGAACATGATCCCCAGTAGTAGAGGCTTCTCAAATTATCCTAGTCCCACTTATTGTGGTTTGGCTGTATAAAAATTACAGTGTAAAATGAATAAATTATTTTTGACCTCATGCTGATTTGGAAGAAACCAAGTAATACCATTGAGAATATGTCTAAATGAAATACAATAATTAACCAACAGTGTAAAATAATATGCATAGAGCGCCATTCGGCAAATTTTCACAAATAGCTTAGTTCACCATCGCAGGTTTCTTTTAAAGGTTTCAGTGAATAAGTTTTTGATTTGACGTCCACATTGCTTTTAAAAATTGAAATGTATTAGCAGAGAGTGTAGGAGATACTGTTTGTCTACCATCACAGAACACTCGGGGTCTACAATGTACAGCCATGTGTATTTCAACTATGCGTTTCAGAATGAACACATAATTTAATTTTGTCAACATGCCTTTAGAAATGTTGGAACAGTTAAATTTTTTAAGTTCGTGTCCCCAATCAGTAGTCGTTACTGCTTTGATTTTACGCTAATTCCACCTGTATGTCAGTTCTGTGAAATATTTGAAGCCTGTGTACTTGGCTGTTCAAAACAACTCTTGGTCATCTGACAGTTATTTATATTATAATATTAGAATATTTTAAGAATGATATTATTTATATTGTCATCTTCTAAGAATGGACCTGCACATGATACTGAAAGTAGATCACTGGATGTGGTTTCTGTTTCCAAAACAAACGTGACCTTAGTCGAACATTATCGAATTTGATCCATTGATTTAACTTGGAGTGCATAAAGTTGTCTGTCCACTCATTTATTTCAAGGTCGTATTGTTTACTTATACAAGAGGTTGTTAACTTCTACTCATCCGATTCTTTTCAGTAAAACCAGTCTTGCTAGGTGCATCCGATTTTTACGTCTTGACTACTGATCTTGTTTTCCCTTCAGGCTATGAGACGAACAAAGTGGCAGTCATCTATGGCTTCTTTTCGATGTAAACTGGTTATAATGGCAGCATTTCAAGTGCATATAATGCCAATAGACATTAGATTAAAAGGTAGAATTACACTGCAGAACAAGTTCGCTTGGTAGGAAAAAAAATGTCGTGTTGGGTAATCAGCTTGCATCATTACATTGTTTTTACTTCAGTGTAATGATTGCTTGTGCACTTGGCTTTGTTCATTGGCTACAGTTGGCGCATTTTATGCAAGTATTTTCCGGACTGTGTTTATGATTTTGAAAGAATTTTCCTGCCTGAAGAACTTCTGATCGTACGATAAGTGCTATGTACTATATATAATGCATGTGCATTGCAACAGAATATTTTTATACTATGCAATACGAGTATGCTAAACGCCACCCTGAAGTATATTATCTTTCTAATAGAACCCTTCCATTAATGCACTATTTACTATTTGACTTGTTATTCGATAAAATGAATACTTTCAGATATCTAGGATCAATAGTAACAGATCAAAACCGTGTTCAAGAAAAAAATCAAAAATCGTGTAAAAGCAGGGAATTCTTGTTATTATTCAGTTCAAAATCTTTTGTTGCGAATTCTCTAGAGGAATTTGAAGCTTAAAATATATAAAGCGAAAATCATGCATGTTGTTTTCTAAGGTTGCGAAACATGGTCATTTACTCTAATGGAAGAACGCAGACTGAAAGTATTTGAGAACAAAATCCTGAGACAAATATTCGGACCTAAGAGGAATGGGAATGCCGGAAACTATAATGAGGAACTGCATAATTTATATCGTTTACCAAACATTGTTATGGTCATCAAATCTAGGGTGCTTAAAGGGGCAGGTCATGTAGCCAGAATGGAAGAAAATAGGAACGCTTTCAAAGTTTTAACTGGAGATCCAATCGGAAAACGATCATGAAGAAGACCTAGGCGTAGATGGGAGGACAATATTAAGATAGAGATCTCAGAAATAGGAATACAAAGTAGAAATTGGATCCGGTTGGCTAAGGATAAAAGTCAATGAAGAGCTTTTGTGAACGTGGCATTGAACCTTCAAGTTCCATAGGCCATAGAGTTAGCTAGCTGCGAGTTTGATTTCAGTTTAAAGTACAGATTCCATATTAAACTGTAGATTCTTGTGTTGTATAACATTATTGCTAAAATAATATCTAAATAATTACTCACTCGAGTGAACCAACTTAATTAAACAGTATTTTCTTAACATGAGACATTTAACGTTCTCTCTGCGCATATTTGAACAGTACTTAAATTATTATGTAAACCAGTTGACGAGTTATCGTATCTAGTATGAACTGAAGATGTACTCCGCTTTGTTCCTCCAAATTCCTACAGATTGCTTAAAAACTAATATTCAGCGTCGAATTCTCGCTGACAGCTATCGACATTGTCAAAACTTAAGTAGGGATAAGGTGCATGGAAATTAAATGTTTATACTCATAAGTAAAATATCTACAGTTCCTCTTAAATCTTTTTTTCTTTCTTTCTTCAGTGGTTAGTAACGACGGCGAAGTTTTTTTTTTTTTCTTCAGTGGTTAGTAACGACGGCGAAGGTATCAATTATGTTATTCCAGTTTTATCCAAGATTTCCTCGTTCGAATGTGAAAGCCTCGTATGCTATGAAGAGTGAAAAATTTTTCATATATTTTATCTATACTTTTTTTTCTCTAGAAACAATTTACAAGGTATGAGGGAAGTGGGCATAAAAATCTGTTAGCGACCGTATTGAATATCGAATTGTATGAACCAGAAGAAAAAAGGACTTCTTTCTGTAATATTTATGCACTCTCACCAAAGAAACCCAGTAACCACTAATTTTATACTTTGGTCTTAACAGTCATTACTGGTGGTTGGAGATGAAAATAAGCATATTACACCATTATAACATTCCATTGATATGTCGACCATTTTACTTATGTATGTTTAAACTATGAAAACCAGCGTTCAGTTAGTCACATGAGTTTTCACAGTTGATTGTGTCATCCATAGCTTGTTCTCTGTAACCTTGAAACGACAAATTCCGTCAACGAGTGTATGTGAAACGAATCCTGACACTTCCTTCAGGATATTCAAACCATGACCGTATTTAGTTGTGTATGTTGCAAACGTCTGGGCCAATCTCAACACAGTTTCTGTATTTTTTGTTAATGTTATATATATATATATATATATATATATATATATATATATATATATATATATATATATATATATATATATATATATATATATATATATATAAAATCGGTCAATTTATTCAGAAGAAAATTAATGCAGCAAAACTAATTTAAATTCATAGGTAAACAAAAAGCAGAGATCTTTTAAAGCTGATCGACTATAAATCAGGAATTGTAAACTGCTAGGCACTCAGTATCCGTTGGGACAATTTACAATCTACCGCTCAAAACACTCAACCTTGAATCACATATTTTCGGCGGACTATAGCCCCGAGATGGCGCGTTGTTACAGTTGGCGTTGGCGTTGCGTTAGTGGTAGAGCGCTCACCTCTGGTTCGTGAGGTCGAGTTCGATCCCAGCGCTCACCAATTGGATTTTGTGGTGAACAGACATCGTGGCGTGAGTTTTCTCGGGATTTTTGCGTTTTCTCCGTCTTTGTTCATTCCAGTATTTCTTTAATTTCATCAACACTGTCTCCCTTAACCTCGGTGCATATTCGTGGGACATTAAACTTCAACAAAAGGCTTAGGATTGGGAATCAGAATCGGCATCTGTGGTCGTATTAGCCCATCACATATAGAGGATGACGTCCCTGGGTGATAACACTATCTGAGGAAAGGGAAGGAAGAAAGTAGTCTAGGACCTATATGTTAGGTACCATTCCTGGTGTAAATGAGGAAAACATCACTCAGGATGGCTGGCCTCCAAGTGTCCCCACCGGGAATCGAACCCGGGACCGCTCGCACCAAAGACGAGAGCGGAGGCTATAATTTTAACAAAAGTTCCCAGTGTAAAGGCATTTGCCAAGTTTGCCGGTGTTGTTTCGGAACACGCTGCACAGCGACTTTACGCTTAAGTTCGTCAAGGTGGTGGGTCGTTCAAGCGACCAACTTCATATAATTTCAGGTATTCATATGTTAATATGCAAAAACAAAAATTTACAGTATCTTGCTCAAGAAGGAGTGTTAAAATCCCGAAACCACCTTGCATACGGCACTGATGCTGTACAATATCAAACATCGGATGAAGGGGTGAATTTAAATAAGTTGTCTTTTAGAAGAAAACACGTTCTCTGTACCAGAAGATATACTCCAATATTGATTTATCCATGTGGAAGTTCTTGATTCAAAGTTCCACGTAGTGAAGTATTGGATTTTGTTGACGATTGTATAGTAAAACCATTATATTTAATTTTCTGTTACCGGCTCATGACTCACGAAGTAAAACTAACCTATTTATGTAATAGGTAATTGAAAGTCTTCAATTCAGAATAATATTTGACGTAGTTTGCATGAAGTTCATGTTGAGAATTAAAAGTTACTTGTTATGCTCCGAATCTGTGAAAAATGCCACTCACTACCTGTTTCAAAATCTTCCATCATTTTTTCGTCGGAACGTCCTGAGGTATATTTACAACCGGTTTCGTTACTGCATCCTAATTTAAAAAAAAAAAATCACTCTAGGAACTTGAAAAAATACTAGCGTTGAATGAATGATTAGTAGAGACCGGATGTTTAGGCATTAAAAATCTGGAAAATAGGCAGTAAATTGTAACTCGGAATAATGAAGATACATACTCAGTACAATTAAAATAAATTCAAATCATAGGTAATGTTCATAGAACATAGAAACATACCTGTTTGTTAATATATTTTCTTACTGTATATATAGAAACGAAGCTTGACCTGTATTGTATGTATATTTGGTACATACATGCTCTACAGCACTTTATCACTATACATAACAGTTCAAATTTTATACACTTACCAATAGACACAGCAGTCCAAAGTTTTACAGCACTTTATCAGTAAACATAGCAGCCCAAAGTTTTATGACATCTTATCACTACAAACAATACTTATATTTCTCGGAAGAAGCGGAATCCTTTCTTGAAATAGTAAATTATGTATATTTCTCCAATAATGAATTATTTTGAAGAAAATGCATAGAATAGGCAACATTAGGCACTTAAGCAATTATTTAGGCAAAAATGGACGAAATAGACAAAATAGGCAAAATGGCTTAAATTGAAACTATAATGCTCATATAAAGTTTAAAATAAGAAACGATGAAAAGAGATGGAATTCGAAAATTTACATGCGTTCGATACTCAGTATATTCATTTATCTGATTAAATATCAATAGTGTTTCTACCTGCAATGTCGAAATAGAGTAAATGTTGAAAAGATCGATTTGATGATCGAAATCTTTTTATAGTCTTTCATGCGAGGTATTTTGTAAGCGGTGAGGAACATTCCTTATTGGTTGTTTACCTTAACGACGTTCGGTCTTATTGGCTGTGTTCCATAGGTTCTTCAGCCAAATGCATTGCAGTAATTCAAACGAAAATAAAACCTGAGTTCATTTGATACATCCTTTCCAATCATAGTCAAAGGGAAAGTTGGTTTACACCTTTGAGCGAACGTATTGTATAAACTGTTCTGGAAAATAAAACAGAGAATATAGTGCTCATAATCTAAACACTACAGTCGGTGTAACACATCTGTAAGTTGTTGACTAACCCCACCCCAACGTTTTTATAAGACAAAATGCAAAATAAATTTACCACTTAGTAAAATAGTGCTGTTGAGAGATTCATCACCATTCGAAACAAGAGTAACGTCATAAGCGTACGTGGAGATCATCGCAAAGATACTGATAATCTTATGGAAGAATTGGCCTACTTTTTAACGGCTAGAAAGCCTGATACGGTACTTATTAGAAATAAAAATCTTAAGTTTTTACAATGGAGCTTCATTGTTATCCACCCTTACCGAAAATCTTCACTTACAATTATTATGACATATACTTCCAAGTATTTTGTAGACCACCGTCATACCTGTATTTTATATACAAGGCATTAAACTGCCCACAAGAATTTTATAAACGTAAAATAAGCAGACATAATTTACATATTCGTTGCCCTAAACCAGTGGTGTTAAATCTGGGGTATGCGATTATGAAAAAAGGGAAGAGAAAAATTTTTCCTGTTTGTTATATGTTTAGCTTGTTCAATTGCTGAAAAAGTAGTTCCAGCGTTGTACTTAATACAATAGCTAATTAGAAGAGAGGCAAATTTTGTAATTTTAAACTGCTCGTATTCGTCAGCGGAGCCGATTTCTGTATAATTTGGGGAAGGGGCTCATTCAAGTATTGTGTGTTTCTTTATCAGATGTTCAAGTGAAAATGTCCAGATCCTAGGAGACCCAACTTAACCTGGGAGAAGACCGGATCGTCTTAAATCCCAGGATTGGCGTCCATGGCTATTTCCACTATTGCTTTCTCCGCAGGGAGTATTACAATATATAGTTTCTCAGTGCTTTATTTTTCTTCTGATCCAAATATAGAAAATGTTGCTAAAGCTAGAATCGTAGTAAAACATCCAACTTCTATTTTTCAAATAGACATACGTAAACAGCATTCTCATCTACGGTTCATGTTCATAACACCCGTAAGACTTTTTATTTTATTTTATTTTTTTCAATGATAGCATTCTTTAATCCCACCAAACTCATACTATAGTGTACATTTGTGTATATACCCTTATTTTCTGCATTACTAACAAATTAACAAAATGAATTTTTTTTTTTTTTTTTTGTTCGTTTTTCGTTTTAAATACTTTTGCGACGTCGGGACCAACCAAGGTCCTGCAGTTTGAGCACTATAACACATCCGAGTGTCGTGTCCTGAGCCTTGGAGTAAGGTGACAGAATCCAATCGAATTTCCTTGTATACTGAACAGGTTTGAAAGTTCCATTTGTGTTAACGTGGGTGTGCCTCTTACCATATGGTTGACAGAGAGAGCATTCCACGGTGTTGGTTGGAAATATTAGGGGCTCCGCTTAGGTTGGTATTTCTGAGATATCCTCGCATTTGTTCTCCATTCCAAAGCTTGGCCAGTGAATATTTTTTTATAGCGAATACAAAGGAGATTACGTAATTCATGTTGCATCATCCTGCTACCGCTGTGGAGCCGTTTTCATCGTCCCGACATCGATCCCTGTAGAAACCCTTGGCTGCGCATTCTGAGATAACAGAGCGATGTTTTTAATCTCGTTGAATAGAAAAAAAAAATCAAATAATACGCATATCACACAAAACGTCCGCAATAGTACGCCATATTCGAAAGGGGGAAAAAAGGATTATAGAGACTACCCACCTTGTTTTAAAAGCCTTGTAGTAATAGCTGTAGTACGTATGAATGAATGGTCTAAATGTATTTTCGGATTTTTTTTTTATTTTTTTTTTATTTTTTTTTTTAAGCTTGTTATTTCACATCTAACGTAGTGTGGGTACAGTGTTACACACAATATAAAGCTCCGGAGAGTAAAACGAACCCAATTTCTTTAATAATGTCTTGTGCACACTACACTTAAGTAGGATTGTTCTTATTTTCATCAAAATAAGCAATTACATTTTGATCAAATACTGATTGTGTCTGAACGTATTGTAAAGAATAAGTAAAGTTAATTTTACATTTAAAAACATTCAGTCTATGTGAAGATTTATTTTAATGAAAATTTCTAGATATATTAAGGAAGTAATTAATAATATATTATTCAGATTAAATATTGAAATTTTATTTCCAAAATAGGTTGAACAAGTACTGTAAGGAAGTCAAATTATGCTTCATTAAAAAAAAAAAAATAGATAATGTCAAATGTTACACTAAGAGCAGTTTTCACAAACAATTAACAAATTCTGTAAATTCTAGTTGTCTGGTTAGAATTTCGACACTCATTCCTGTTAAGAAAATTCCAGATTTGTACTAATTACTTAAAATTTAAAAATTATTCAATGATTCTATATTTCCTGTTTGAAGAACTGCATAAGTCTACTTTTAGTTTACTGATTTCTTTTGTCCGATTATCGTAATGTTACGTGTGACGTATAGCATTATTGTTTATTACCAAAAGGACCCTTAACAATAGACCCAAAAGGTGTGGATCCGAATAATTGTAGAAGCTTTTATTATTATTTCACATAAACTGAGAGTAATGTGTACTAATTTGTACCAGTTTTAGAATATTTTTGTAAGTAGAATATACATACGTATATGAAGATACAAGAAAGGCATAAGATTTCAGTGAACACTTCAAATATGTGTGTTACGGTTAATAAGCAGGTTATTTTAAAATTGTACATTAACTAATGGTTTATCAAGTAGTATGCATCAATACAACAGTGCAGAAGAAATGATTAAAATCAGATTTTAATTCTCTTCCTGTAAGAGCAAAAACAAAATAAGAGTAAGAAATGTTTCTATTCAGATCAGTAGGTTTAATTTCCATTCGTAAGAGGTATACTATTTTTCTGATGCAGAGTCAAATCTTCTGTACACCTGTCAACGAAAGAACAAACATAGAAAATACTGTGTTTGAGTAGAGAGTATTTCAAAATGAATATCGGTCTTTTTTAAGGCTGTGTAGTATTTATTACAATTAACTTAAAATTATAAATCATACGTCAAATGAAAGAGGACGCACGTATGTGCAGGGACTGTTTTCTTTGTCATTAGAAAGAGATAGTAGCAAGGATTTTGCGTTTTACATTTTGCAAAGACTGAATCTGTAGTTGAGTGCAACCGTCTATGGAAGGAATTTTTTAAAGAGATGCTTACAACCACGTCCTTATCGTTTACAGTTGCTACATTCTCTAAAGCCTACAGACTACAATTTATGTGCCAACTTTGCAAAGGAGATGTTGCTACATGACGATAAAGATTTTCTCGATCATGTCGTCTTCAGTGATGAATCGACATTTCACCAAGTGGCAAGTGACTTATAATGTTCACATCTAGGGGTCAGCAAATCCTCACGAGATGGTACAGTTGCAATGAGACACCCCTAAATTGAATGTGTTCTCTGTCATATCCCGGCGGAAAATTTATGAACCTTTCCCGCCTATCGACTCGATGTGTGCCTTGGCAAATAGTGTTCACATTGAACATTTGTAGCAAAAACTGTTTGAGTTTTTCTTTTATTTGATGTATTATTGTAAGTTAATTGGAATAAATACCACGAAGCCTTAAATCCCCGACATTCATTATGAAATCCCCTTTATTATGTGCATGTGAGCCACACTCCTGTTATAAAGAAATATATGATGATTTGATTCACACTGATACCACAACAAGAGTAGAAATTGCCACAATGCACTTTGTATAGGGGAAACAGGCCTATACAAAATTTGTTCTTTCGTTTGTAGGCGTATGTCCTTTATAGTATGACTTGATAACCAATAATTCAATGAATTATCGTTCGTATATAAATATGCATAACTTATTGTTTACTGTACTCTTGAGTCTCCAGTTATCCTAGCTATTCTTTTAACAAAACTTAAATAACTGACATAAGAATAAGAAAACTAAATTCCGAACGTTAATAGTTCCCAAAGATTACATTTCATATCGTTACGTACTATTCTAGTGACGGTAGAGAAAATCGTGTGTAAATAAATTTGAGAAAGCAAATAAATACATATTGACTTCGTGTGTGAGGTTTCAGTCAACCAGTAGGTTCTCCTTCTTTTCTCTCTTTACATGGGTTTTCTCTTGCTTCGAAGGAATCATTCGGAACGGTAGTGGGCGGGAATGCATGACCATTTGACCTTTAAAAGCTCCTGGAACCCGAACTTGAAAGTAAACAGATGATTTTCGAGTATTTGCTGAAGCCACTTCAATAGGAGTTAGAGTTTACAGTCCTAGCAGGAGTTGACAGGCCATTTCGTCGAAGGGTTTAACTAACATCATAAATGAATTAAGGATGGGAATGAAAAAAAAAAAAAAAAAAAGATATTGAAGACAACGTTAAGTAGCTTATCACGTATATAGCGATGAACTAATATTTCAAAGCAGGAAATGTTATTCTTTGTTTTTAGTGGAGAGTAAACACTATTAACTATAATTTCTTTTTTTGTTTAGTTTTGATAATACTTAGTTTCTGATTATTGAAGTTAGCAAAGACACGAATATTTCTTATTTTTCCCTATATATATATATATATATATATATATATATATATATATATATATATATATATATATATATATATATATATATATATATAATTGATCCTTGAGTATACACAAGGTAGCGCATAAAGTAACAGAAGTTTAGAAAAAGAAAAAGCCAACTCTCTTAACAATATTATCGTAGTGTGACACCACTGGAAAGAATTTTATCGAAGCTTTGTCTGTTTAAACCTGTTCGATGAAGTTTGTATTTTGGTAAGCGTGTGACAAATACACATAGTGTGATTTTATTTTGTGTGATGTGATTGGCAGAGTGGGGCCTCGCCTTATATTGGTGCAGTTGGTCTGCTGGCCGTAGTTAGTCTAGCAGACTGAAATCACCACTGTGGAACCTTTGTACTCACTGCTGGGTATTGCTGTGGTCCAAAGTATCATCCCCATACGCAAAAAGCAATTTGCAACGAATTGATGTGGCTGGTGTCGCTATTTTTCTCCATTGTGGGCGTATCTGGAAATAGTGGAGGAAAATTTGTTATACAACTTCAGTATAAGGGACAAGTAGATGTATAAAACGTATATAGTCCTAATGCTAATCATAAAATAGTCATGACCCATTAACCCATTAGAGAAATCTTTGTGCGTACATGTAGAGTATATGTGCGTTTTGTTTGCATTTCTTCGTTGTAAACTTGCAACTGTGGTGAGCATTTGGTATGTCGCTCTGAAGCGTCCAGCAGTAGTCACCCAGCATCGATGTTCTCTATAGACCCTGATTGTGTAACTTAATCACCGAGATCACCTAATCAGAACGTTCACCATGCTCGTCACTGACTGAACCTAGGTTCTTGGGGAAGAAGGCAAGATGTGAGCTGAGGAAATGAATTTTGATATTTCAGTTCTTAAATTTCCGTACGTACTAATGCAATTCTGCTTAGCATTCACATGATCAGCAGCTTTATAATTTAGAAGGAAATTGACTTCGACTGACGAATGCCTCCCATGCATCGCTTTCAGGTAGTCTAGTTTGACTGTTGTAGAAGAAAACCCATTTCTGCACGGACACATATCAGCATATATTTTTGCATGGTCCCATGAAAACTTACAGTAGGTGTTGAATGACAAATTAAATTTTACGATATCTGTAAAACCTAACAGAGTATTTGAAATCAGCATAAACTATTGCATTAGTAAAAACAAACATCATGTCAGCTATGTGCACTTGTTTGTCAGTGTTATCAGAGGCTACTATGGCCATTGTCATGGTATATTTCACACATTTCTTCACTTTGAAAGATTTTGCAGAACATTATTCTTCTTGTACGAAGAACGGGCAATTCTGCTAGTAGTAAATAATATAGTGCCCCTTTGTGGTTGTGTAGCCATCCTTAGGTCAAAACCTAAGGAATGTTTCGGATCCTCTTTAAACAGGAGGACCCGTCTCTTAATAAACTAATCAGCCAACAGCAGATAATTTGGCATTATTTTAAGAGTGAACAGTAGTAATTCGAATCCCCCTTTCATTGAAGGTGTCCCTTATCAAACAGCAACAGTTAAATGTTTGTGATTGAGATCAAATCTCTCTCTTTACTATCTACTCCATGGTGGAAAAACTACAAGTTATTTGCATTGGTGGAATGAATAAAGTGGGAGGAAACGGGAGATCACCGAGAAAACCTACGAACAGTGTTTGCTCACCACAAAGCTTACTTGGCGCGAACTGGGATCGAACCAGGGACCCCACGCATCAGAGGTAAACGCTCTACCACTGAGCCTCCGTGCCCCCGTAAATACTTCGTGTGATAGAAATTATTAAGAGTATATAGATGAACGAATTGTCTTCGATTTATGCGTTGTCACAGTAGTGAAAATAGCTGGGCTACTTCTGGGTCTCAATTTAGATGTGAGTGGTGGGAAATATTAAAGATTAATGTTTTATTAAATGAAATATACTGTAAAGTCGACAAGATAAATTTAAGGCGTTTAGGAAAGAAAGGTCGCTTTGGCAGAGGATGTGACTCTTAATGAAAAACTTTTAAGATTATGGTTGCGTGTCAGAAGGGACAGTCAAACGTAGTAGCAAATCCACGATGGATTAAATTGATCCACTCATAACACGTTGAAAACTAAAATAATTAATAGTAATGTAGAGTTACATTTCGTAATGTTTTCTTTGAGGGTCTAGTGGAAAAAAAAAAGCCCGTGAAAATTAAATAAATGAAATCGTGTTAATACAATTATGTAAGTCGATCTACGTGCAAGAATCTGCATCCGTCTTCACACCTACCTATCATTTTTATTTTTATTTTCTTTCCGTAGAGAAAGTTTCGAAACCATTGCTTAAACCTGTCATGAATTCATTAGTGAAATCTATTCCGGTTGAAAATGCAATCCGAAAATGACCTTGCCTGAAGGACAGCTGTGATGTACACTGCATGTTCAAGCTTTAGGCATGATTGATGTTTTTGACTGTGATGTGTTTGCTGGTAGAAACTGTTCTCATTGAATGTGTGAGGGCAACAAGTCAATCAACATTCGTGATTTGTGTGAACTTCTTAATGCTTGGCGTCGTTTTTTAGGTTTCTTGAGACACGGTACATTTGTCGGAAACGGGTTGAAAGTACATGGCCAAATAAAGTTATAATATGGGAGTCCAAGTTTGATTTCCAGTACTAGAATCGCGACACGACTGCTTCAAATCATATAGTTCATAGACTCTGCTTCAAATCCAAGTTTTCAAACCCTTGAGAGCAATAATAATGCAAGTGGGACCGGTGTGTCAATCCACATTAGAAGTATCTTTGTATCAAATATTATAATCCTGGCAAGTAAATGTATGACGTATTCCTGGCAAATAAAAGCAGGATTGCAAAGGATTTAAATTTGTTACTTTCTCGGAAAAGTACTTCAAAAGTATCACACATGATCACAGAGATGGTGTAAACGTAAAAGCCGTAATGCTCTTTGCAGCAGTTTAATACTTCAGTCTGTTTCAGATATTTAATGAAACATTGGTAGATCTTCCAACACGGCTTAAAAGTACGTAATTGTAAGGTCGTGTTGTAATTACAACTATCAAAAACTATTGCAGAGATTAGAGGCACGGTTGCTCACCTCTGGTGCGTAGGGTTCCAGGTTCGATCCTTGTAGTGGACAACATCGTGTCCATGGGTTCCTCTGGGTACTCCCGTTTCCTCCCACATCCTTGTCCTGCCAATTTTTCCATCGTCATTCAACTTGCCTTAAACGTCGTCTCCCTTTGCCTAATGGACATAATTGTGGGATGTTAAACTCAAAGATTTTATTTCATTTTCAATTTTATTGATGTGACGTCATGGAAAGAAACAAAAGGAACAGTTTTTAAAAACAATTTTCCGCAAGCGCAGGACACTATTGTTGTCTGATTGATTTTTTATATATTAATCTCCCCTTCCCCTCTCCCAACCCGAGATTCTACCGTCAAAGTAAAAATATATATATAAAAAAAAACTTTCCAGGCTCGAACGTGATCTATGTTGAAAATCTGATCGATATCGGTCAGGTGGCTCAAGAGTCATTAAGATTTATTATATATATATATATATAATATCCCCTCCTACCCTAACTTCTACCGTCAAAGAGACATGATAAAAACCACCCCATGTCCGAACCTCATTTATGTTGATGATTTGATTAAGATCGGTTCGGTGGTTTAAGCGTGATGAAGTCACAAAGACAGTCACTTTATTATTATTATTATTATACTTGTCCCCCTTCTCCTCCCCTACGTTGTGCCGTCAAAGTAAAATGACGAAAACATCCCAGGTCCAAACCTTATATATGTTGAAAGTTAAATCGAGATCGGTCGGGTGGTTCAAGAGTTAAGTGTTAAGTTTTATTCTTTTTCTTATATATTTACCCTCCCCTAAGTTCTACCATCAAAATGAAATTTAAAAAAAAAAAAAAAATACTTCTCAGGTTCGAACTTCATCTATGTTGAAAATTTGATTGAGATCGATCGGGTGGTTCTTAAGAGTTATTAACTCACCATCATGTTCACTTTTATTTTTATATTTATGGATTTTTGTATATCTTCCCCTCTTCGTCCATTTCCTACGTTATTCCCTCAAAGTCAAATACTAAATTCCATCCCAGGCACGAATGTCATATATGTTGAAAATTTGATCGAGATTGTTCCTTTGGTTCAAGAGTTAAGTTTTATTTATTTTTTTATAATTCCCCCCCTCACCCTCCCCTAGATTTTACCGTCAAAGTGAATAGCTAAAAACACTCTCAGGCCAGAACTGCATCTATGTCAAAACTTTGCTCGAGATCGGTAGGGTGGTTCAAGAGATTAAGAGTCGCAAACATAGTCACTTTCAATTTGGATCTGAAGGTTTTTTGTTCACAGACACCGCTTTTCATATATAGATTAATATGTTTACTTTTACTAAAAATCATCTATGTAATTCTTGTCTAAGCAATTTTTTGGAAATAAAGCTTTTTAAAGAAAGTTTCCAGTTCCTTATAAATTTCTTTCCTACTTCTTAAAAATATGTCATATCGTGGTCATAGGATCAAACACTGAGGTACTTCCGATGATCATTGACACGTTTGTCTCACTTCCGTTAGCACTACTGTAGACTACTGTAGAACATTATTATAGAAGAATTGGTGGAATGAGAAAGTGGGAGGAAATAGGAGTATCCGAGAAAATCTACGGGCACGATGTCGTCCATCAGCACAAACATACTTGGCCGGGGGTCGAACCACGCACTAGAGGTGAGCGCTCTACCACTGAGCCACCGTGCCCCCCCCTTAGTTTAAAACAGAAAAAGGCGTTAGAGTATAACTGGTCCACCCTGTATATATATATATATATATATATATATATATATATATATATATATATATAACACGAGAACACCCACAGAAATTAACAAACGTTACTGTCTTGAAAGTAGCTGTCATGATCAGTTTTATACTAACTAGGAGATTTCGTGATCTTTGGTCTTGTAATGCCTTTTATTTCTCGTGAATATGTAGAATATTTAATGGAGTTTTTGTTGAGGACGTGTTAAGTCTGTCACTTTCTCGATACATTGACGTTGGGGTAGGGAAATCTCGTGCTTGTTCTCTTAAAAAACACACACGCTACTAACGGCCACGTGCATGTTTGATCGATTGTGAATTAGAGCTAGTATATAAAGAATGAAGTTAGAAGAAGGCAGTGCATTGTTTTTGTGATGAGAAAAACACCATGCTTCATTTCAATAAATTGTTTCCATGCTTATTATACTAGGTTATTCAGAGGAATCGACGTTTTGTGTATTTATGTATCGATACAAACTGTAAACTAGAAATGACGCTGAGAGCGGGTTCTAATTATAGGTGATGATCTGAGCGTAAATCTATCACTGCAGAGGCAGGCGATTTTGTTTCTGTGGCCGTTTTGAAAGCTGCGCAGTAGTGTAAACATATCAACACTTTTTCTTTTTAAAATTCTTTAACTATTTATATTGTAAATTGTTTCGGCACATAGTTAATTCCAAATCATATTTTAGCTTTTCAACTTCTGAGCCAGTTTCCATTTGATCATTCTTGTGTTTAAGTAGATAATGTGTTGAGCTTAAAATAACGTCTAGATAAAGGGGGCTATATATTAAATGTAAGAGAATATTTGTTCATGTTTTGTTTAATTAACGTTTAATGTCTCTTCTTTAATATCGAGACTATATGAGATGAGGCATGAAATTCGATTAGAATCGAACCCTGGTCTCAAGTCCGGAATTATCAGGAAGTGGTTCTAAGGTAACATATAACAGCAAAAGAAATAGGCACCCACTGTAGAGGCTCAGTTTCTAAATATAGCCTCTGTTGAGGCCCATTATGGTAGTATTATAATGGAGAAAGCACTATAAAAATTTTCTCTGAATGGGGCCGCGGTGACTCAGTGATAGATGGTTCACCAGTGGTGCATGGGGCCCTTGGTTCGATCCCAGCTCGCGTCAAGTGAGCTTTGTGGTGGACAAACACCATGTGTATGTGTTTTCTCGGGGTTCTTCCGTTTCCTCCCACTTTATAGATTCCACCATTTCATTCATTTCTCATCATCACGTCTCTCTTAGCCTGACTGGCATAAACCTGAGGCATAAAACTTAGATTTATTTTCTGCGAATGTTTGTTGGCTGTGAGGCCTTATCCTCCAATGGCCATCTTAAGAATCATGGTAATCTGTTTTTTTCTAGATTTTTTCATTTATTCAGGTTGGTCTCTTTTTCTAGTGTATAATTTACATGACTTTTTTTTTTTAAAGTAACTAAACTATATCCGAATAGTTCGGGCATCTAGGGAAACTGCTCGAGTTCCAGAACGTGATTTGGCGATGTAATTGTGGCTTCGTTGTAATCAGATCTAAATAGTATTCCGATAATAAATATATCGGGAAGTCCAGTTTGTCTCACTCCTTAAAGCTTAAAAGGTATTAAATATTCAGAATTTGTATTAAGTGAATAACAATTTTAATATTCACATATATAAAATAAAACATCGAGGCGACACAACTATTCCTGTTAGAAAACTAGCCAACCTCTATCAATTATTAGATAATAAAATCTCGCTGAATGTGAAATACCCCAAAGCATCTATATGTGTACATTAAACATTGTAGTTAATTAAGGAGTTGCAGTTTATAACACTTTGAGAAGTGTAAAGTTGATATCCCTATCCAAAGTGATGCAAACATTCCCTTCTGTGAAGCTAGTTATTCCGTGCTTTGCCGAAACGTTTTATCGGCCAAACGTGCTGCGCAGACAAACGACTAATTTGCATTGGGAACCTTTCAAAGCTCCGCGTTGTAGAAGGGCTGTAAGCGAGCGTAGGAGATAACTTCATCGTCAAAGCTATCACATGGATCGGGTTTTCAGGGAGATGAGTAGAATAGCGTTAATAAAGCCCTTCTTGTGATGACCTGCGCGTGACACACATGGCTGTATTTTAGCAAGGAATGTGTAATGTGTAGCGAAAGGGAATTGCGTACAAAGAGGCGTGTACGTCGTTTATAGCACTTAAATAAAAGAGGAAAAAAGCAGTTCCTTCTTTTCGTAATAGATAAACACAAGTTGATATTTATGTTACAAATCCATTTTTATTGTCTGTTAAGCCGTTTGATTCCCTGGTCGGTCTACATTTAACAAAACTAATTTAAACTAAACTGCCTACAAATCATTATAGCCGACCAGATGATATGTAGTCATCACATTAGTCTGTCATTTAATTCAAGTAGCTCCTCTATTCAGAATAGTAGGTAATTACCGTGCCCCGCAACATGAGGGAGAGGAGGATATATATATATATATATATATATATATATATATATATATATATATATATATATATATATATATATATGTAAAAATCATCGAAAATGACCGACATTAATGCCGAATCCATAGTTTCCGGGGCGCTGCGATGAACAGTGACACTTCCGATACCGTTCAAATCTAAATTCAGCCAAGTAACGTAAGGGAGGAGGAGGGGAGAAATATAAAAGTAATCGAAAATGACCAATTCAGAAAACGCTTTAATAATAGTAAAAAGTGACTGACAAATGGAACATACTATTTTTTCTTAATTTAACCCGGCGAACTGGGTAATTGATGCTAGTATATTAATAAAAAGTAAAGGAGAAGATTATCTGGGTTTCGAAATTCACACTAAAACCAAAATTTGCAACCACTGCGAGAAGTCAATCTCATGTATCGTCTGGCCGCAGTAATATTCTAATTTGAAATAAATTTAGTATGGCAGTCAGATGATAAATACAGATTGACTTGACGCGGTTTTGATGATTATGTCGAATTTTGGGTTTAATTGTCTATTCAAATAACCTTTATTCACTGAAACATAGTTTTGTATTGAACAATATATTAAAGGAGCCTATAAGCTAGTGTATATTAGCAGTAGAAAGCTGATGTGTCATTCATCCCATGTGGGTGTGACTTACTAATAGAGCGCTTATGTCTTGTTCGGTTCCAGAAATGTGAGTGTGTTGTAGACAGTATCATGCCCATCGGTTTTCTCGGGGTTCTTCACTTTCCTCCTACGTTCTCTTTCTATCCATTCCTTCATAACCATTGATTTCCAATAATCATCCATCTACTTGGGTCTACAGGACATAATATTCGGCACAAAACAGAGAAAGATGGCTTAGTGGTAGAGTGCTCACCTCTTCGGCGAAGGTTTTCAAGTCATGAGAGTCTGATGGACAATATCGTGTATGTGGGTTTTCGTGGAGTTTTCCCGTTTTTTTCCACATTCTGGTTCCACCAATTCTTTCATAGTCTCATCCATATCAACCTCAGTTCACGGCACCTGTTGACCTCGTGAAATTTAAAGACTTCAAACATTTTTAGATGTTGGGAGCAAAAAGCCATCATTTCCTCCCTACAATTTATCTAGCTCATTCTATATTTCATTAAGTTGCCAGATTCCCTGTTCTTAATATTTCCCATCACGACACATTCTGCTCTATTTATTTAATATTTTAAGGTATTACATCTTCCATATTTTCTCGACAGATCCAAGGAAACTCAGTATTGAAAAGATACGAAGAAGAGAGTTCTTTCATGTATCTTCTTTACTTAGTTGCGAATTCAAAATGAACGTTGTGTCAATTTAAACGTGACAGATAGTAATTGTCCATCTTCGCCACATCATTGACTGCTAACAAAATCCGTGCCTTTGTCGTGAGTTGATTGAAGGTCATACATTCAGTGGCACAGAATTTGACAATTGTCTGAAAGTCTTGTCTTCAGCTATTTATCCTTGTACGTCGTGCTCAGGAGCTGGAAGGTCATTTATGTCTCTTAGTGAAGCTGTTCACGTAGTTTACTAACGTGGCACGCTGCTGCTGCATTTGCGAAACGCGTTGCGAAGTTAATTTGTGACTTGTAGGTCATCTTTTATGCCTGGCTAATGTGGCAACATGGTAAAGTCGCGACGGTAAATTTACGGCTGTTTCCGGATCTGGCAGCGTGCCCTCTAGGAAAGAAATTCCGAATCAATATTTATTTTTTCCTGCATTTGCCAAATGCAAGTAAGGGAGATAATCTTCTTAGTATTTGACATTTCTTCAGAACAGTGGATGAAGATAAAAGAATTGTCGTAAAAGAATATCGTAATAAGGTAGCTTTTTGTTTTATTGCTCAAAATAGCGGGGGAACAAAGAAACGTAATAATTTTGGTTTAATAGTGGCGTGCAAATTAATGTTGATCATAGACCATTTCATTTAAGAGGAAATACATATTAAAATTCATCTCGAGATCATTTTGTTTAATGGTACTGGATTAATACTTAGAGAGTATTCATATACGATGTGAAGTTGTGAATTGCGGGAATTCGGGTTATATAAAGGTAACCAAGAAAGTTCTGACGATTTTTCACCCACCACCTTCGAACTTCGACGTACCTGGAAGATCAAAAACTCCCCATCACCATCGACAACGTTCTGAAAGGCGATGTATCCAATCGCGGTAGAATTTAGTGAGCCGTGAAGCAAAGAAGGTATCAAGTTCATTTTGCACCTCTACTGAGGCTTTGAACTGGCGTCCTCTAAGGTGTAATTATCCAAGGTATGGAACAGGTGATAATCGGACGGTGCAATGTCTGGGGAGTATGACGGATGCAATAGTGTTCCCCATCCAAGGTGTAGGATGATGTCCGGGTCATCCTAGCCACTCAAGGCTTAGCGTTGTTCTGTAACAGGAGAACCCCTTTGCGATTCATAAGTGCTGGCTCCCGAGTTTTGTATTTTTCTTAAACACGACTCAACTCCTGACAGTACATAGTTGCATTGCTCTGACGAGCTGGTAGCAGTTCCCGATGCAAGATGTCGCGAGCAGTCCACCAAATATAGGAGGACCTTCTTCTGGCCCAGTGCTGTTTTCTGCTGTTCTGTAACCGGTTCGTGGTATGCTAACCAATGTGACGGCGCCTCGGAGCTTCGTACAGGACCCACATCTCAACACCCTGTCCAGAAATGGTTCCTTCCCCAGACGAGATAGTAAAGAAACACAGGTGTCTGTTCGCGTTGCCTTCTGGCCCGGAGTCAAATCATATGGGACCCATCGAACCAACTTGTAGCGTTTCCCGAGTTAATGGAGGTGTTGCCGAATGGTTTCTCCATTCTCACTGAATTGTAATCCCAGTTCCATACATGTCAGGCCACTGTTCGCTGTAATTGCTGCCTGAAGATTTTCATCTTGTACATATGTTGGTCTTCTGGCACTTGGTGCGTCTTCGAGTGTTTCGTTACCGTCCTTAAACTTGTTAAACCTCCGTTGCACTGTCCGCGTAAGTCACCACACTCTCACCAAAGGCCTGGCATATCTTCCGCCCCGCTGCAGCGGCGTTTGACTCCAGTTCGAACTCGTACAGCATACACGCCCTTATGACGCTCTGTGGAGGTCCCATGTTGACTCTGTCCTTAGGCAAATTCATGGTGTAGCTGAACTACCACAACCAGGTAGTATGTTAGATATACCCAGACCAACAACTAACCTTCGCCTTATCTCTGTTCGCATTAACTCACGGTGTGAGGGCCAATGGAACACAGACCTCCATAAAAAGCGACGGAACTTTCTTGGTTACCTTTATCGTTCCTTATAACTATTGTTTTAAATCAACGATGTACAAGCAACTTCAAAGCATTTCCCTTGGACCACGATACACTTAATTTTCTAACACAATTTTTAGAAGCAGTTTTAAAATTGAGAATGATGGATGGCCTAATGTCTGTAGGACTAAAAGAAAGAAAATTTTCCATGTCTTCGAGATATACAACGGGCTGTCTAATCACCAGAAATGAAAACGGTCCAGTCTTCTTTGTTTCATTGTTCTTCCTAATTCCTTTATTATGAAAACTTAAAAGATAGAAGAAAAACTCAGGTTTAAGACAGAAAGAAAACTATGTTATCGTGCTTTTATTTAAGAAAGATTTGGCAAGTTCAACTTTTTATTTATTTTTTTATTTATTTATTTATAACAAGAACAGCAAAACAGAACGTGATAGTGAGGCATTCTGAAGCCAGAAATTATTATTATATATGAAAAATTCTGGTGATCTTTACTAAAACAATTATATTTTCGTTGCGTGCTTTAAATTAGTGTTAGAAAAGCTCATTTGCATATTCTTTAAAGTAAAACAATTCCAGAGTTGTAATAAGTTGTATAATTAGGTCCGTGTGTCAGTAGAACAAACTATTATTCCCAACAATAAACAATGACGAGCTGTGAATAATACTATACACATTGTTACAAATAATAATTGCTAATAGAAGGCAATCCTTTTTTTTTTTTTTTTTTTTTTTTTTTTTACGGTTTGTGTACTTTTTTTTCATCTACTTATGTTAATAAAGTTTCACTCGCCAGGTGCACATTAGCTGCGTCATACATCTTAGCATTTGTGGAAACTAATTCGTGTCGGACCGAAATATCTTTTGCATCAATTATAGATGCGGTACTTCCTGGTGAATTTCCTTTTTTTTTTTTTTTTTTTTCCTGACCGTGAGAAGAAGCGTCCCTCCCAATAAACGATAACATCTTGGAGAGAAGGGGAGATCGTGTACTATAAAACGTTTATTACGTCTTAGTCACGGATTCTTCTAACCGTAGTCTGGCATGGTAAGCAAAGTAGATCGAAAGATAGCTGTATTTTCCGGCTACTTTAAATGGA
Organism: Thermobia domestica; assembly: GCF_964235325.1. Classification (NCBI taxonomy): domain Eukaryota; kingdom Metazoa; phylum Arthropoda; class Insecta; order Zygentoma; family Lepismatidae; genus Thermobia; species Thermobia domestica. The sequence continues at coordinate 27,992,820 of NC_137465.1, forward strand.
TAACTTACGCCACCATCTGCTGCTAGTTTTTAAATTGATACGTTTTGTCATATTTGGTAATGCGTAATTACTAGTAGTAAGCAGGCAAAGGCTTAAGTGTAACATATACATATATGTACAAAGTAATATAGCTAATTCGTACATATATTGTGATATAACCCTTGCTGATTTGTCTGAATGACGCTAAAACCAACATTTTTGATGATTTCTGTTGTTTATTGTAAGTGTCTGAAAGTGCATGATTATAAAGTAGGGGTCACGGTGGCTTAGTGCTAGAGCGTTTACTTCTGGTGCGTGGCGTCCCTGACTCGATCACCGGCCAAGTGAGTTTGGAAACGTCGTGTCGGTGGGTTTTGTCGGGCACTCTTATTTTCTCCCACTTTCTCATTTCACCAATTTCTCCATCATTCACTTGCTTTAATCATCGTTTCCCGTAGCCTAAAGGGCATAATCGTGGGAAGTAAAAGGTTTCATTTTTTTATTTTCGTTTCATGATTACGAAGTAATTAGGGGAACGTGAATGTGAGAGGAGAATCCAAACAAGAATGAAAAGGAAAAGAGTTTGGAAGGACGTCTGCTAGGATTCCATTTAAAGGCACTGTTTCAGCATTCACTTACACCTCACGCTCACATAACCAGTCTGACCTCACGCTCACTTCGTGAGGTTGAGGTCGAGTGAGCGTGAGTTCCAAACTCGCGAGCGCCGACCTCATGAGTTGGACACCTTTGCTTGTGTCTGTAAAAGGCCTTTATATACAGATGTCAGGAATGACAGGGAGATTCATGCTCATATGTGAATGATGCGCTGTGTAGAGAGCGCAGGTTCAGCTAGTATATATATTAAAATGATAGGTTTATATGTTTGTGGACAATCTTTTCAACAGGAAGATCTCGAAAACCACAAGTGCTAGAAACGAGCTGTTTTCGATGGTCTATTCCAAATTTTGTGTAAATTTGCCAGTTCTCATTCAAACTTTCAAAACACTCGTTTTTATTTTTCTATTCCACATTTTAGGCGTCGTTGTTGAACCTATTACTTTAATATTGTCAGTAGGACGTTAAGGTTGATACCCTTGTAAAAGGCAACTAGTAGAGGAGATGCGTATAGCGGGTTGGACATTTCCGACGCTTTGCTTTAATCTGAATGACAAAACCTACTGCAAGGTGGCAACTTTTTAAGCGTGTGGACCCACAATGAGGCGTACTTTGATACGAAATTATAAGAAAATATCATCTATCACTTATCCAAGTTTGCCACAAACTCACCCCCAACATTCTATATATTAAAATACTACATTTATATGTTTGTCTATAGCAGTTCACTCGCTTTGAGAGCCTCCCTGTCCTTTACTTGTGTTCGTAAAGGGACTTGCACAAATATGGTGAGAAGTGGGAAGGAGATTCACGCTCATATTAGAACTGTATGTTATGTAAGTAGCCCAGGTTCAGCTAGTTATTATTCCAAAGAAAGTTTGCTGGCTGATTAAAGCAGTCACCTCTGGTATAAAGCGTTGTGCTAGTTCGATTCTAGGATAACTGAGCTAAATATGTGTAGTATTCTCGTAGTTTCTTCTACGGTTTAATCTCAATAGTTCCTCTTTCATCATTTGTCAGGTGTAGTGTGCAGCACATTACTACCGCATGGAGAGAATACACTACATAGTAGCTCCAATTACAGTTTGAATTTAGTGATTTAATAATAATAAATCATGAAAACGAAATAGGATTTTTTAGTGTGGATTTTAAATTGTATTATATAAAGTAGTTGTAAGTGAACGGTGGAATATTACCTTTAAGACCCTAGCTGACGTCCTTCCAAAATTATTTTCCACGTATTATTGTTAATTGTTCCTGGTGTAAAATGACTTGGCATTTGTATATTGAACTTTGCTAGTAAATAAATAAGATCTGATTTAAACTGCAGGTCGGTTAAATACAACTAAAATCCACAGTAGGTAAACCTGAGTGTCGTGATATTGCCCATTGTGTTATTTGGGATTGAATATAATTTCCTTCCAGGACATCATAGCAAGACCAACTTGTACTACTGCTTCCTGTTTCATCATGTTTACAGAACAGAAGAGTAATTCTTCGTATGGTTGATTATAAGCTTTACATACGTTGTAGGTGCGACACAAGGAAAGCTTTTCATTCAACATGCTCCGGTGTTGACAGGAGAGTCATTCGGAGAACGAAAGTGGGACGAGTCTTTTATTTGCTTTTTAAAAGAGTATTGTCGCTGTATTTCATGGTGAATAGAGTTGGGTGGCGAGTGTTTAGCATGACGTCGTAACTGTCAAGATAGTCGAAAAGTCGTTTTTCCTTGCGTCACTTGGCCCACTTATGAATTAAATAGATGCAGTGCAGGATGTAATGTTTGCTGTTTTAGTTTTGTGTGTTTGTGTTGTGAGGTGCAGGTTTATCTTGAATCACTGTAACACAGAAGTAGGTTATGATGCATGACTGTCATTTATACCTTTAAAAATTACAATAACAACTTTATTCTCGGGCGTCTGACTACAAAAGGGAATTCTTTGTAGTACGAGAGACATCTTTACAAGGAAAAAATCTGAAAACCGTGAGTTTCAACATGAAAATTCACTTTTCTGTTCTGTTATAGTAATACATCATAGTGTATTTTCAATATACGACAGGCAGATAATAGAGTGAAACTCGTGCCGATAGTTCGTCTAGTCCTGGGTTCGATCCCTAGTGGAAGCAGAGAAGTTTTCTGCATTGCTTCGAGATTTTAAGGCTGCTGGCAAAACTGTGTAAAGAAAGCCATCGTTAATGAGGTTGGCAGTCGGATGTGCTATGCCGACCATCCTTCTATTTGGTAGCCTTTCGGTTTAGCACCAGATAATATAGATTCCATGTTCATTCTGTGTGGAATCATCATATATTTTTTTCGTTACTAACGATTCTACCCCTTACATCATTATTATTCTTTTTGCGATTGTGCTAACCTACGACATATGACTTTTGACTCCTGACATCAGATATTAAAATGCATCCAAAAATTCTATAGATATCATTTTATACCGTCAGCCCCTTTCACAGGTTTCGAAGCTGTTCCGCCTGTTAGTTGTGTTTTGTGGGTTGCGGAATGGTGTAGGCTAAAACTTCCTAACTGGTTATTGAATGAACTGCACAAAGGGGTGCAAATTGCAGACTTTTCATCAATCCATTAAAAAAAAAGGAACGAAAAGTCAAAGATTAAACGCATAATTTCCATGTACTATTTAATGTTGAGCAGTTCAACGCCAAAGCATTACCTGTGATCTATGTGAAGTCTTTGTAAATACTAGAAAAATAGAATCCTTTAGAATTTTGTTTTATTAATATTATTTTAAAAGTAGCTGAGAGACAAATTTGTAAGATAATAATCCTTTCCTCTCAAAAATAAAAGGGAAATGTGAATGCAGAAGAGCCTTACGTAGAAGAGATAGGTGGAGTTCATGATTTATTAACGATTGTATTGTTGCTTTGATTGCTTTCGGTACTGGGTTACTTGTCTTAACAGGAATTAGTTTCATATAAAACTTCTTTTTTTTTTTCATTATATAGAAGGGACAAAAATAAAGCTAGTTATACATAATCCTTATAGTATAAAGAATCCTTTCACCTAAACCAAATATTTGTAACAGCTGTATTAAACTTCTTTCTTTCTTTGGAACAATAACACGGAAAGTTGTGTAGTACAAGTAGCTCATTAAAGTTTTCATTTGATACGACTAACAAATCTGATCTCTCCGACGAGATAGGCCAGAGTCCGAGTCACGTTTTATTAGTGCTGTGAAGCATGACGAGCTCTTCCAAATTATTACTGATCGATTGTGAACGTCATGTCAATGACTTATATCCTGGTCAGTGTTGCCATCGAGTTACATTACTAAAAAAAAGAAAAAAATGTCTTACTTGGTAGCATATAAACAACGAGCTGTATCTGGCTTATTCCTCTATACCTGAGAATGAAACACTTTGTGGTACTGGTTCTGATTGTTTATATTAATAAGTAGTTATATAGTTTGCACTTTAGCTTTTCTTGCGCATGGTTCCGATGTAGGCAGGTCATGGTGAAGAAGATCGAAAAAAAAATTAAATGAAATTCTTGAGTTTCACGTCCCACAGCTAAAGGAGATTGTGATGATAAGCAATGAATGAAATAATTGAATGAAGAAAGTGGGAGGAAATGGGAGAACCCCGAGGAAACCCACGTACACGGTGTTTGTCCACCACAAAGTTCACTTGGCGGGAGCAGGGTTTGAACCCGGGACCCCATGCACCAGACGACAATGGCTTAGTGGTAGAATTCATGTGTAGTTTGATTCAAGACTATCGTTATGGATTTTCTCGGGATTCTTCTTTTTTGCTCCTGCATCTCGTACTGATTCTTCCATGGTCGTTCAGCTCCACTCATTGTTCATCTACAGAGCATAGACATAAATGCTAAAATATTTTTTTTCCATATTTAATAATAAAAAACAAGAGCTCCCATTCGAGAGATTTAGGTATTATCGCCGGTAGGAGTATTTATGATGTAAATTTGCGTTAAACTATAGGTTCTCATCTGAGAGCCCCACAGCTTAAAGGGCGTTAAACAGAAAATACAAAATGCACCAAGTTTTTAGAGCTTACTTTAAATTTGTTATGGGTTGCAAATTAGGAGATATAATTAATTTTGACTGTAAGGACACAACTACAAGTAGTAACAAAACTGTGCAAGTGTATTACTGTGATATTACCCTCACACTTAACTTTTGCCATACCTTCTGGACTAGCTCCGTGTCTGTAGCCAAGTGGCTAACGCATGTTAACCCAAGTTCGATTCCCGGTGAGGGATGCTGCCTCAGTAGTAGTTGAATTCCCACTTTTAACCTATTCACTGCTGACATATTTAGAGACTACCAAGCCTTAAGCAGAAAAATCTGTATATTATGCTGCCTTTTCTAATCCTTATAGATTGCAGAACATCACGAAGATTCAAAACCATGTTTTAAACTTACATGCATTATATTATATACAATATATTTTTAACATATACCCGTTAGACCATCGTGTCGAGCTGTAAGTACATACTAGAATCTACTTCGTTTTACTTTCGGTTTCTGGACTATCCAATTATTATTATTATTATTATTATTATTAATATTATTATTATTATTATTATTATTATTATTATTATTATTATTATTAAATATGAATGCCGTAGAAATTATTTTGATGGTCTTTCCGTAATATAGTAGAACCGACTGCAAAAAAACCCTGTTTTGACACGGTTAACAATATACGTTTGAAAATCTCCCTTTTGTTTTAAAAAAGAAAAAAAAAAACAAAAAACCAGAGCGCGTTGTAAGTTCAAAAATAAATACATTTTAGAAGAAGATTTTAAACCATTTATTTTCTTCGTTCCTTGTTATCCTTTCAATTTGAATCTGTTGTTAAGATGAAAGTAACGAGAAAGGCTTACTAAGTATTACTGAGAGTGGAAAGCATTATTAATTTCGCGTTAAAAAGAAAATTTTTTTTCCACTTTCACGTTGCCAAGGGAACAATAAAAAATGAGAAAAGATATGTCTGCTTTGCTTCGTTCTACACCCAACGCTATGACCCAATAACACGAATGCTTCGTTAATGTAATCAGGGATCACTCATTTGAAGTTCTAAATCTTCAGCATAACCGCCAATGCGAAAGTCTGGTAACCCACTTAGTATTTTACTATCTAGTTTAATTTATTCATATGCTGTGTCCAGGGAAAAGCGTTATTATTATTCACTGTAAACAAATTAAACACAACTACAAGGCTGTAAACATCAATTTAAATCTACGAAAAACTTTGGTGCACTTGTTCCGTGTTCGATTCCCGGCTCAGTTTTGATAATGTGAAGTAAACAACCACACGAAGCCATCTATGCTAAAAGTATTGTTGTCTTCTAGGCATACACTCCCTTTGGAGATGCATTTAATATGAGTAAAGCCTTTCTGAAGTTCGCCGTAGGGGCATGCATCAATATTTGATTGAAAGTATATAGGTTCAAAACAACACCGACAACGTTTAATAGGTGATTCCCTACACCAAGGTAAGGCAAAAAGTATAAATCAACCTGGGTGTAGAAATGCTTCCTTCCGCAACTGTGACCAGCAAAAAATTTATCCAAAAAATGCAAAAACAGCTATTACTCGAGAACAACTTGTCCGGTAGTGGAAGAAAATGTAAATTATTTTTAGTCGTAGATATCATTAATGCACAATTGGATGTGGTGCAGGGGCGGCGGAAACACGAGCCCCTAAAGGAACTTGAGAACTCATGATGTATGCAATATTTCGATTAGCAAGTATCATAGAACATCGTTCAAATTAGAAGAAGCCGTTAGAACTTAATATAAGGAGAATGTCGTATAGTTACAAACAATGCACCACTTTTAATTTCTCTCTTTAAAAAAAAAAAATGTAGAATGTATCCTTGGGGTGTTTACATTCCTAAAGTAATGCACTATTGAATTCCCACAATCCTTCACGGTGAGTTGACATGTTTGTTGATTCCCATTTCCATTCACCCGACTTCGATCCGACATTTATTTTCTAGTTATGAATTTTCGCATATTTTTTTTTCGACAAATTTTCGACTGACCATATTGCCGTATGGAAACAATTCCACGCCCAAGTTAACCTGTACGTTTAGTTTTATCTTTGTCAAAAATCACCTCCTAAATGTTGTCGGTGCGGTTTTGAAACACCCTCTACATAGGTTCCGTCTTACATAGCGTCGGAGCTGAGTAACTCGTAACTAATTAATTAATCAATTGATGCAAAGTGGTAAGTTTCCTGCGTCCCGTTTTCTCAGTTCCAGGTTTGCATTTTTCTCAGCTGAAACCTAAATATTTTCAAATAACTCTGTGCATATAGTATGGGCCGCGGTGGTTCAGTGGTAGTGTTCATCTTTAGTATATAGGGTCATTTGTTCGATCCCAGCTCTTGCCAAGTGAGCTTTGTGGAGGACAAACACCATGTGGTGAGTTTTCTCGGGGTTCTTCCGTTTCCTCCCACTTTCTTCATTCCACCATTCCATTAATTTCTCACCATCACCGTCTCCTTTAGCTTAGCTGGCATAACCGTGGGACGCAAAGCTTAAAGATTTCATTTTCAGCTCTCTGCATAGTCGAAATCTTTGTGTAGAATATGTAATTGTTAAGATGTATTTACATTCATTATCAGCAACGAGGTGATGCGAGACGACACGTATTTTGGGGTTCTGTAGTTTAAAGTAGATTCTGAACCACTGTAGTGCTCTCAATATGCTTTTCCTCCCGGAATTGAAACTAGGATCTCGTGCATTGAAGACACTCGTGCTAGCTATGAGACCAACGAGAAGGAATTGTGTGCAGAATAGTGGGAGATAGATGCCGTTTTTATTTTGTCCCTTTGCGAGGAAACAAATTTTCCTTAAAAGTTTGAAGGTTTTCCGAGTTTAATTTTAGCTGTTTCCGGGTTAAATATTCTATATTAACGGCGTAGTTTCGAACGATACCCCTCACCCCTTGAAAATTGGAGAGAAAGAAGAATAATTGACTGGCCAGATCGAATCTATAATGAGCCTCGATCTTCCTCAAACTTAGGCATCTTTAAAAATAATTGCAAAAGCAAATTTAGCAAGTAAATTACAGTCCTTTTACGATCTTTGGCAACCAGGAACATGGTTTTTAGAATAAGTAATATTGTATCATCAGTTCCCAGAAAATTAGACATACATGAAGTCTAATTATCAAAACTTTCGTGAATTGTTTGCTAAGAAAGAAGTCAAACAGAGAGATTTGTGTTATTAAAAAACGTTTCCTTATTGGTATTGTTACAATCATTGTCTTTTTTTTTTTCGCTCCCTTCTCGTTGTTGACTAGTATTGGTGGTACGCATGTTACAGTATCTCAGGTAGTAGGTAGCTCGAAAATTCTCCCTACGTAAGAGAAACAAAAAAAGTAAACAAATACCGAGAAGGATATCAGTGCTCCTGCGGGAGCGGTTTCTAGGTAAATTCTTTAGTTGAGCACTCACGCTTCGCTACCGTAACCTAGGACATCACTTGAGTTTTGCTTCTACCAGCACAGCTGTTGTGTGCCTCCGCCTCCTGTGAAGTAATCAATAAACATCTGCTTGTGTCGCAACGAATGTATAAACTGCACCCTTATGAGTGAGACCATTTTTCATCAAATTTCGTTTCCACAAAAATTATATATTTCGTCGAACTTAACCAAAATGTATTATTTAATAAAATGCGAAGAGTCCGTGTAACTAAATTGTCGCTTATTTGCGAGTAATTTAAAGTTTATCGACATTCCCTAGTTTAAACTTAAAAAAGTAGGTCATTGGTAAGACTTCAATAAACATTTTATTCTTACAACCACATGAGTACAGATATTCCAGTACGTCTTAACTATACACTACAGCCCTTAACAATTATCTGACCATATATACATCCTGGATCTCAATTATTTCCATATTAAATTACGAAAATAATTCTTGGCTGTGGTTCAACATGCAGTATCACCCCAAAACTCACTTTGCATTAATCTCCATCATGCCTGACCATCTATATTATCCATTGCCTGTATTTATATGGTCATATGTCTAAAATTTTAGTAACACATTCATAATCAGTTACTTTATCCGTGATTTTTTAAAGCAAGACATGAAAGTTGGGAATGTTTTTTTAACGGAAGATCTAAAAGTACTCTGTTTTCATATCGTGCAACACAGCATTTTAAATTAGTGAGATCTTGCTTCGAATTATATATATATAATATGAAATATTAAGGTTCTTATTTTTTGAGTCTTACTCTCCAGTAATCCATGAGAAAAATTAGCTGAATTGAATAATATTAAATGGTGTCCCAAGCGACCTCAAGTTTTGAATGCATTTGCAGTATACAATATGAGGCAAAGGTATCTTGTAAGTTTGAAAAGACGATTGTAAGTTAATAACCAGATATTATGAATGTAATAACTATTAAATGATTATCTTGGAATTAATCAGATGTGTATTTGTTGTTAAAAGCAACCCCAAAACTATATCTCACATTACTCCTTTTCTATTAAGAATTTTGGGCCTGTGTCCAATATGGCAGACTTCTAGTTGGCCGCCATGACGTTCGTATAGAGCAGCGTTTCCCAACCTTTTTCAAGTTGCGGCACACTACAGGTGTAACTTGAATTCTCGCGGCACACCCATATTATATATATATATATATATATATATATATATATATATATATAATTATTACTATTATTATTTCTAAATATAAAATACCGTGGTGTTTTTTCTGTGATTACTGATCTCCTTCTCACAGAGAAGAAAGCTCGAACACTGTTTTTTTCCCCGTGGTAAATCATTATGCTTATTTTTCATTCTAATTTTAAAATAGAAAACAATTGCAATGAAATATAGGACTCGGGTTTTTAAAAATCCACTTTCTCTTTCGAAAACTGTATCTAACCTTTCACTAAAAGAGAAGATCAGTAAATAACGAACAAATAAACAAATCTCCAATACTTTTAAAACACAAATGTATGTAATTTGTATGCATGTTTGCTTTGTTGAATTTATTGAATGATATGTTGAAATTTCAAGTTATGAAATAGTATGCAACAATAAAGAAGCAATAATGGTCATGACAATGATAAAAAACGTTTTTCAACATTAAAAATGAAACTTAAAATTGTAGATTTATAGTAGAGTAGAGGTTCATAGTAAAGTGAAATACAAATATACATTTTTACCTATATCTTGGAATTTGGTTCCTATAGAATTAATAATTTCTTTCGATTTCCTCGCGGCACACCAGCGGCCCATTCGCGGCGCACCAGTGTGCCGCGGCACACCGGTTGGGAAACGCTGGTATAGAGTAATAGATGCTGCTCCGTCTTTATTACCCTTATCTAAGATAGGGTGTCATTCCTTCTAAACGTTCCAAACTTACAATGTGCCTTTGCTCACGTTGTGTACTGTAAATGCATTCAAAATTTTAAGGCCACTTGGGACATTATTTAATATTATTCAATTGATCTATTTTTAATCATGAATTTCTTTGGTTTGATATGAAACCATTTTGGGAGTGAGATTCAAAAAAGGTTGAAAGTCGAAAAATAAGAACCGTCGTAATATTGAGTAAGTTCTGTGCTGTACGAAAAAAAATCCGTGTTAACTAACATGTTATTAAAAGTCCTGCTAGTTGCTGTGAAATACACAGTAGAATTCTTTTGACATATCACCTTTAAAGAGCAGAAGTAAGTTTTATGGTTCAAAATTACAGAACATTTTAAAGTTACATTTCAATATAGAGTTGTGCTATAATTACGAACGTTACCAGAAGATAGTTTTATAGTATTCTCTGTAATTCATGGGGGAAACGAATTATTAAGACTGAAAAATGTCCAGAACCTGAGCGAAAACTTAACGTCATATTTTGCCGTCTGTTTGTAAATTGAAATTAGCTTCTGAGCTTTAGTTATTCCAAAACATCAGTTTCAGCCTTATTTTAAGTGCTGGAATATCATGTTCAATATAATGTAATGTTGGAGTGCCGTATCCATTTCTACAGGAACTGGACACAAGACTGGCGTGTTTATCTACTCAAATGTTAAACCGAGCTCCCTCGTGGCTAAGCGGTTAGCGTACGCGCCTTTGGCGTGGGAGACCCGGGTTCGATTCCCGGCGGGAGCTCATGTGGTTCGGATTCCACGTTAATCAGTAGGTCCACGTCTTATATAGCCTCGCTGCTGAAAGGGACGCTAAACTAAAATCAACTCAACTCAACTCAAATGTTAAACCTTGCTGCTTTACATACGGATAGGCAATAATAGATATGCAGAAAATATGTGCCTTGATTTTTTTGTAAGGAAATAATTTTTAAAAATGCATTTCCTTTCTCTCATTTTGCAATTGTTCAGCGAGTGAATATAATTTGGTATTTAAGAATTGATTGGATTCAGAATTGTTCTGTTAATGTTTTTATTTGGTTTTGTTCCTTGCGTGTCCGGATATGTTCTGAAAATAGTAGTTAGCATGTTTTTAAGTAGTCTCATAGGCGTACAGAGCGAAGAACTACATTAAACGGGAATGTATTTTCTTTCTATAAAATCTTTATTAGAAGCCTAAGTATTGAAATATCCATTATTATGAATCCAAATAGAGTGACTGGCTAGTTCTGAATATCGATGAACGAAAGCTTTTCGTGTGTATATATATATATAAACAGGGTGATGCCGTTAACTAGTACCGTTCCTTAAACTCGACTCGTATTGCGTATGGAGTCACGGAACGGAAACAAGCCATGTCAGCTTTCATCCACAAAATTTAATGGCGACATTTTGAACTGCTAAAACCACCGGTGGACAGATTATTTATTGTGAGTGAAGTTTTTGTTGGCTCTGGTACGTAATGGTAAGGGAAAGATTTCCCACATTTAAGGTACGCGAAAGTGTTAGCGTGGTAAGCGTGTTAAGTTCAGTTTGAAATTAGAACACCAGTTTCGTAAATGTTTATCACACCTTTAATAGATTTCATATTAAAGAAATTTCTGTTCTTTATTTTAGAAAAAGAAAATAATTTTCCGATTTAAAATTTAGATACTTGAACACTAAATGTGATGACAGTTATAAAGTTATAATTACAATTATCCTGTAAGATTTTAAAACATTTTCAATACAACATGATCATTGAAACATGGCAGGAGTTGGCATGCATTGTTTTGGTTATTTCATCTTTTCCTTCATGGACAGCTTGATAAGGTTGTTGAATCACTGTTCCAAAAGTCAAAATAGATATACGGACAGAAGGAAGATTTGTTGAAATCGTAGTTTGAAACTTTGTGGAAAAGACAACGTTCATTAATACGGAAACAAGGGAAATACAGATTTTTTTTTTTTTTTTAATGTGTTTGTCTTTCTCTTGAATTTGTTTGAACTTGTCTTGCTCCTACGTGGACTCTTTATGTATTCGACCTTGAGATGCTGTGACAGGTCATGTTAAAGGAAGCGGTCTGATCGATATTGTGCTTTTGGCCAATCCCCTGTGTTTGTTATACCCTTCATAAAAAGTTTGTTTGAATATTCAGCTGATAAAGATGATTTTTTTTTTTTTTTAATGGTACATCCCTCCATATATATGTTCCTCCTCACCGGCAGTTGTCCGAGCTACGAACAGCGTTTGTTTTATTTGTTCGCGTATTCTTGTCATTTTGTTCGAGAGAGAAATGAGATGAGTGGGCTGGTCGTTCCGTCGCAGAGAACAAACCGCTGATGCTGTTGCCTAGCAACCAGTGGAAATTCGGGCGAAACTTCTGGAAATTGCAGCTCATCCCCCGGGTGGTTCACCAACTGGCGGCCCAAGTAGGTCAGTCCCTGGGCGAGCTACAGCATGATGCTGCAGCTTCAGAAACATGGGAACGATATTTAGCTTTTTTTAAATAATAAAAAATGCAATAGAGTAGGTAATAGTGTCGAAGCTACGTACTTAATTAACGAGTGGTTATTGTTCATCGTCCGGGAACTGACGATGGGATTTAATATTGTTTGCTTTTTCTTCCTTTTTAAGTCGTTGAAATGAAAACAGGGAAATAGGTTGAAATTAAAGAGATGTACTACTAGGGTGGGTCGTTTTGCCACTTTTTTTTTTTTTTTCGGAACGAAATGTAATACCTCGCAAAAGTGGCCCATCTACATGGACATTACGTGTATAGATTTTTCTTCAATTCGGATAATATCTTCTGAGACAACTATTGTCTCAAAGTTTCCAAATTTCACTGAAAATTACAAAAAAAAAAAAAATAAATAAATAAATAAAATAAAATACCAAATTGTTCATTATTTTCATACTTTTAGGTTTATACATGCTAGATGCTATGAAAACTGACATTGAAGTCTCAAAATGCCAGTTATATGCCCCTGTGGTGGGATAGGGGTGCTTCCTCTTGGACCAGAAAAGGGGGCAAATTCAGTACAATTAAGCGTTTTTACAACTGTTTTCGTCCTTGCCTTTTCCTTCGGTTCCAATGGACCGATGCGAAACTGAACGTGACAATTTTCTGGATAGCATCGTCACTGGAGATGAGAGGTGGTGTCATCACTACGAGCTGGAATCCAAAAGACAGTTCATGGAATGCCGATTTTTACAAGCGCGGCATGCAGGCTCTGGCTCATCGTTGGCAAAAGTGCATAACGAATGGGAACTATGTGGAAAAATGACAGTTTGTAGCTGAAATATTGCTCTGTTTAGCTGTGCTGTTGTTATTTCTGTATCCCCATTAGTTTCCATTTTTAAAAAAAAGATAGGCATTACTTTCGGAACGACCCTCGTAGATTTGACAAACTGTTATGATTACTCAGAGATACTATGTAAGCGAGAGGGCTGCGGCACATATAACATAACTGTGCTTCAGGCAGCTTTAAAGGTTGGAACTATAACTTCTCAACAATCTAGCGACTTTTCATCTGCTTTAATTGTGGACATGAGCAAAATAAGGCGTGCGAAACTTAAAGTTTCTCGGAATTTAAAAGAAAGTCCTAGAAATGATGATCCCATTAAAAGCCTATACTTTGATGGTCGAAAGGATGACACTAAAATACACACAGGCATCGCTAGAGAAGATAACTTATCTCTTGTGGCTGAACCTAACTCTTAATACGTTGGTTACATGACACCATTCTCTGGCTCTGCACTTGACAAGACTACGGCTATTTTCGAGTACATCATGAACCAACTCAAAGGTGGCTTTGATGAATTTGAGGTTCTTGGGTGTGATGGAACAAACACTAACACTGGTTGGAAGGGAGGTATTCTTCGAAAATTAGAGGAACTAACAGGAAAACCTATGTAATGGGCTATTTGTCTCTTGCATTTTAATGAACTGCTGTTCCGAGCTCTCTTCACGCATATTGATGGCGCTTATTCAAGCCCCTATTCTTACACAGGTCCCATGGTTTCAAAACTTTCTGATAGTAAAAAACTCCAAACCAGTAAAACGTGATTTACCTCATCATAGTCCAGAAGAGCTCAGAAAATTCAGTAAAGACTTGTTCCAGATATCTCAAGCCATTGACTCCAGAGTATGCCCGGAAGAGCTTGCTTCTGTGATCCCTGACAAACTAAACAAAGCTCGCTGGTTGACTACTGCAAACAGAATTTTAACATCGTATATTGCAGCAAAGAAACCTACCAAGGAATTAATAGAAATTGTGACATTCATACTTACTGTCTTATGTGGTTATGCAATACCGTGTCAGAACACAGTCTTCCATTGCTGATGGTCCTCGTCGCGTCTTTGAGACCATTCATAGGTCTAGATACTTACCAAGGAATACCAGGCTGTAATCCGTTCATCCATTCAGGCGAATGCATTCTTCGCACTCCCAGAAAATGTTCTTCTCGCCATGATGACTGATGGTCGACTTGCTGTGCTTACGATTCTTAGTGTTCGAGAAGACGAAACAGGGAATCTTCATAACTCCATTAGAAATAACATCATTCCCAGACTGAATTTTGAGACAAAATATTACAGTGAAATGATCTTTTGGGAAAGCACTGATGTTTCATAAGTGTACCACCAGTTCTAAGGACGGTATCAAGCAAACAGCTCATGAACAAACTTTCACTTTCTGACAACAATGTGCCAGAATGGTTCTTCAACGTCTATCCGTGCCACATGATGGTAGTAGAACGGATAGTGAAATTAGTCACTGAAGCTGCCTCCCGAGTATGTGGCAGTAATGCTAGATACGGGATGATCAGGTCAACCTTAACTTTATAGACAAACTGTGTCTAAATTTCAATCAAAGTCCCAATTTGTGACAATTCTTCATGACAGTGACGAATTGGATCAGTTTATCTGGCCCTACATATGGTTGTTTGGTTGGGTAGGGCTGGCCGAGGAGTCCTAGGTGCAATCACCTTCACTGGGTCGCTTGACCAGGTGAGCAAGGAGCTGCACAACCGCTTAACTGTACTGAATTTGCCCCACCGAGGGCGCCCCCCCCCCCAAGGGAATATAACTGGCATTTTTATACTTGAATGTCAGTTTTCATAGCAACTGACATGTATTGAACAAAAAAAATATGTTTACTTTAACGTAACTAAAATTTGATATTTTTTTGTAATTTTGTGTTAAATTTTAAATTTTGAGGCAATAGTTCTCATAGAAGATATTATCTGATTTGAAAAAAAAAAAAATATACCTGTAATGTCCATGTGGGTGGGCCACTTTTGCCAGGTACAGTGGAGTCTCGTTAATTCGAACTTGGATAATTCGAACAGAAGTTCATTCTCCTTGAAAACTGCATTGAAAACAATAGTGAAAAATCGTGGATAATTCGAACTTTTGAACGTATGTTTTGGATAATTCGAAGTAAATACAGTTCAAGATTTTTAATGTTGGACAGATGAAAACAGAGAAATACAGTTTCAACGTGTTTTCAGTTATCCAGATGCAGCCACAGGGAAGATTAATACAAAATCTATGTACTGATAAAGATGATGGTGCATTGGGGAAGGAGTAAAGATAGACGACGTGTGCCAATCTCATCTTGTTTCAGGATTGGTTGAAAATTTAAGATGAATTATTGATAAAATCAACCAAAGGGTATTAATATCGTATTCCACGCAATACATGGAATTAAAGATTTATTAACCGTACAAAAACCATCAAATTTAAGCAAATGAGATTTATGACTTCTTAAAAGTGAGAACAGAATATTCAAATTGATACTGGTGTTTAATTGTTTGGGCTATTCACTGTATGTTGTAGTGTTGTACGTAAATATATTTTCCATAGTATACGTAATTTGAATTATGTGGAGTCATATCGTTTGTTTGTTTGCAGTATTCGATCACGCAAATAATAAGCTGATTTTTGGGGAAAGTCTACACCATATGAATATGTTTTTGATTTACAGTACTTTAGTTTGTTTGTTGTTATATATGTGAAAATTAATGTTGTTGGATAATTCGAGGTTTTTTCTTGTCCCCATGAACTTCGAATTAAAAAGAGTCCACTGTATTATATTTCGTTCCAAGAAAAAAAGTGGTAAAACGCTGCACCCTAATGTACTACTTCAGATATAGAGGAAAGTATGGGCATATCTCTCAGAATATGGAGAACAGTGATTTCATGGGAAATAGATGGTTCTAAGAAGGTGCAATGACTTTTTATTAAAACAAATTGAAGCATCGATATTAATATTTATGTTGGGTTATCTGCATCTGAGAGACAAAGAAGGCATACAGTGAAACCCTGTGAATGACTATCGTAATGTTTAGATCCCCCCCCCCCCTTAAAGTTCGAATTTAAATAACCCAAGAAAGTCAAGTTACCAGATGGATAGTTTACAGGTTCTGATGGATATTCGTTAGGCAACCCAAATAACACGTGTGTGTTGTTGAGTTGCATAACAAGCATGCATGCAAGGAAGGCCATGTCAAGTTTATAACCACAAGATAACCACCTCCGGATTAAACGCAAGACTCACAAGTAACAGCAGGAAACCTAAGTTGGTTGCTGAATAAAGAAATCATAATGAAAAAAGCTACTCAAATTAAATTATATTTCTGGTTTTATGCCCCATAGTAATGCCCTTCAGGCTACAGGAGGCGGATGATCAAAGAAGGGGAATGATTTTAAAAGAATCGGGTGAAAGAAAACTATGAAAACCTACTAACACGATGTTGACCATTACAAGCTTGTGTGGTCGGGGATCGAAACTCAAACCCCTCGTGTAGTGGTCTATTGGATAGCGCGTGCGCCTTTGGTGCACGTGGTCCCAGTGGGAGAACGCATAAAATTTAATTTGATAACCATTCACTGTCGTTAATCATTTGTCTAATTTATTTTAAAAGGATCATAATCGCGAGACGTTAAACTAAAAGCAATTATTTCTTAAACTCTTTCACCAGAGGTGAGCGCTCCACCACTGAGTTACCATGCCTCCCCCTCCTCCAAAGTTTTTTGTTAGGAAAGAAACTTACATCGCAGATTTATATATCATTTCGGCATCCTCTTTTTCACGTTTTTCAGAATATTACAAAACTCGAATAACAATGTTTCTGTTTTTTTTTTTCTGTGTAAAAATAGTGCATTTGATCGAGTTAATTATTTAGGAGGTATTAAATTGATTTCCATCAGTATTTCTTAACACTGAAATATGTCTTGATGACAGCTTTTTATTGACTAATAAAAGAAGTACTCAGAAAAATGGTAATAAAACATCTTCATTTTAACGTTTCCGCATACATGTAAAAAAGAAACAGGATTATTTAATACAGTTAACAGTACTCATTCTGCAGTTTAAACAGGTTAAATGTCTCCAGCGTTGAGAAGGGTTCGTGTCATTTTCTTCATTCAGGTCGAAATTGTAATTCAATTCAAAAACAGTGCTTTGTGGTGGACAAACACCGTGCTCGTGGGTTTTCTCGGGGTTCTCCCGTTTCCTCCCACTTTCTTCATTCCACCATTTCACTCATCTCTCATTATCACCGTCTCCTTTAGCCTAACCGGCATAACCGTGGGACGTAAAACTTACAGATTTCATTTCATTTCAAAAACAGTGATACATGAAACCTCTTTTGAACGCAATGAACTTTTCTTAACCTTCTTATAAATAAAAGTTTGTAAATAAGCAAAATATTTATTTATGAAAATACGTAACACAATGCAAACTTAAATTCACTAGGGTTACACAGGCAGAGTCATGTCAGATAACTGGAGCGGTTGTACTTTTCATGAGCTAGTTCTTGCCAAGGTTTGAATTTTGCACGGACAAAGGCTGACATCACAATGCAGTATTTGTTGTAAAGATCGTCTACCAATCGATCGCTTCCATGTTAAAATTGTGCGTTACATCTTTACGAAATCTTTCAACATTCTTTAGAGGGCAAACTATTTTTGAATGGTGGGATTCGGCACCTGACATCTTTCTACACTGCTTGTTACTGTTGCTGTTTTCGTTATTCGTAGTTATTGAAGGTTTTGATTTTTATATGATTACGACCAAATTATTAATAATAATAATAATAATGTGAAATTTTTGGGAAATCGTTATATTGTGGTGTATCGATTTCCCTCCTCAAATAGAGACTTGTTAACTTTTTTGTCCTTTAAGATATAAAAGATGGCACCACTCTTTGTTTACTCTTGAGAGAAGCTCTTTAGAACAAAAAGGAGGAAAAAGACTTTTGAGAAGGCGTTGTTATTGTTCGAGTGAAATCCTTCGCGTGGGCGCTGATACGAAGAAACCCACGCAGCAATATAAAAACTAGAAGTCTTCAGGTCTTTTGCGATACCCGCGTGTCGTCCTAATAGCTCATTGAAGTAGGTCATAAAGAAATAATGACCACGTTCCACACAAGAAAAAATTTTATTTCAATATATACGTAACATTATGAGCAGTATATATGGCATCTTTAATATATTTAAACGAGGTAAATAGTTGCTTTCATATAAGGACTTGGAAGGGCTATTAATTTACATACAGAACCACAAGCATCCACACCTGATGGTTCGATTTAGACATGCTATTTATTAGTAGACACTGATAACCACGTTTGTAAGTTTTCTCATTGTTCCATATCTCCTCTTGTTTCTTTCATTTTCCATGATTTATTTACATTCACTTTTTCAGCTTCAGGACATAATAGTGGATATTAAAGGAATTTCATTTTATTTTATTGATTTACGCAGCAGTAGGCTGTACAAGTGTTGCATCCGTCTGTTTAAGTAAATTAGAGTACGGGTTTAAAATCAGTGCACCTGGAATCGATTTTATAAAAAAAATACGGTATAAAATTCAAATTTAGCTACTTCCAAAATTGAAATGTGAAACTTATTTATTTATTTTAATATTTAAGTCAATTGTGGATGAATCTTGAAAGGTTACAGGATAAGAAAAATTGTACAGTTGCGTTTCTAATATGTGATAAGAAAGTGTAAGATTGCTAGCTCTGAACTCTTCGTTCCGGATTTCGTATTCAGCAGACAAGTCAGTAGATGAGCTACAGACGTAGTTGCTTCTGTAGCATGAACTTGTACTGGCTCATTTAATCGAAAAGAAGAAGAAATTAAATAAACTTTGAGTTCAACGTCTCACGATTATGCCTGTTAGGAAGAGAGATGAAGATTAAAGCAAGTGAATGAAGATCGAAAAATTAGTGGAATAAGAATGTGGGAGGAAACGGGAGTACCTGGAGAAAACGTACGAACACAATGCTGTCCACCATAAACTTACTTGGCCGGGGATCGAACCGGGGACCTCACGCACTGGAAGTGCTCTACCACTGAGCCACCGTGCCCCCCTCAAAAAGAAGAAATTGAAAAGTAATGTTACTGGACGGTGAGCCCTTGAAACCCTACATTATATGTTGTGAAGTGCTGCGTTGATTGCGTGTACATTAGTGGGAATGTGTTGGTAGCATCATTGCGAGAAAAGGAATACCCAAAATCTTTAATGAACTTCCAATCTATGCTATCCATAAGTATTGGAAGTCTTGTAGAACACCAATATCCGTCCATAGGATAGCGAGAAACTATTTTTTGTTACGGATTCAGCATATCATGAACAGGTTCTATATTTCTGTACTGAAATCACAAGTGCTTGAAGTTTACTTCAGCTTCGATTGCAGTATTGATTCTCATGGAGTAAAAGCAATAGCGGGTAGTGTGAAACTGTTTTTGAGGCGAATTTATTCGTCCAGCAATTAGTTTAATCTCGACTTAATGCCGCCATTGAAAGTGGAAATAGTAATAATCGAGTACCACGTACGATTTCAATATTGATCACCAAAAGAGAAAAGACCGTAATAAATAGCTAGTTTCTTTGTTATAGATTTAGTGTATCTCCCAGGAATAGTTGTCTGTTGGTTCTGGTTCGAATTTTCATAAAACAAAGTCAGAAATTGGCAAAAAATTGTGTTCTGATACAGATCCAGTGCCCCAAATTGCCAAAAATTGTGTTTTGATACAGATTTAGTGTTCCAGATTGCCAAAAATTATATTTTTGTACAGATTCAGTGCCCCAAATTGCCAGAAATTATGTTTTAATACAGATACGTTGCCCCCAAGAATAAATTCCATTGTCCCTCTGATCCGTCTATTGCAAGTGGAGCTGATAAATCTGTCACTTCTGATTAGAATATTGGACCCTTAAAGGTTGGAATTAGATCATATTTGTTCCATAGTATTGAACGAAACTCATTTGCTTATTTCTGTTACTTTGGCATATGATGACGTCAGTTTTACCTTGGCTGAAAATTGAATTCCCAGTCATGAAATCCCAAAGGTCCTTATTTAGCATTCATAAAACATTGCTGTAGCTTAGATTGTGCGAAAGAAATATAGACAGAAAAAGCACACCATTTTAACCACGTGTTAGCTACCTAAAAGCTTCAGAAGCAGTTTACGTATTTAATTATATCTTTCTCGTATTACGAATATTACAGGAAACTAGAAAAGAACGTAAATTGAAGTGATTTATAGAGTAACAAAGATACCAAGATGATACTGCGAAGCTATATTTTTCGTTTTGTTGAAAAATGAGAAACGTAACTGGAAGCAAACTATTTCCTATGAAGAGGATAATTAACATTTAGCTTGCAACCTGTATTACTAGTGTCTTTATAAACTACTGTGATTGAAAATTCCTGCTTATGACTTGACTGGAAGGGCACCCACGTGTTGGGCGTGCTCGGTTCAATGCGAGGCATCGTCTTGGCAGTAGATGAAAGTGATACCTCTCGTTAGTTGACGCTTCACGATTCGTAAGTGGCGCTTCAAGCATCGTTCACCTTTTTATCAACTTTCACCATGTATGTTTTGGTATGCTGTGCTGTATATAGTAAAATAAGGAAAGATTTGTATATGTATGTATGTATGTGTTTGTTTCAAGGTGATCGAGTTGCTAGGCCTGGCAGGGTGTGTACTGCTTGGACATAGACCAGACAAGCGATGGATCAAGGCCGTCTATCCGAGGTTTAAGAGACTTTAGCGCCGTACCAAGAAGACTGGACGAACTTGCCCGACAACTGCTGAAAGACGCAGTGGCATTGAATTCTCACGAAAGGACATTGGGAGGGGGGAAGTTCTAAGCACATCATTTTCCCTCTCCCCATCTCACGTGTCACCTCTATTAACCAAGAAGCATTGGTTCGTATGACTCGCTCTTTCTGAAACCTGTACTGCCTCAAGGCACTGAACTTTCAGTGCACTGTGGTGGAGTAACAGATAATTGAGATTGAGCATCCTTAACCGTATAGAAGCATATTCATCAGTATCATCTTCTATTGAATTGGGATGTGACTCTCTAACGGAGATGCCATCTTCGGGAGTTCTTCCAGAGCACCAATTGATTATTTGGCTTCCGGAGAAAGGCAAATTGAAAAGCTTTTTCGCTTGTGTTTATTTATGAACCACGAACAAAAGTGGATGTGATGAAAGTCAGATTAAAATTGCCTGGTCTTAGTATACACAAGACGTCCTTCTTTTTGTCTTTTTTTCTTCTAAACTTTCTTTGGCTTAATATATGTAGTCTACTTTCATTACAAACTTGTGTATGTCTGGATTAAGACAACGCCCACTCTGGAGTGTAGCGTACTAAACGGAAGTCCGACATCAAGATCCATCATGACTAAATAGGCCGTAGTTAGTGTTCGCGTCTTAGACGCACGAGACGTCGGTTCGATACCTGCTGAGAGCTAGTGAGGTTCATATTCCACATTAAGCTACAAGTCTACGTCTCATATAGCCTCAGTGCTGAAAACAGGCGATAAACTCCTAACAACCAATAAATAAATAAATAAATAACCCCTTTGATGTTACAGGCAATGAAGAGCTGTAACGAACCAGATGTCGAGTTTCAACACATCGATATTCCTCGTAATTATTTCGGGCTTCCTAAACTGGAATTCGCATTTCTATAGTTCAGGAAAATCCTTAATCACTTCACGAAGTTGTTAACCGAAAAGTGTGCCTACAACGAGAATTAGATTAGCTCTCCGCGTAAAACTAGTCTTCCAGATACACAGAAGCAAAACGCAGCGTGCCACCATTATATTTAACAAAATGTATTCTAGTTAATTGAGATCACAATTTATAAATGTTACGAAGTATTATAAGCTTTTGATTAAAGCAGTAAGTACGTACTGTTATTTTTTTGTGATATTTTGTATTTTGGCTGAAATTTTACTGTTGTTTTCTCAGTAACTAATGTGGTATTCTTTTTTATTACTGCATAATTTATTTCGGTGTATATGTATCGAATTTTTTGTTGCGTCAAGCGAGTTCTGTGGTGTGTTCTGTTATTGTAGTTGAACACATCTAAATTAAACAAGTTCGATTCTCTAATTGAATAAAGTTCGTTTTACCAACTGATCTCTGATCGCTCCATTAAAAATAGTTTATTTTTTAGGGTATTTTAACAATAATTTAAAATACTTTTTCTAGTACCAATGTATAGAGCATTTATTTTAATCTCAGTTTGCTTTCTCCAGTGTTATCAATTGATTTCTTATTCCCTTTCATATTGTTTTGTGTTCATTCATTATATATATATATATATATATATATATATATATATATATATATATATATATATATATATATATAATATAGGGTGTTCCAAAACGACAGCAACGTTTGGAAGGCTATTCCTGACACCAAGATAAGACAAAAAACATAGACCAACCTAGGAGTACTAGTGCTTCCTTTTGGAACTATAGGCTGCCGAAAATATGAAAAACTGAACTTAATACATGTTTCAGAATCCTAAGGTACTAACGCAGCATTTTTTATAGAGGAAGTTTGGTTACGAGTATTTAATTTGAAGTACTCACGAACTACTTCTATAAAAATTGATGCCAAAATAAAATACCGCACGATTTTGAAACTTGGATATGTGGATAGGGCACATACTAGTTCCTAGTCTTGACCCGACTACGGTAGGTTCCATAGTTTTGGACTATAAGCCTTTAAAGTTCTTTTTTTTTTTATGTTTTCAGTAGCCTATAACTTCGAAAGGAAGCATTTGTGCACCCAGGTTGATCTATACTTTTGTCTTATCTTGGTACCAGGAATCACTTCCCAAACGTTGTCGGTGTTGTTTTGAAACACCCTATACACGTCCTGCATTTATTACGTGCGCTTTACTGTTCGGTTTGTATTAAGATCTAGTGGACCAGTTTTTTTTAAGCTATTTAGTCATTTAATTAATTAAGCTCCTTTTAGAACACTTTAAACCAGGGGTGTGCAACTTGGAACAGTGGGCGGGCCAATCACAGAGCACTAAATGGCGTCGCGGGCCTCACTGTAGGTATACCATTTTTACAACAATTGAATAGTATAGTATTAAACGATGGAACATGTTCATCGTAATTTACATATCACAATAACACAAAACAACTGCTATACTGGTAAGCAAAATATTTACTCATTAAAGAGGAGCAGAATAATAATATAGTTTTTTTTTTTTTTTAATGTTAGTAATATGGTAAATTTCCAAATTTTATGTGTTTATATGCGTTATGAATGTTCCCTTTGAGTAAATGTTTTCTTATCTCTATACTATCGGCTAAGCGCTCGAGGGTATCACCGTCAACTTAGGTGAAAACAAAAACTTACATTTGCACCGCATGGTGTCACTACTGTCAGTTTCCAATAGAAGTACTGTTGTGTTATAATCCTAACAACAGTGGATATTTGCGTAAGACCATTAAAAGTTTCGCATTATAATTAAATTAAAATTGAGGACATATTTAAAATACAGGAACGAAAGAGGGAAACATTTTTTTAAAATACAGGAACGAAAGAGGGAAACATTTTTTTAAAATACAGGAACGAAAGAGGAAAACATTTTTTAAAATACAGGAACGAAAGAGGGAAACATTACTAATAGTACATTCAGCGACAAACATTCTTTCCGTTTGATGAAATTAGTTTCGTAAACAACTTCAGAATAGAAGGTTAATTTGACTACAGTTTTCAGTAAATTTAAAACAATGTAATTATTTTGTACGTTCCAGCCATACCACAGTTATTCCCAAAATAAATTCTACCAAACAGAAAGGACTTCTGTCGCTGACTGTACAAGTATTTGTCC
Source organism: Thermobia domestica (assembly GCF_964235325.1). Taxonomy (NCBI): domain Eukaryota; kingdom Metazoa; phylum Arthropoda; class Insecta; order Zygentoma; family Lepismatidae; genus Thermobia; species Thermobia domestica. Next base: position 28,016,944 of record NC_137465.1, read on the forward strand.
TGTCTAGGTTAATTTTGTGAGAAAATGTTTAAAGTGCGGGACATGTACCTTTGGATTCGTTGAAGAATTCGGTTTTGTAGAGATTTAAGGCTCTACTAGTTTATATACTGCATAACCTGCAGAATGCAAAATAAATTATACAATTTAGTGTGTATATAATGTTTGACAATATAGGTCAACTGAAAATATTTACTCATGAATTAGTTTACTCTTCTTGTATTTCATTAGTGGGTATTCTTTCTTTTGTAGGTTTCTTCCATACCCCAAAGAACAGTTGCAACACGTCGAGGGGAACGGGGTGAGATGCGAGTTCCAGCATCAGCATTACCTTCATCAGCCCTGTATGGTGTAACACCAGCAGGGCAGACAGGTAGAAACGTTCCCACGACGCCTATATCCACAACACCACTTCCAGCTGAGGAGCACGACGAAGATGCTGAAATCTCGCAGTTGGCTGAAGAGTTGGGTCACATAGAAGAAGATGAAGATGAGAACTTGGCTATTTCGGAGCATCTTCAGGTAGATTAACTGTTGCAGCTTATTTTAATTTGTCTCTTTAAGCGCAGGGTCTTTTCTACGTATTTGGAAACGAGATAGCTTTAAGAAGTCCCTGTAATATTTTTGTTTTGCTGGAACGGTATTACAGCATAACTTACACAACATTTCAGGAATTGTTTGTTCGAAACACTTTTCTACCTTACTTTAAGGATTATGATATCGCTGTTACCACTTTATCGTCATTAAAGTGATAACATTGTCCTTAATGGAAGAGAAAAAAGTATTTTGAACAAAGAACTCCCGAAACGTATAAGTTATCCTGTAATACCGTTCCTTGTTACATTTCAAGTATCGATGTGAGGCTTTTTTAAAACATGGTGTCCACATTCTGGAAAGACAGTAAAACTAAAGAAAATGTGTATAAAATCAGGAAAAATACAGTGAATCTCTTCTTCAAAACTGTCTTTCAAAACTAGAAAACTTTGAGACTTTATTCTTTATTGTGAAAGATTGGCCCCGTGTTTCAAAGATTGTTATAGGTAGAATTAAACATACTGCAGATTATGTTATATGTTCTGACGAATCTCTCAGTAAAGTAGTTCAGAAGGGCAGATGGACCTAGTCATAAGATTCTTGGATGTAAAGCAACAAAAAGCTTCTACGCAATATCTGAATACTCTGAGCAGTTTTAGGACGGGCAAGAGTCGATGACGTCTTGAAAAAAATCAGAGAGGGGCTAGGTCTTTCACTAGACAACTTACTACAGGTTTCCATTTATGAATCAAGAGTAATTCTCAGCTTCAGAGAAAAACTGAAAAGTGAAATGCAAAATCAAAATCTTGATGGAAAGACTTTGATTGGCACTGGTGTATGCGGACTATATGTGTAGCATGATGCTGTGAAGAATGGCCCAAAGGCATCACAGTGGTATTTAGACAAGACTCTTACAGACATATACTACCTTTTTAATAACAGCTAAGCTCGCAGGGCAGAGTATAATCCATTACCGAATCTACTGACTTCCCAAAGAAGTTCTGCTCCATCAGATGGCTTGAGCATGCAGATTACTTGGAAAGGGCACTGAAAATCCATGACAATGTGAAGAAATACACACAAGATTGTATACTGCCTAAATATCGGCAGCAGTCTTCTTTCAAGGAACAAATGAGATCCCCTCTCTTGAAAAGTAAGTTGGGAAGTTTCAAAAGATATTTCAGCAGAATGAAAGATATTTCGAAGATTTCAGTCCCCAAATCCACAAATACGTTTCTTGCACACAGCACTTTTGCACATACTGTATAGTTTGTTGGTCTGATGAGTGAAACAAGAAATATTGCACTAAGCTGACTGCTCAAAAATTGATGTGTTTGGAATTGTTAAATGAGAAACTTGTTCCTGGTGCAGTGGTTGATTTAGATTTTACTACGAGAAAAGTATTAAAGGAAGGCATATGTACAGACAGGGATAAAGCAAAATTCAAACTTGAGTTTTGCAAATTAATTATGGGTTTAGTTCGAAAGTTACGTGAAAGAAGTCCACTAAAGTATATGTTTGTGCGTGGTATCACTTGTTTTGCAGTAAGTACTATTTTGAAGCAGCCATCTCTAGCAAGTATTCTTGCAAATGTTCACAAGGCAAACAGGATTTCATCAGATGTGACTGAACAAGCAAAGAAACGTTGAGTGTGTTGTATGTTGGAACACAGAATTCCTTGAAATCTTATTTTTGCGAGTTCACTACAAGACACGATGACTCTATGGGATTAGAGGACTGTTGCTATAAGATGCTAAAGAGTGATGTCAATTTTGCTAGCCTCGTGGAAATTGTCAAAATTTGCTTGAAAATGTCACATGGTAATTCACCCGTTAAAAGTGGTATCTGAATCCACAAGTTACTACTTGTAGAAAATCTTCTGGAGCAGTCTCTGGTGTCTCAAAGACTTCTGCATGATGCTATCAGCGGTGCTGGTTGTGTAGCCAATATGTCCATTCCAAGTGATCGCTAAAGTCTGTAAAATGTTTCAGGAAAAGGTACCAAGATACCAAGTGTATCGTGAAGAACAGAAAAAAAGGTGTAAAAAAGAGAAAGTTTAGTCGTGAACTGAAAGAGTTGCATGCTAAAAGACAAAAATTGCGGAGTAAATTATAGTTAAGAAACTGCTGTTCAAGCAAGAATTGAAAGTGTATGTTGTTACTACTGCTTATTATTGTAGAGAAGAAAGGATATTTCAAAGCATACTATTTTCATATATGGGGTTTGTTCATTTTGCGGTTCCATGTTGTGAGGTCATGCATGACTGAAGTGCTCGTAATGATTCTCTCTCTCTCTCTCTCTCTCTCTCTCTCTCTCTCTCTCTTTTTTTTTTTTTTTTTCTTTCTTTCCATTTATGACAGTATAACTTATCATAATTATTCATGTCAATACATTCTTCATATTGTACTTTTCAAACTATTCTATGTTTAAATGTTTCATAAATCTTATGTCAACACATTTTAATATTAATGCATTTTGTAATTTGTAATTGTAAGAATAAATCTTCGTACACCTCATGTGTGTAATGTAAAAAAGCAAAATGTATATACATATAATGCATATGGTGTATACGTATATACAGCAGAAAAGGCTTGCTTTGAGGGTGGTAAAAACCGTAGAAAGTCAGGGAAAAGTTGGAAATGCAGTCAGGGAAATTGGCAAGGAATTTTCTGTGGACATCTTGCTTTAAACCTGAAAATCAGGAAGGAGTAAACGATTACATAATCAAATATAAATTGGTTTTATTAGGGCTACTTGACTTTCAAAGTAACAGAACCTCCCACTTAGTAATCACATTAGTGTTGAAACTAGGAAGAGATTTCTCAAAATTACGTGTGGAGACATGGACAGAAGAAAGAAAGAATTTTAGGATTGATAAAAAAATGTATCAAAATATTACGATCTTGACCAATAATTATTTTGTGGATCAGGGGCCACAAAATTTTTGAACGACTCCCCAAATCGAGTTCTCGTATTTTCTACGGAATAAGCACAACATACGGGTAGTGCGTATTTGGGAACATTTTAAACTTGTTACCAAACAGTTGTAACTACAGTTAAAAAAAAAAAAAAAAAAAAAAAAAAAAAAAAAAAAAAAAAGATGCCAGCTAGACTCGTCATTTCAGTGCAAGGAGTTAATCATTTCCTTTTGGAGCAAGTTTATGTTTATATGGTGTTCGCTCCGTATTTAAATAATAGTACTGGTTCCTAAATAATTAAGGTAATTACAGGGTTCATACACTACCTGAAAAACGGCCCGAAAGGATGCTACGCTTTGGATAAAAACTCAAATAGTTATTCTGATCGCACTTTCACCAGCAAATCTCGTATCAGCTTAAAAAAAAAACGCCAAACTCCATAATCACTAAATCAATTGGTTACTTTGGAGCTAACCTGGAGCGTGTGAGTCAGTTTTAAATAAACGTGCACATTTCACTATTGATTGAAACGTTCGTTACTTTTGATCATACATGTGATTTTACTGAGCAAAGAGATACCATTTTCACCTTTCCTTGGCTGTATAGAACTATTAGAAAATCCGAACTATATTGAAAGTAGAAAAGTCATCCTTTAGAAAGATGAGTGACAATTTAAAAAAAAAATATATATATATATAATTTTGTTGTGTATAATTATGTTAGTAAATTAGATTTTTAGCTATTAAAGAAAGAAAAAACAAAGAAATCTTAATTTTAAGAGTTGTTTCTCTGGTACATTCCGCACAAAGTACTTCAAACAAAAGAGTTACGAACCATTGTCGAGTAAAGATCAGAAATAACCGTTGACGCAACATCAAGAACAGCCATGTTTGAAATAACTTTATAAAATGTTATTTTAGTAGATTAATGTTTGTGTTATTTCGTTTTAAAAAAAAAAAAAAAAAACTAATTAATTGACTTTCTTATCCGTAGGTCATTAACCAAGAAGACCTAGCTGCTATTTTGCCTGATGTTGGTACGACAGGAAATAATGACGATGGCGGTGTTCCTTTCGATGGGTTTGAAGATGTGACATCCGAAAGTGGAAAAGGTGATGGGGAAGACGGACACAAACACGAAACTGGTGACGGGGCGGAATCTGGGAGTGATATGGAATTACCGGATCAGATAGTTAGTGACGCAATTAACCGTATTCATTTAGACGAAGATTCCACTCTTCATGAGGGCTCATCTTCAGTGTTCGAAGAGAAACCTGAGTTAAGCCCTTCCAAGTGGGTGAATAAACATGTGTTTCCGAAGGACAGGGAGGAAGAGGTCATTAGTGGGAATGTTGCCAAAGAAAGTGGTAGTGGTAACTTTATGGGGGGTTACTCATCAAATCTTCTTCAACAGTTTGTTGAAAAAACAGAGATACTTTCTCAGTCACAAGTACAAAATGAGAAGGAGAATGTGACAGATAGTGGGGATCCAAATACTACTGTCAGTTCAGGAAGTGATGCTGGAAGAGGTAAAAGTGTTCCTTCAAAAACGGATGAAAGTGTTAAAGATAAGGCCAGGACAAAACAATCTAGCAGTTCCGTGAATAGTGATGCTGTAGTGACATCAACAACAGAACCACAAAAACGTAAAAGAGGACGTCCTCCAAAAAAGAAGCCATTGACTGAAAATAAGGGCATTGAAAATTCCAGTGAAGTGAATTGTGTGAGTGACGGTAGTGCAAAACTTAGTGCCAATACCCTTTGTAATCAAGTGCCACCAGAACTGGATGCATTTATGAGGTTAGACACAGAACAGTCAAATGTTTCTCCCGATAGTGGCATCCAGTCTGTTGCAGGGTCGCCAATGCATCAATCGTGCTCTCCGGCTTCAATACCAACACACTGTTCTCCTGCACATACGTCAGGTTCTCTTGTGAGCAACAAACAAATATCACCTATGTCTAGTCATCAAGGTGTGGCCTCGCCTGTAACTCGTGAAACGACGCCCCCGCCCTCTGTGTACTCTGTGTCGCATGTACCCAAAAGTAACCATGTACAGGCAACTTCCTCCCCAAATTCGCTAGTGTCTATGATGTATCATGTTCAAAATCAACACACTGACATAACAGTGAAAAAACGTGGACCAGGAAGACCGCGTCTAATACCGTTACCTGCAGGTATGCAGGTCCGAAGAAGTCCTGGGAGGCCAAAAGGTTCCGGAAAGAAATTCCGGACGGCGCGAACATCGTACTACCAACGAAGGAAAAACTTTACCAAATTAAAGCGAGCTGCTGGAAGAGTGGTTCTGAAGAGCAGAAAAGTTGCAAGTTCATTGAATACAAAACGATGTAGTGTTGACAGTGATGACACTCCCCCACCTCCTTCGCCAGTACCTATTGCACCTATCAAGCGCCGACCAGGGCGTCCTAAGAAAGCCCCTCCTGTACTTGAACCAAGTGTACCATTGCCTGTTCATGCACAATCGAACTCCGTAGGAATAAGTGATACAAAAATTAAGAAGGATATTCCTGCAGGAAAAATAATTCGGCGAAAGAAAAGAATTCCTAAGGCTAGTGACAGAGAAAACCTTTCTGAATCTCATAATTTAGTTGGGAAGTCGGTTGGCAGCAAAGGTATTAAGAATAGAAGCATGAAGCCTCATCACAAAGAACAGTCACAGACTAACCCTTCAAGCACCAGACCTACCACAGACGCAGATGGAAAATTAATTACAAATTATCCAAGTAACAGAAAAGATAAACCAAATGAATTAAACAATTCGGTCCATCATGTGAGCAGAGGGAGACCAAGAAAGTTGGATCATAGTGTAAACAGAAGAACCATACGTACTGCATGTGATACAGTAAGGAAGTACGTAAAAACTGGATCCAGGAAGTCCGGAAAAAGGATGGAAAATAATACAGAGTCCGAGCATAATACTGAAAAGCGCAAGCGGGGCAGAAGGAAAAAGGTACCGAGACCTGAACCAAGTGATGGTGATTCTGTTCCAAACAGATCACTCAGTCCATCCTATGGCGACAAGTATCCACATACAAATGCCGGTATCCCTAAACGCAGGCGTGTGTCGACATCCAGAATCCATGACAGTATTCCTGCGGGTAGTGTGCTTCACAACAACAAAGAGAAGCGTCAGTCCTTAGTTCCTAAACCACTTCCTAGGGTGTTAAGTCTCCCACATGGCATGACACACCATAAACACAAGAAGAAGAAGAAAAAATTGAAACACTGGAGAAGTAAGCATAAAAATATCGTTGATCCTGTATTCTTAGCCAGTTTGGAAGAAGCTATTCATCAATTGCAGCAGTGCACGATTTCCAAGAATTTGGTTCTTCCTGTTCCAAAGCCAGGAGAGGTTCTTCTCCCGTCAATATTTAGGGTGAAGAAAATAATAAAGAAACGAAAAGGGAGTGAAAAATCCAGGACTAGTGATAGAGAATCAGGAACAGAAGGAGATGGAGGCAAAGAGAAAAGCAAGAGAAGGGTTAAAAAGAATCCAGTAGAAACACCAAAGGTAAGTAATATCTTTTGTTAATTTGTTTTTCTTGTTTAAACTGGAAGAAAGAAAGAAAAAAGCTACTGAAGTTTCGATTTTAGATGAGAAAGCCAGGTTAAATTATGCCACGAAATAGTTTTCTTTCTTCATGTTTTTTCCTTCAATTATGACGAGAAATATTAGTTTTAATCTGCCTAAAATTGACTATTTCGACATTTTTTGCTTATTATAATCTGTTTTCCTAATTTTATATAAATTGAACAAAATCACTAAGCTGAAACCGAGATGGTAATATATTTTCACAATGGGGTTTGAAGTATGAACAAAGTAAATTCTTAAGGCGTGTAAAAAATAAACCATCGTAGAACGTATACACATCCGTACATTGTGTACCAGCCTAAATGAATATAAAAAGTCTTATCTATAGCATTCTTTGGCTGTACATTGTCAAATTAGTTCCTAGTATCACGATCGAAATTACAAGATCCCTTGTGGAAGGAATCGTATATTGAAACCAGACATGTAACACATACAGTGAAACTTCTCTAAATTGGGCACCTGAGGTTCCTTTTAAACTGTCCAAAATTAAGGGGTGGAGGTTCGTATCATAGTCATGTTACATAATAAACAATACTAAATACTATATGCATCAATATACTATATTATCTGCAGAACAGTATATCATGTTGCTACTGTTGAATACTTCTAAAGTATCTTTCCCTTGAATTGAACTGTGCAGTACAATACAGGTTACATACTGTACAGTGCAGTTTATAATGCATACGTACCGCCGCCGTTCATTGAAAACTTAACACTTGAACAGTAACACAGATACACGAAAACAATATTCATATGAAAACATTTCGCTCTGCAGTATGACTGTTTTTCGGAGTTTCAGTTTTTCGTGAAGATGTCATTTACGAAGGTTTGTTTCCTCTTCCGTAATTTGTTCTTCATTCACACATTTTCAGCCATTTTTCTTATACCAGATATAGCTAGCCACGTTGCCAACTCTCCTCCACTTATTCTTGGAACCTCATAATTGTTTTCTCATGAAAATAGATTATCTGTTCCCTCGTGCACATCTTCTAGAAATTCCAGCAATCTTATCTCTCGAAACAACAGGATATAACTTGCTGTCAACGATTGCTTTATTCTCCTTTACCTTTGTAGTGTATTTTTCAGGTGTCCAAATTTGTGTAAAAGGTACAAGATAGGGAATTGTCCAGGTTACAAAGCTTCCAATAATTACAAATTAGTAGGGATTCTTCTGGTTCTGGAGAAGAAAGAAGAAAAAAAAAGTGACTCAGTTGAGGGACTTCAATTGACCTTGATTTTTAGAAATTATTTTACCATGTTTCCGCTCTCAGGACACTTGTTGTGTGGACTAAAACTTAATTTTTGCAAATTTATTTGTTTTGATTATCCATTTATTAGAAATACTATTAGGTACAGAACAGAAATACACTAGTACAACATTCTGAACACTGGATTGGTGCGGACTTGAATCCCAATCTCATGCTTATTAACATGTATACATGTAATTATTTCTGGAACCACAGAATCGATTTTGATGGAACTTCACATAACGTTTTAGAAGAGTCTGTAAAGGTTTCAGTCGTAATGAATACTACTATATCGATCTCATTTGCTTTTTGGGATAAAATGGTGTACCAATGTCATCAGTTACGACAGTCCGTAAAAAGTAGTAGTAAGCAGAAAAACTATTTTTAGCCGGTTTTAGAAAAACAGCAACAAGTTTTTGAAAATTTTCAGAAAACTGGTTTTCTATCAAAACCAGTTTGAATGAAAAACTGCAATTTGTTTTGTAGAAAACCGACAGGTCCGTTTTTCTACGAACAGGTTTTGCCCATCTCTAGTAAAAAGGCAATTCTTTTCTTCATAACAGCCGGCCTTATGTGCTGGTATCTGTCGTTACCATTTTGTGAGTTCAAAGTGTTCATATTTCTCAATACTGATCTTCATTTTTGATACATCTGGCCGCACTAGCAAAATGTTACTCAGTATAGAAATAGTACCCTGAATCGTAATTCAACAAACTTTTTAAATAAATATATGAATTCTGTTAGTCATATGTTGTCGATGTTTTTGGATATCGAAAATGTGGTTTATCATTGATTCATTTTTGGATATATTTGGAAGATTTACTTATTGACACACACACTCTTGATTCGGACAGCATTTCCGTGCCAAACTGTCTTTTTAGTCTCACGCCTTCATTCGTTTTTATCTCCTTGAGAAGACATGCCTGCCGGGTAGTTCGGTGGATTGTACAAGTGATCTTACAGTTGTAGACAAGGGTAGAGTACTGCAGAGGTCTTCTCAAAGGTTAGCTCTCTGTGCCAGAGCGCTCGCCTCTAGTGCGTGGGGGCTCGGTGTTGTTGCATTTTCTGTCACTTTTTCATTCCACCATTTAGTTCATTGTTATCATCATCATCTCCCTTACTCTCGAGCGTAATTGTAAGACGTTAAAAGGAAAGAAAAAGTAGCTTGCGCACTGCAGAATGACTGCAGGTGAATTTATTTTGTAGCATGAGATTGATGCGTATAAATAGTATTTCAGTAATACACGTGGTCAGAACAACGAAATCCAAGAATGCACACATAAATAGTAATAATAAAAAATATCGTAGCTATTGATATTTTGCTCATAATTATCAGAAAAGTACTTGTGTTTTTATTGAACGAATGGTTTTTAGCAGGGTTGGCAAAAACCATGGTTTTTATTAAAAAAACCAAAAAAACCGGTTTTTTTGGTTTAAACCAGGTTTTTATGGTTTAAATGATTTGCTCTATATATTCATATCATATATGGACAGAAATAAGTTTGTTTCGCCTTGATGTTATTATGCAACAACCGGGTTATGCTGGAAGGGGTCACATAAGCTTAAAGCGGAATAAAAACCGCTTCTCGAGTTACATCCGAGAGAAATTGTCCTCCATTTGAACTCGGAACCAGGACTAATTGGCCACAAATGCGATACGACTGCCGACTCACTCACGAAGGAATCCTGATAAAAAAAAAAATACGTTGTACTGATCTTTACATGCTTCTGAATATAACTGTCAAGAGTCATTTCAGAAGGACAAAAAGATAAACAGTTGCACAAGTGAAACCATTACACAGAATTAATTACATATGAACAATTTCAAAGTACGACGGAGTACAGAAGAACTAATCTAGTTCAAGTTAGTTAACAACGACTTTTATTGGTCCAAATTAAAGACATACACCGACTTAATCTGCATATCAATAAGAAAAGGGAATAAAGATACGAATTATTTGAGTCCACTTTGGCTCAGACTCATTTATACATAAATAGATACTAAAGATACTTATTTCACTAAATGCCTCTCGTGGGGTCTGTATGACCCCCCCCCCCCCACACACACACAGAGACACAAAGTACGGCATTTTCGATGTATTTTATCAATAGTAAACATTGAAACGAAACAATATTTAGAATTTTTCTTCGATTGCAATTACATAACAATAATAACAACTACAAAAAAAATCACAAAATAAACATTTATAAACTTGTAAAAAAAAGTTGCTTTTGTAGTATAATCTTTTTGAGTAATGAATGGGGAATTTAGGTCTGAATATAATACGAATCATATACGGGAGTGAAACGTGATAACTCACAAATGTGTGTTCAACAAGATTTTACAAACACTTACACTTTTACGAACATTTTTTTGTTTTTTGGTTTAAACCAGTTGGTTTTTTTGAAAAAACCAGCTGGTTTAAACCTTGGTTTTAACCATGGTTTAAACCACCTTGGTTTAAACCAGCCAACCCTGGTTTTTAGGAAAAGTTATGGAAGTCTGCAACAACTTTCACTGCAACGTTGATCTTATATGGTGCATATTTGAGTGTAATTTTATCAGTAGCAGAAGTTAGATAAGATAACTAAGTGAAAATGAAATTGTTTAAAGCTTTTTTTTATAGCGTACTTTACTCAACATTCCGGATGTTGTGTTACTAAGTCCAAATAAGTCTTGTTTGTTTCAAAGATTTACTGATAATGTCTAAGTGTAGAAACTAATTGAATTAAAAGAAAAAGGAAGAGTTGTTTTAATGCTATTTCAGTTAGTTCTTTCAATACACCTTTCATAAAATCATGCTTCAACGTACAAAGGTCATGATAAGATAACATGATTCGAATTCATTTTTACCAGACAGTGGAGAGTTGTGATGCCCTGAATAATATATTTAGTCTGTTCTTCATTTAGTAAAATAAGAAAATCCAGTAATACTGATAACTTCTAAAGGCACTTGAAGATAAAACTATTTAAGAAACTTGACGTTAATTCTGTTTTGTTTTTTAAGTTTGTGTAATACGAACTGTAGGTACTCTGAATACTTGCGATAGTGATATTATGTAATACCAGTGATAAACATCGCATGCGCCTTGAATTGTACTTACTTAAATCTTTGAACAATTGTGTGTGAACTTGTGTTACATGTGTTATAATAAAAGTTAGCTGTAGAAACGCCTAAGATAGCGAGAAACACGCCGCTTGCATAGAAGAAGCACGTGGGATATAATTTTAGCTGGAAAGCTTTTGGAAAAACAGCTTCTTCGTAGCACGAATATCGGAGGCTTACATAGCACAAAATAGAAGGTAGCATCAATCGTGCTTGGATTGAATTCGCAAATAATTAGGTCCAATACGACCTACCGCTTGTTTCTGCGGCAATGAGCCTTCGAGTAACTATATAATGAATGAGTGAGAAATAAGCAGTACCTTCAAGCGATTAAGTTTGTATTTAGAGAGTAACGTTGTTTATTTGATAATGTTTGTATTGTTGCCCATTGTTAAGGTCATCAAATCTAGGAGACTGGGGTGGGTAGGCCATGTAGCCAGAATGGAAGAAAGTAGGAACACTTTCAAAGTCTTAACTGAAAGTCCAATGGGAAAACGACCATTAGAAAGACTAGGCACAGATGGGAGAACAATATTGAGATGGATCTGCAGAAAAAAAGAATACAATGTAGCTGGCTAAGAATAGAAGTCAGTGGAGAACTTTTGTGAACGCGGCATTAAACCTCCCAGTTTCATAGACCATAGAGTTAGTTAGTTAGCATTTAGTTTCACAAGATACAAAATTCAAAGTTGATTCTAATTTCGAACACTTTATTCACGTTCAAAAAATTAATATTTTGCAGTCCATAGTGCACCGAAAACTATCAGTGTACATCTATCAGGAAAAAAAGTTAGTTACGTACCTTTTACAAGCAACCCAAATATGATTTCCATTTATTTTGAGTGTCTTTACCTTTCCCAGTATAACTTACAAGCAAATTAAATTTTAAAAAAATCAACATTGAACTGTCATAGTTATACAGCATATGGACGTAAATAAAGATTTTAATTTGCCTTAAACGTTACTGTACGATAGACCGGAGAAGAAAATCCTTAAGTTGATTTTTCCTTCCATACATAATTGTCTAGAGAATCATACACACTGAAAGTTTTGAACGGAAACACTGAGTTTCTGAACCATAATAGCTCATCGTCAGGGCATTGAGAAAAGATATACTTGTTATAAGATATTTTGGTACAATTATGATAAAGCCGTTCATGAAAAATATTTATGTTGAATGAATGAAAAGCAATTTTTGTATGCTATTACATTATAAATGTCAAAGTACTATTTATGCTATGATAAATTATTCTTTAATTAATACAAATCTTTTAATAATTACAGGGTAAAGAAAGACCAGAAGCCAATGAGCAAAGACTTCCTTTGAAAAAGAGGCATTATCACATTACATCCACGAGCCAGCCATCTGTATCTGAAACTCAAGAAGCAGAATCTTCAGGGGAGAGTAATAAGACTGCTGTTTCAGGCAAAGTGCCAAATTCTGAAAAATCGTCCGAGAAAAGTGCAAGTTTGCCCAAAGTGGCAGAGAAAACTGCATCTGTTACAAAAAGTCAAGACATTAAATCGAAAACCGTGAGTGAGAGTCATAGGAACTCTATAGACGAAGCAATAGAAGCGTGTATCAGTCGCTACACATCAGTCAGTGCAAATAGTACCAGTGATGTTCCAGCGTCGGAACCAGTGAGTGTTACGTCACCCACAGTGAGTACTCCGTCGGTCGTTGCAACTCCCAAAAAGAGACATCGATTGGAGATGCAGACTGTGCATAAAACCCTTAATAATAACAGTTCAAATAAAAACAATATGGTGAATAATGTGACCAAAACAGTGAACAGTGCTGCTAGCAAAGTTGGTAAAGAATCAGTTTCTCCACAAACTAGTGCTAGTGCTCAACCAAAACGTACAACTATTAGAAACAGTGTTTCATCAAGTCAGAGCCCAGTATTATCAAACGTAGTTCCAACCACTGTCAGTACTACTGCTACTAGTAATAATTCTAGTGCACAAAGTGTTACTATAACAAATGTGATCTCTCAACAACAAAAAGTAGAAAATAATGACAGTGTGTCGTCAAGTTGTGCATCAACGGGACAACTCGAGTCTGTGGTTGTGTCTAGTGATGTGACAATACCGTCAAGCATGCATAATTTACGTGTAAAAAGGACAAGTGGTTCGGATAGTGAGGACACGGCAAAGAAAAAGAAACGAAAAATTATCAGGGATATTCGAGTGCACGTGACGAAACTTTCACCAAGTGACATACTCCTTAAGAAAGCTATTAGTGCTGTGAAAAAGCGAGTGCGAAGAAGAAAAAGTATCAACCGAACAGGGTTTCCAGTGAAACGGAAAAAGAAACCTAAACCCCCACAAGCTCCCAAAGACCTTATGACTGTTAAAGCTAGTGAAAGTGATCCTCCTTCCCTGTTGCCTGTGATAGATCCCGTACTATCCAAGAATGAAACTAATGACATGACATCAAAGAAAGATATTATTGAACCCCCAGTATCAGTACAGAAAGATAGTGATGATCAAGTGTCCCATAAGAAACAATCGACTAGTGATTCCGATACAATACCGGCAAAGAGCGAAAGTAGTGAAATAGCAGTGTCAAAGAAAGAAATCAGTGATGAAGTACTGTTACAAAACGAAACGCTGTCGAAAAAAGAAAACGCAACTGTGTCTAAAGAAGTTAATAGTGTTGCCGCAGAAACAGAAAAAGCAGATGATGATCGAACTCCGTTGAAAAGCAGACCTAGTGATGCTGCGAAGAAAGGTAAACGTGAAACATCGCCAACGAAGAAAGGGCAGCGGGAGAAATACCCAACAAAGAGAGGACAGAAAGATACCACACCGTCTGGGAAGGAAAATGAAGAAATACTACCGGCAGGAAAAGAAGACAAGGAAACAACGCCAACAAGGAAGTCTACTCCAGCAAGGAAGGAATGTAGAGACCCGACTCCGACAAGGAAAGGCAGTAAAGAGACAACACCTGTAAAGAAAGCAAGTTGCGACAATAAAACACCGGTGAAAAGGAGCAAAAGGAACTCAACCCCATCTAGAGTAACACCGGGTAAAGAAGATGCAGAAACGATAAAAGTAGAAGAAACACCTGCGAAGAAAGAAGAAGAAGAGAAACCAACACCTACAAAAAATGAGGATAAGAAAGAGGTATCTTCACTGAGAAAATGTAGACGAGATACTACACCACGCAGGAAGGCCATGGATCCGACGCCAATAGAAAAGCCAAAGAGAGATCCTACACCGACAGGAAAGGCCAAGGGAGATCCTACACCAACAGAGAAAGTCAAAAGAGATCTTACAGCAACAGAAAAGACTAAGAGAGATCCTACACCAGCAGAAAGAACACGCAGCGAAAGATCACGAGCAAGGAAAGATGATAGTGAGACTGTAACTTCGAAAGAGGAAGAGAAAGCTGAAATTATTCCCAAACAAGATCATACACCTACAGAAAGGTCTAGGAGAGATCCTACACCTACAGAAAGGTCTAGGAGAGATCCTACACCTACAGAAAGGTCTAAGAGAGATCCTACACCTACAGAAAGGTGTAGGAGAGATCCTACACCTACAGAAAGGTCTAGGAGAGATCCTACACCAACAGAGAGGGCCAGGAGAGAGCCTACACCAACAGAAAGGTCCAAGAGAGAACCTACACCAACAGAAAGGTCCAGAAGAGAGCCTACACCAACAGAAAGGTCTAGAAGAGATCCTACACCAACAGAAAGATCCAAGAGAGAGCCTACACCAACAGAAAGGCCCAGGAGAGATCCTATATCTACAGAAAGGCCCAAGAGAGATTCTTCACTTCCAGAGAAAGCCAAGAGGGAATCTTCATCTACAGAAAAGTCCAAAAGAGATTCTGCATGTACAGAAAGGTCCAAAAGAGAATCTGCACCTACAGAAAAGCCCAAGAGAGATTCTGTATCTATGGAAAGAGTCAAGAGAGATTCTACGTCAATGGAAAGGCCCAAGAGAGATTCTGCTTCTATGGAAAAACCGAAGAGAGATTCTGCGTCTACGGAAAGACCCAAGAGAGATTCTATGTCTGCGGAAAGACCGAAGAGAGATTCTGCGTCTACGGAAAGACCGAAGAGAGATTCTACATCTACGGAAAGACCTAAGAGAGATTCTGCGTCTACTGAAAGATCCAAGAGAGATTCTACGTCTATGGAGAGAGCCAAGAGGGATTCTGCACCCACAGAAAAAGCCAAGAGGGATTCTGCATCTATGGAAAGAGTCAAGAGAGATTCAGTACCGACAGAAAAGACCAAACGAGATTCTATACCTACAGAAAATGTCCTCGAACTTCAAGAAGTAACTACTCCAGTGAAGAAAGGTAGTAGGTCCAGCGAAAGAGTATCTGCGAGAAAGAGTGATAATATAAAACCTATTGTATCGAAAAGAACGCGGTATGACAGAACACGGCCCAAGAAGGAAAGTGAAGAGACAGTCGTGGTAACGGAAGATATTAAAGAGGAAATAGCTCCAAAGAAAGAAGAGAATAACGTTCCAGAAAAGGAACAACCAAGAGAGGCAAAGAGAACGCGTTGTGAAAGAACACGAGCGAAGAAAGATGAAAGTGAGATTGTAACATTAATAGAGGAAGAAACAACTGAGGTAACTCCCAAGAAAGAGGAGTTCAGCACTGTTCCTAAGGAAGATGACACGAAAAGGGAATCTAAAAGAGCTCGTTATGATAGAACAAGGTCCAAAAAGAATGACGTTAAAACAAAGGAAGATAAAATTGAAGCCATTCAGGAAGACTGCCCTTCTTTGCCTTCGAAGAAAGAAAATGCTGATAAAGATGTGAAGAAAGACTCTGAGAAGCATGAGAATCAAGATGATGAAGCGACCAACAGTTGTATGCCTCGGGATATAGACAAAACGCAGATTGCATCGGGAGATCTTGTAAATGAGGAAGTTGAAAACGAGCGACCCAGGCGAAAGAGCTCCCGCGGAAAAGACCGAAGCCAAGGCTCATGTGATAGATCAAAAGCAGGAAAGAGGAAACGCGAAACTGAAGAACCTCAAGAAGGAGAGACTGAGAATGAGAAGAAGAAGCGTGAAATTGAAGAGGAAGCCGAGAAGAAACGTGAAGTGGATAGTAGAAGTGATGTAGAAAGTGAAAGTGAAAAGAGAAGGCGTGGTGACATCGAGAGTGAAAGTGAAAAACGAAAACGTGAGATCGATTATGAAAATGAGCCTTTACCGTTGGAGGAGCAGATCGAAGACGACGACCTCTCTGAACCACTACAATCAACCTCGAAGAGATTCAGGCGATACAGGGATGATTATGACAGGTTTGTATTCAGTAATAGCAGATTTATTGTGTAGACGCTAATGAATGTGAAATTGCAAGCTTATTGAAGTTTGTGTCTAAAATTACTCTTAATATTCAGAGAGGCTTTCATTAACTAATAGTTAGCATAGCGTAACGTTTGGATGGGTCCAATCACTTGATTATCTTGGTGCAGCAGTATCTATTCCTTCCCTCCCCTATTAAAATTGCTTCCAGACCTACCCACCCCTACCTGTGAACCTTGACTTTTTTAGCCTTTCATGTGATTTTCCAACTCTTCTATTTTAATATCAGTTTTATTGTAAGAATTTCAACTGGTAAGTTTTATTCTGTTGCCACGATTCAAGCGACAGCAGAGTAATGTTCCAGTTCCTTTTGTAACTTTTAAGTAATTTCGAAAATGTCGACATCTTATGTAGTTAAACCATTTTATTTGTTAATGAAAGTATTGAAATCAATCCTAGACCCAGGGTATTAAAAACTAATAACAATAATAAATAAATAAATATTGTGTTCCCAACTTAATAAATTTTGCAGAAGTACGTAATTAAAATTGTTTCTAAGGGTTTTTAGAATTGCATACGACTCAAAATACTCATCGGAATCAGTGTGAAAGTTTATATTCCTAAATTACAAGTTGGTTACAGTCAGAGCAGAATGCACTTGCAAAATAGAACAGTTTAGTAGAATAAAATGCTGTTTAAAATCATATCTTTCGTATAATACTGTAATTTCTAGTTCTAGAAACACAGTCATTACGCATATTAGTAATTTACTGATTTGAAACTTTCCTACTAAATACTGCAGAAAGTAATAATATCAACGATTTCTCTATTGTAGTGTAATTATGTTACAATTAAAAAAATACGAGGGAGATTCAGAAACTAAGGTGAAGTGTGCGGAATTTAATACATGGAATTGGCAACTGTGCAGAGTTTCAGCCACCCGCAACCTAGGCGCTAGTTGTATGTAAACACAAATGGCGACTCGTTTGAAAAACTGGTCTCACGAAGAAGTCCGCTCGGTTATTCGATTTCTGTGGGTGAACCATGTAACCACGGCTGAAATTCACCGACAGCTGGTAAAGGTTTACGGAGAGACTGTAATCTCTCGTCACCATGTCGCAAAATAGTGTCGAAAGTTTGCGGCTGGTAGGGAAAACGTCACCGACGAGGAGCGCGCTTCCGTACAGCCCAGAAGCACACCACGCTGTTGAAGCAGTTTTGCTCTGGAACATCATCGACTACCCTCCTTACAGCCCGGACGTGCTCCAAGCAACTTTCATGTGTTCCCGCACTTGGAAGCCGTCGCTTCGCTTCATACGAAGAGGTGAAACACTTCGTGACAACGTGGCTAAATATGCAAGGACAGGATTTTTACCAGGAGGGAATCTTCAAACTCATCCCACAATGCGACAAGTGCCTCGGTCAATATGGAGACTGTTTTGAGTAATAATCTAATGTATGTATTATCTATTAGCTGTATTGGTTGTATGAAATAATATATACACGTTTCACTACAGACTTTGTAACCTTACTTTCTGATCACCTCTCGTAGTATATATTTCTTAATAATTGCTTAAACTATTTGCTCTGTTGTAGTGTCTGTATAAAATGGTTGTATCTTAATGAATCGTCATTTAATAGTCATCACAAGGTAGTTTCCTGCCTTTTGATTTACTTCGGTGATAATTAGTTCGATTCATGAACAAAGTATATGTGTTTGTAAGTTTATAAAAAGTTGCCAAAGCACTCTCCAAATTTCTTTCTTCTTTCTTCAAAGTTCCTCAGGCGCTTCTGAAAATGAGGTTTTCCTTAGTCTTTTACAAATTTGGTGTTAGAACAAGAGGAACACAGTTAGTAGCAAAGCAGGTCAGGAGTAGTTACTCTAATCGTAAAATGTGTAGAGCCTTTCTGTTTCAAGTGTGTCCCTTCTGACGCTGTTGTCGATGTGTGTTTTCCCGTATCTCCCTCGAAAGAGGAGGGATAAGTTGCTGCGACCGAGATCTTAATGCGGAAGCGTTGTCACAATGAATTATACTCTCTCTTGTTAGACATCGTAAGTAACCTCCGATCCTCACTCGTCAAGACCAAACGACTGAATGACAAATTGGCAACACACCTGAGGTCATTCACTTCTTTTCCTTAAGCAAAGGTAGGATCTCCTCCGTCAGAGGTTGGCGGGATGGGGCCGAAGTATGTTTCGCATATTTTCCGAAGACACACCTGAAATAAACAGGCTCTAGCTTCTTAGATTAAACATCTTTGTGAATTTATTGTTAGTATTATCTAAGTCACGAAAACAGAAATTACAAGTTGTGATTCAATTGTTTTTAGTGATATAAATCAGTGCGAGTCGTTACCCAGCAGTGATGTACAGTCAGGAGATGAATCGTCATCAACAACCGTAACGAAGGCCGGAGTCCGAAAGAAACAGCCAAGGTGGAGAAAAAAATATCTCGTAGCAGGGTTGTTCTCAGACTATTACAAGGAAGACGAGTAAGTTACAATTCATTGGATTTCTTCAATTGTCTTGCTTTATTATTATTATTATTATTATTATTATTTTAAATAGGTAAGTTTTAGTTTTTAAAAGAAGGTAACAATTCTCAAAAAACGTCCACAAGGACTACTCCCACACTTAAAAGACTGAAAACATCCGTTAGCAGGGGATCAAGAGGGGGCAGCTGCACCCCCCACTTATTTGAAGTGACCCCTTAATATATATAATTTCATTTGGAAATGTAAAGTTTTTGTATGTATTACTGGTTCATAGAAAAAAATGGTGCCATATATTTGCCGTTGCGTGAGTACGTATTGGTTATTTGTCTTCCCGTGGTGTAAAGAAAGCTACAGGAATTGAGTTGTAATTGAAATTCAAAGCAATTAATATTTCAGTTGCGTATTTCTTTAAATGTCGTAGCATATGCTTGTAGTATTTACTGTCTTTCATTTTCTAAGAGTAATAACATACATTTAATGACATGTGTGGAATTTTTTAAGTTGTTCATCCCCAGTTACAATATAACTTCTAAAACAAGCCTTATTGTTCATTACTATAATTAATAATATCCTTTCTATTTATAAATTTATTTTGCAAATTTGTTTTTAAATAATCTGATCACACAATTTTCCAGACAAAATCTTTAGATGTTCACGAGTAAGGAATCAAATCTCTTCTTCCACCTTCGTTGTTTAAGAGTACACAGAGTTAGTACCTTTGTGCGTTGCTCTTGTCAGTTTACTTAATATGAAATACGATATACGGTACTTTAACTGAAAAAGATCATACAACCTTTCGTCAAAGTATTAGAAACAACCAGGAAAACTAACATTGGTAATTACAAATATTCAGATCATGTCTTTCCCCCACACGTACTTTTAACGTCCAGTCGTCGACACTGTCTGTCAGCCACGGAAAGAAACTAGTTGAATTTAGGATATTTTTCTATACATAATAGTTCTGTCACAATGGTTCGTATTTTAGATTAAATTTTGATTTTTTTTTTAATTGTATTTATTCCTAGGGTGGCTATTCTTTTTGTTAACATCTTAGTTATTTTTCAATCGTTGTTTCTCTGCGTTTACTATTTCATCGCTGTGCTACCGACGTACCCGCCGCACTAGTTTTATCATCCTCAGTTGAACTCCCATTAACGTTCACGTGACGATGCATTCCAACATGACTGCCACCTGGCTCTCTTTGTATTTAAGTTTTCTTTCTTCTTCCTGTGTGATGAAGTGATTTAGCAAAAGCCATGCTGGTGTACCTTTTTTTTTTTTTTTTTTTTTTTTTTTTTTTTTTTTTTTTTTTTTTTTTTTGTCATGTGGTTAAGTAATCCATTATATGTCGATTTGTATCAACAAATAGCGATTTCCCTGTAGCGCCGAAACTCTCTATTTACCTTTTCGAGAACATACACCACTGCATTTGATTACACTTTCCGCATAAAGTATGTTCAATACTTTTCCATGTCAATTAGATAGAAATGAGAAAATACATTATCCTATCACTGAACACACACCTTGTCTTAATCATCTATGATCCCCGTGCCTCAGTATTCTCACTCCACTTTCTCATGCTTCCGTGTTAGTTTATTATCCTTATCAGTTTCTTTCTGAATTATGATTACTCTTCTCATACCTTTCGTTCTTCATTAATCGTCATTTTTTCAATCCTTTTTCCTACATAATATTTTTTCTTTATTCCTTCGCTCTCCAGCACTCATTCTAACGTATCTGTCACTTTAGTTTATCGATTCCTCTAAACTCCAGTCTGTTAGTTTCCGTTTCAATACGGCACCCACCTGAATGGTTCTCGGCTTTCATTACTTTTTCGCTTCTTTCCATGCTCCAAAAGCTCTCTTAGTGTCTTCTTTTTATTTTTTATTTTTTTTCCTGTAATTTACTGTCTGTTCCCATTTCAGTATTCCTCTGTTCCGATTACAGAAGGTTGCCCACGATAAAAATAGTCTTACGTTGAATCCCCCTATACATCTAAATTAATCCCCTTTTTCTACCACTTGTGTTTGATCTGACTGACATGAGCCCGAACGATCGCCCAGCAGCATAGGTCCCACTATAAGAAACTCCTGCATAGAATTATTTGGTCTAGGAATTAATTCGTGCGGGTGGACAAGAGATGGCGCAACGAACGGAGCGTCCCACAGTTCCGTGTATCCACACATGTGTTGCAAACCCCTGTCATCGCGTATCGTTCGTAGTATAGGGCAGTGGATTAAAGCGTCAACAACAGCAGTTTGTAGTTAAGTGAACATGGCGCAATTTGTGCCTGATAAAGTGTTTTTGCGGGGTGTCCTGCTGCATTACTTTAACATGCAGAAAAGTGCGACTGAAAGTCATCGTATTTTGGTGGAAGTGTATGGTGACCATGCTCAAGCTGAGCGAACGTGTCAGAAGTGGTTTGCACGGTTTAGAAGTGGTGATTTCAGCTTGGCAGACCAAGAGCGAGCTGGACAGCCAAAAAAATTTCAAGACGAAGAATTGACAGCATTGCTCGAGCAGGATTCGTGTCAAACGCAGGAACAACTTGCAGCAGCATTAGGCGTTGATCAAACAACAGTCTCCAAACGCTTGAAAGCCATGGGAATGATTCAAAAGATGTCACATTGGGTTCCACATGAATTGAAAGACAGAGACGTTGAAAGACGAAAAAACATTTGCGAATTGCTGCTTCAACGACAGAGCAGAAAGGGGTTTCTGCATCGAATTATTACGGGTGATGAGAAGTGGATCCATTACGAGAACCCTAAACGAAAAAAGGCCTGGGTGAAACCAGGTGAACCAGGTCCATCACAACCAAAACGAGATATTCACTGTGCAAAGGTTATGCTGTGCATATGGTGGGATATGAAAGGTGTGGTGTACTATGAGCTGCTGCAACCGGGTGAAACTATGAATGGAGAACGTTATCGACGACAATTAATTCGTTTGAAGCAAGCTCTGGCCAGAACACGACCAGAATGGGAGAACAGACATGATAAACTTATTGTTAAACATGATAACGCTCGCCCACATGTCGCAAAACCGGTCAAAACCTATTTAGAAAATGTCGGATGGGAAGTTTTACCCCACCCGCCGTATTCACCAGACGTTGCTCCTTCGGACTACTACTTGTTCGATTGCATGAACAACGATTTGATTGGACAGCGGTGTGGCTAGCGATGGACAATATTTTTCTTAAGGTATTTATGTATTTTGTGTTTGTACTACAGCTTCAATGTGTGCGTACCAACCGCACGAATTAATTCCTAGACCAAATAGAAGGGGAATGTCTCGCCATACCACTTCGGCAACTTTTAGGCGTTCGGAAATTTCGTAGGCGTGGACGAAAATGAGATCACTCGAATTTTGGTCTCTTCTGCTTTTCTTGCCTGGGATGATTGCGCGGTTCGGGGAGATCTTATCCATGTGGATTCATACATTTGTGATCTCGTCACTGTATAGATGGAGAATGCGTATGTCATGCACAGAGTCCATGACGCTCTCCTGAAAGTAAGCTGTGTTGATTTTAGTGTTGGAAGGCACTTCGACGAGTGGGAGCGTTTTCCGACTGCAATATCATGTCACCACCCAAAATTCCATGGAAAATTTGCACTACGTCACATGTCAAAACTACTCTTGTGGTTTGTTTGACGGTAGAAAATGAATAACTCTAGGTCTTATCTAGGCAGATCACAATTGTTTCCACTTGTCCTCTGTGAGCCCTGTTGAGGTATGCTTGTACAGTTTTTTGGCGTCTGTAAATCTCTCCTAAATGTGACACTCTGTAAGGTAGTGTCTGCTAGTTTCCAATGCGAGGTTTTTCAGGAGGATGGAAATTTTTACTTTTTGAGATACCGTGTCGTATGGCCAAATTTCTTTGCGTTGGGGAATCGTTCTTTTATCAGTCCTCTCCTAATGTCGCGCACTATAATGAGGGGTTCGAGCTAGCTGGAATCGTGTTCTTATCGGAATTCCCTGCCGATCATATATTGCAGGGACCTGTACGCCTGTCTGCGTCGAATAATGAGACCCAGACGATTGAACCCTGTTCTTTACAAGGTTGTACTTTCGCTGGTTAGTTATAATGAGGGTGCAAATTCTACAAATGAGCTCTTTCCAGAAAGTTGGCACTTCTACCTTAATTGTTCCACGGATCGTGCTCAACAGATACTATTTTCAAGCACAGACCCCAGTGTAGTCAGCAATGTGTCAGGACATAACAGCGGTCGGGAGGGCCAGTGAAAATAGACTAATTTTATCGTTAGCAATCTTCTGTTTATACATATTCTAAACAATCAGGATAAGCTTTGAATAACGGGAGATGGGTTTATGTATTAAAATAACCACAAATTTATTTAATTTATAGGCCAAGAAGACACAATGGAGATGTAACAGCTGGACCTGGAAAACCACGGATGGTGTACAAACCTGAGGAACATCAACATGGTCTTCTTCCACCCCCGTACCATTGTGGGAAATACTTAAGACAGCGGAGGGTAGATTTTCAGTTGCCATATGATTTGTGGTGGTTGCATACTCACAGTCAGTTACCTGGTCGAGATATTGTGCCATCATGGAATTATAAGAAGATTAGAACCAGTAAGTACATGTTCAAATTATTTTGAGTTTTCTAGTAAGCAAATTGTAATGTAGAAATGTGTTATAAATAAAATTCTTTCATGTAATTCACTATTTTTAGATATTTGGAAAGCTATATATTGTACATATGTATTGGAGATAAAATTTTAAAAAATACAGTTGTCTGGTCTCTTGTCTTTGTTGAAGTGAATTTATCTGTTATAGTATACTAGTCGCTTTGGTAAGAAACATTTTTTTTAAATTAAAAAAAAAAAAAACACCCAGCTCTATTCAGAATATGTATGTGTTTAAAACAATCAAATTATGTTTTTCTCTCTTGACAGATGTTTATTATGATGTAAAACCCACCTTCATGTACGAGGCCCAAGCTTGTAACTGTCCAGTTCCGAAAGAACCAGGTAAAAAGGGATGTGGTGAAGACTGCATAAATCGCATGGTGTACGCGGAATGTTCTCCACAGCTCTGTCCATTAAAGGATCTCTGTTCAAACCAAAAAATTCAGAAACATGAATGGTCGCCAGGGCTTGTCAAATTCATGACCAAAGACAAAGTAAGTTATCATGTAGTCTTGAGTTTTCATAATTTTAAGGCAACTTTGCTTACTACATGAATTTGATATAAGCGAATTATTGATTGTCATGGTAGTAAGTTACCACGATACTTTCTCCATATTTGTAGAGTTAAGCATACCGTTAGGTAAAGGAAGATTAAATAAATGTTCGTTGAGTCCGCGACCATATGTAAATTGTAGGACGAAATTTTAAGTTTACTTGTGTTTTGCAGTTGCTTTGCAGAGGGTAAATTGTCCAGAATTTTTCAAGGATTATCTTCAAAAATGGTTTCATTTCAATGAAAATTATGCTATGTATTTGTTAAATAAATGTTGTGTTAATATATTTGTATTATAGATTGAATGTTGGAAAGCTTGACAAAATTAGGTCTCGGTATATTTACATACGCATAGTTCAGCTTTTAAAGATGAGTGCACCATCTGTTAATGTTGCAAAGACAATAAGAAAGCTGATATTCTCTCTCTTTGTGTATATATATATATATGTGTGTGTGTGTGTGTGTGTGTGTGCGTGCGCATATGCATCGTAATAGCACTGTTTTCATTAAAAGTAAAATGGATCAAGTCGTATACATGTCTGAAAATGCGTTGAATGAGATAAACATGAAATATTGGTGTTCGAAGTCGCAATCTGATCACGTATTTCCTATTTGAACCTACATATTGGCCGGTCGGAGTTCATCATGGGTCAAAATTATGTTTTCTTGTGTATAGGACGTGCTTAATTTAATGGTAATAGTAGTATAACCTTAATTATCGTGTTATATTTGCATTGTATTCATTACTAAGTTTATTATTTTTATAGGACCATGTATGTTGTAATAAACCAATAAATTCATAATAATTAAATATTTAAGGTGGTATGCGCACTTCTTGTGGTCATTGTTATCAGAAAAAGAATATACAACATAATGCTTGTTAATTTTTTATAAATATTTCCATGTAACTGATTATGTTTCCATATTCCATTAGCTTGGTGTATGTTTTTAATACAGAATAATACATTTGTGCATTTTGTTTATAGTTATTGTACTTTTTCCAGGGTTGGGGTATTAAAACAAAGTATTCAATCAAGACAGGTGAATTCATATTAGAGTATGTCGGCGAAGTTGTCAGCGAAAAAGAATTCAAAAATAGAATGGCATCAAGATATGTAAATGATACACATCATTATTGTCTGAATTTGGATGGTGGACTTGTGATAGATGGCCATAGAATGGGTGGTGAAGGTAAGCTTTATGTACAGCACATGGGCACACATAAAATTGATCAATCATAGGTGCTCGGACCTTATATAATTATCTTATTAGAAGGCATGAACTATGCATGTGATGCAATGATGATTAAAGGCTAGAGTACAGAGGCTTTTAACTTCGTTAGAAGCTGGAGAATGAAAATCATTTTGCTGAACATTACATGCACTGCCTTGAAGTTAAAATTTGCATGACCTGCTGAAGCAAAAAATATTCCCTTGTATTTTAAAGATTTAAACACCAGATAATGTTTCGCATTAGCACAGATAACCCTGAACAGTAAAGCACAGACAGAATATTTGCACAAGTGAAGTAAAGCAAACTTTCGACTTTAATCGGTACTGTAGACTTAACAAAAACTGTACATGTTCCAAAATGATTTGAACAATTTCAGCTCCCTCCTGTAACGTGTGTTAAGGTATTTAAATAAAAATTCGTATACCCAACCCGTCGTTATTCGACAGGGCGTAACTACAAACCACCTCCCCCCCCCCACACACACACACATTTAATATCGTTTATTAAGGTTGATTTCATACGTAATAATTAACTTTAATATTGATCGACTCTCAACAAATTCTACACATCTAATTGAAAAAATAACCTCAAAAGTAATTACTTGCAAAAATGTACTAATACTTGCAGTCCTACGGTAATATAACTCAATTCGGTTAATTCTTCAAATGAGGAAAATGACATTCCAATAAATTCTTTCTAAACTCATATATTATCATCAAATATATCTCCAAGAAAAATATATCATATATATATATGCATAAACTGATGTTACAAATAAATAACTGAATATTAAACTCAACACTGAACCAGAATTATGAATATTAAAGTCGTAGAATAAATACACAAATTCAGCTTACCAAGTCACTGATGACTTTCCACATACCTCATTCGTCTACTATGTAACAGACTTCCAAGCATATGACCAAAATAGATTGTATCTCACTAACTATTAATATATGTATTACACAGTATAACTGATTTTTGTTCAACACCATACACAGTTTTCCTCATTCAATATAATAAGAAATTAGATATTTCCGAACAGATCTCTAGAGTAAAAGTGAAGCTGCCCATTCTCTTATTCATACATAAAGCTCACTTGTTCTTAAAATTGCCACACTTGGCGCTACTGGTCTGACAAGTAGACAATTTTTTTTTTATACTGTTTACTCATTACCCTCCCCTTCCCCTCTCTCTCTCCCTATATAGATAGATAGATAGATATAGATATATAATATCAGATAACTTAAAATTTTACAAGGGCCGCGGTGGCTCAGTGGTAGAGCGTTCACCTCTGGTGCTTGGGGTCCCGGGTTCGATCCCAGCCCCCGCCAAGTGAACTTTGTGGTGGACAAACACCGTGCGCGTGGGTTTTCTCGGGGTTCTCCCGTTTCCTCCCACTTTCTTCATTCCACCATTTTATTCATTACTCACCATCACCGTCTCCTTTAGCCTAACCAGCATAATCGCGGGACGTAAAACTCAAAGATTTCATTTCATTTTCATTTTCAAAATTTTACACATCAGTTCTATAACTGTCCAAGTTTTAATAGTAATAATTGTAATATAGTAACTCAAATGTTTATTGTGAGCCCTCTCTTTCCTTGCATATATTAATTCCGTAATCCAGCACTGCCGCAGTAATGCTCTCTTGCAGGTCACGGACATCCTGGGATAGAGGTGATTTGTACACATTGTCTTTGGCATGTCCTCATAGAAAAAAAAAAAAAAAAAATCTCAAAGGGTTAAGTCACGGAAGTAGGAGATAAGAAAGAATTTATTGAAATATATATTCTAAAGGGGCTAAATTTTCTGCCAAGAATTGAGTATCTGACGAATTTCTGCAGTTAAAAATGAAACCCTGTACATAAATTTCTCATTAAAGGGCGGAGGGGTACATTTCTATAATACTCAAGTTTCCCTTTCTTTATTTAAAAAGTGCTGAATCTTAAGGATTCGCTTAAGATGAAGGTATGAAATTTCGTACATAGTATTACTTAAAGATAAGGTAATACGTTTTTCAGTGTTTTCAGAATTTCCATTGACAAGGTGGGGAAAAATGGAACATTTCTATTTCGTTTCCTTTTTCATGAAGTGTCCAGCGTGAAGATTTGCTTAAGTTGGAGCTGTTATTCAGAACGTAAACACAAGAAGTAAATAAATACGTGTTCTAGCGTTTTCAGAAATTTTTCTCTTAAGAGACGAAAAGAGCACCGTTTTTAGAATGTTCAGATTTTCCTTTATTCAGAAAGTGGCGAATGTGAGGATTCGCTGAAGTTGAAGGTGTGAAACTTGTATTTTAAAACTTTTTATTGAAGCTGAGCGAATATCGTGTTGTAGCATTTTCGTGACCTCTTGTCTCGAAGGGGGTCTGGTTCTACAATATTCAAATTTCGTGTTTTATATTTATTGCTTCCATGTAAAGAACGGGCAGTTGAGCTAGTTTTGGAAAATTTAGGTGTTTCATTATTTTTAAAAGCATGTTTACAAAATTTACAATTATAGCACTTTAAAAAAATCTCATATACGGAACCGACTTCTTTAAAATATTACGAACAGAGGCAGCATATTGTACTACGAAAGTATTCCGAAACTTTACAGCACAACCCCTGTGGTGCTATGCAACCACAATTACACTATGTGTATGGTTGCCTCTAAGCGTGTTACTTAGCCGTAATTAACGCAGCATTCGTTGAGGTACAGTATTTCATTAACTTCAAAGATTTCAAACAGACCCTAAAGAAATATATATGAAATCACCAGAAAGGTACAATCTTTCAAACAAGGAAAATCATCAAAATCGGTGTACCTATGTCGAAGTTATGTCACTCAGAACATATGTATAAACAGATTGAATTGAGAATCTAATTTTAAGTCTGAAAAATTATAGTAGCTTCTCAGAATATATTGTTATTTGAAAAGTATAGTTTCTTTGGCACTAGTGCCATCTGTTTAACAATTCTATTAAATATTTGAAGCGTGAATATATCTATCCAATAGCCATTGTGCATCTGGGTTATGTGTGCTATTAGGCAGCAGGTAGATACTTTGTAGCTTAGCTGATTCAGAATCTTTATTCATATGAAAACAAGACCTCTTTAAAAAAAGAAAAAAAAACATAATTAGCAAATAGTTAACTAATCAAATTGTAAAACTTCCTTTTCTACGCAGGTTTTTATTTCGTTCTGTATGTATGTAAATGACGTATAATTTTGTATTTCAGTGGTACGAAAATTTTCTTGTGACGTTTTAAATGTATAAACTTAGTTTGTGATATTGTAAATTATAGTATTGCAAATTTCTATCTTCAAAAATAAATATATATATATACGTATACCGTTTGTTTAGATGTACTTTTGTCGCGATCATTTGATCTGTTTTATCCATTAGTAAAGAAAGCAATAAGCTTTTCGTTAAAAGCATCAGGTTGTAGATTATATGAATGCAATTGCGTGTAAGGTGGCCACTGTGACTCAGTGGTAGAGCGTTCACTTGTGGTGCATGGGATCCTTAGTTCGATCCCAGCTCGCGCCAAGTGAGCATTGTGGTGGACAAACACTGTGCGTAGGTTTACTCAGGGTTCTTCCGTTTCCTCCCACTTTAGTCATTCTACCATTTCATTCATTATTTCATCATCACCGTCTCCTTTAGCCTAGCTGGCATGACCGTGGACGTAAAAATTAGTTTTTTTTTTTTTCAATCGCATGTAAATTTGCATCAATATTAATTTTTGTTCAATAACCTCAAAGAATTGCCGCGAAATCCTTGAGATGAATTTGATTGGTTTGTTGGAGTTCATGCCTTTTTAAAATGAATTTGAATTCTTACTTAATATGTTTTAATTAGCATTTATCTCGTATAAAAATCATCATCGCTTGGAAATCGGAATTTATGGAAAGAATAACAGAAGAGAAAGGCATAATTTGATAGTTTTGATTTATTGTTTTAGCGTTCTGTCTGATCCTGTAAGAGGAAACAATAGGCAAAATAAACGGATTACTTAAAATACGTATGGCTGATTTAACATCTCAGGAGAATTAAATCTAAAATTACTGCAAAAATAACTACTTGACATAAAGCGTGTTGTGTTCAAACTTTAAAGAAACTGCGTAGTAAGGAAATTGTATAATGGGTTCTTAATGATACGAACCTATATCCTACATTACAAATTAAGAAAAACATACAGTGTGCATGTTCAAATTAAATTAGCATTATTGCAATTTGTTTTTCGCCAGATTCTTTAGTGAATTTCGTTGCATGTGCAATATCTGATCAGTTTATTTAAGAAAAACAACACACAACGATGATGGACCATTCAAATGCAGTGCAATAGGCATATAATGGAGTTCACGGTTTACGGTTTAGAAACTTTTAAATTACTGCTACAGTGAACTTGTATGTACGAAAGAGATTTTGTTTCCAAAATGGTATCGTTCTATTTTGTTATAAGCAAGTTTCTTATCTGAAAGCATACTTTGGAAGCTTTGGCAAGCTCCAAACTATTATGGTTTCATTTTCATTAGTTGAATTTTTATGTACGTTTCATGCGGCATGTGAAGCATTTGCTATCGAAAGAGTGGTTGTTCCCAACATAATAGAAGTTTCTAGCAATTCATTGCCAGTGCATCTCGGAATTCTTTGCAGTTCAATACCAGACCTGGACTTACTCTTAGTTCCAAAATAATGGTAACTTTGATCTTTAACAGATGCCGAGAAGTATAAGAAAAGATAATGTAGGATTAAATTATGTTTTAGGCCCCAAGGTTTAAAATCACTAAAAAGTAGTTCTTGTTCAATAAAACGATCCTTCTGATCTTATTTTTACTTGTATGCAACCTAGGTGACAAATGTAGTAGATTATATATTTTTTCGGTTGAATGAAAACTGGCGTGTTAGTTGATTTGAATTGAACACCCGTTTCAGCACCAAGGCCATATGAGAAGTAAACCTATAACGTAACGCGAGATCCGAATCATATAAGATGATCTACGGGAAGTCGAACCCGAGTCTACTGCGCTCAAGAAGCGTATATACACCATATAGCTATGAATTATCTCTAATAGAAATCGATGTAGTGATTTTAAACCTTGGGATCTGAACTTATTTATTTCACCCTACATTATTTTCCCTTACGCATTTCTTTCAATACCCTTTAAAGAAATCGAGTGGCTCCTGAACGCAGTGAAAATGATATTAACACAACGAGCTTAATATGCATGATAACTCCTTGTTCTTGAACTAGAGGCAACACCATTTCGTTATGAATCAATTTTAAAAATTCATTATTACATAAGGGCTCATTACTTTTATAGTACTTGAGTAGATATTTGCATCCATTTATTTATATAATTTGTTTACTGTTATGGCATTGCAAAACGAAACATATACTGTTTTTATTCTCACATTTGCATGATTTATAATTTCCTGATTTAAAATATAATTCACCGGCGTTCAGCTATAGGTGACAGTTATCTGCATTATTAAAGAATTTATGTTTTTGTTTTTGTGAACGTGAGGTTTCTTTTTGCACTTGCATGTTTAAAACTATGATTTTTATCCTTGGTGCGATTTTTTTAATAATAATAATTAATGTTCAATTTCAGGGAGATTCGTAAATCATTCCTGTGAACCTAATTGTGAGATGCAAAAGTGGAGTGTTAATGGTCTGTTTAGGATGGCGTTGTTCGCTCTTAGAGATATCGAACCGCAGGAAGAACTGGCGTATGACTACAACTTTTCGTTATTCAATCCAGCAGAGGGACAGGTAAATTCACTAGATTACATAGAAATACTTGTACTTTACTTTCATAACGCTGGATTTGCTTGCTTTCAATAAATTATGAAGACTAATTTCTGTTATGCGTATTATTTTTTTTTTTTTTTAATTTATATACAACAATTTATGTAGAAGAAAGTGTAATAAGTGTAATCAGGTGGTGTTTGCCACTAGTCCTCCCTTAGACGGAGAACATTACAGTAGAACTCACTATAGGAGCGAATTCATGTTGCACCGTCATTCGAATATTCAACAATAAGAATACTCTTTGTTTGAATTGCGGTTCTGTTTCGCTTTCTTTTATCATTGAAATCCTGAGATTTCACTTCGAAGACTTTGAATCATGCTCAGAGACCCAACTTTTTGCGTCCCAGTAATGACCTTCGGCATGAAGATCGAGCATGAAGTCAGAAACCTGGGCAGTTAACTTTTCATGTATACAATGCATGTTCAGATCATGCGACAATTTTCTGCACTGTTCCTTATGATATTGTTCCAGCATTCTCCTTATGGGTCTGTGATCTCTCATCTTCAAGTAAATGTTCTAGCTTCAGCTCCCTTGAAGGTGTCGTCCTCAGGTAATGCACACATCACTCAAAATACGTCATCTGGCTCGTATCCTAATTTTCATATGCACGTTTTGCAGTTTAAAAGTCTATGCTCTAGTTCCATGTCTACAGTGAAACCTTAAATGTAAAGATACATGTGGACACATGCAAGTGTGTTGTGCACTCAGACTGTCCACACAGCGAATACATTAAATTAAGGTATTTATTTAATAGCTAATTGTAGGATATTTTGGAGAAACAAATTGTAAATCAAATCTTTGAGAGATCTTAAAATATGGAAAGGAATACGATGTAAAAATCTGTTGATATAAGTCTTCTCCATTAGTCAGGAAAACAACTTCCAAGTATCTTAATATACTGTTTGTTAATGTTTAAATCGTTATTTTTTCAGCCGTGCAAGTGTGGTAGTTCTAAATGCCGTGGTGTAATTGGAGGTAAATCTCAAAGACTGATTAATGGCTCAGCAGCGAAAGAAGAGAAAGCAGAGAAGAAAATGATGGGGCGTCCAAGGAAAAACTTAAGAAAAATGAATGTTAAACAGCAGCAACAGCCTCCTCAGCCTCAGCAGAAGAAGAAACCGGAAGGAATTCAAGGACTTAATAAACATTTCCATCTGACACCCATCAAGCCCATGTCACATCAGCAGCGATGCTTTGCACAAACTCATCATTGTTTCTTGCTTAGGAATCTAGAAAAGGTTAGTATTTCATTAAAGATTTAGATAGAAAACACGAGATATAATGCTAAGGCACATGATATTCTAAAGAATACACGAGATATAATGCTAAGGCACATGATATTCTAAAGAATGTTGAAGGGGAAATTAAAGTTAAACTTTATCATTCTGTAACTCGTTGGCTTCTTTCATTGTCAGTGCATGTCTCATCCATCTCCATGGCTATATACTTAAATTGGAATTTATATTGAAATTTAATGTTTCGTGTTACTTTTACATTAATACATTTAATAGGCAGCTGTCAATGAAGCTTCTGTATGATGTTTATACATAAACAAAGATTAATCAGATTTTATTTTGTTTTATTTATTGTGCCTATTTAAAGGCATTTTCGAATTGACACACTTAATTCTTTTTTTTTTCACCTCAACCATAGGTTGGCTGACAACATGGAAATTTTAAAACTTCTCTCTCCTTTGGGAGAGCTGTTTTATTCTTTGATAAGGTCTTTTCTTTCTAACTGCATCTACATTATTATTTTACATTAGTATAATAATAATATTTGGGTTTTGTTTTCCATTAGTAATTAAGAATGTAATTTGGGAATGTACTTTAAAAAGTGTTGACCTACGAGGTGTGTTAGAAAAGTAATGAGACTGATTTTCTTGTAACGATTTTTTTTGAGGGGGTGGGTACAAATCAAGATTGTTCCCTTCAAAATAGTACTCTCGAGCACGAACACTGTGATGGAGGCGTTATTTTTCATTTTTCGTAGCAGTCCTGAAAGGCTTTTCATCCCATCAATTACGTTTTTCCGAATATTATCCAAAGTACCAAAATGGCACCCTTGCAAGTGATTTTTTAGCAAGAAGAATAAATAAATCTCAGAGAGTAATGATATACTCTTTTGTGCCAAAAATTCATTGGTGGGTATTGCCGTGAGACATGATTCCAATAGAATCATTTTGTCATGCCTAAATCCTATATTAAAAGTCGATGGATCAGGTCACTGAGACTCACTACTGATCATGCCCACCGTTAATCGACGATCTGACCTCATAACAAACTTCACTTTTTTCACATTGTCATCTGTTTTTGAGGTTGGTCTTCCACTTGTACTCGGCCTTCTGATAAGAACTTGTGCCCTGGATAGGGACGGACAGTCTCAACAATCGTGTAGTAACTGGAGTAAGTTCAAACCTATACTGAGTCAATGGTAAGGATTAATTGTCGTATGAAGATGAAAGCAGCACTGCTGTTGGTTTGTGCAGTGTTGCCAGTCTCATTACTTTTAACCATCTCGTATATATGAATGTTTGATAAATCCCCGGCCTGACAGAAAAAGATAATTTTTGAGCAAAATTGTTTGGTATGAGAGCTTCTTGAACGTATAGAGTGCATTTCAAAACTTACACAGTACTAGTTACTATGTGTTCCTGTAGTGCTGATCAATTTTACTGCTCGTCGATATTTCTGGTATAATATACGAATGCCCTTCTTCAGGATATTTTATAAGCTAAATTGTGAAGATAAGCAGATCACATTCTAATGTGTAGCACGTAAGTAACAATAACCAATATGTAAGGGCCAAAGTATTTCGGTATTTCACCAAATTACGAAAGTTCTTATATCTACTTCCTATTTTTATATATGACTAGACATAATATTGGTTTCTTCTTTGATAACGAGACAGTAGTCATGTTAGTTTGTGTCCATATAGTTCATGCAAGAAATTTTGTTCATAACTATCGTATAATATGCTAAGATGTTTAAGTTGTTTACGCAGTTATATGTCATATAGAAAATAAGTTTTACACACCTTATTGACGTAAGGAATATGTAGAACTTTTTTATTTTCTGTATCATGTGGTACTTTTTAATACAGATAAAGTCAGGTACTATTTTCGTTAAGCATAACAAACAGCACCCATTTTTATGTGCCGTGGAATTCCCATTCCTTCTTGGTGTTATTTCAGAAACTAATCCTGTTGATGTTATCTACCAGACACTTAAGTGAAGAACATTGGCTTCTAAAGATTTTTACATATTGTTCAGCTTAGTTCTTTTGCAAGAAAACACTAACACCAAAGTCATTGTTGAAACTATTTGAGATAACCCTCCCTCCCCCACCTCCTTCGCCACACACACACTAGCCCTAAAAACCTGAGATTACACTTGTACACCTTGTCTCAAAAAGGTTGAGCGTATTCTTTATTGGTGTTTTGAGGCAAAAAATTTCTAAGTCCAGCTTCGGGTATCTTCGGGAAAAAGTAAGCCAGGTTCGAACCTCCAAGCCAGCCTTTGCAATCGGGAAAAAGTTTGCAGATGTGTTTTTCTTCTTTTCAATATAATAAGACTTGTTACCAAGTGTTTAAAAAAGCAACATTGATTGAAATACTTAATGATACAATATTTCGAAACTTTTTTTTTTAATGTCAGCACATGCTTGTTTGTCATTTAGCTCTCCATACGTAATGGGACATTTAAATACGTTAAAGAATCTTTCCATATGTAAAAGAATGCTCAAAGTTAAGAAATAGAATATAATTATCGCCTGAGTACTAAAATAAAAGTCAAAGTAGAATAGAAACAGCGTTTGTAATGGATATGAATATCATAATTATCTTGAGATCCGTTATACATCGCTAGAAGCATAGTTCTGGAAGTCCTTGTGCTAGCTCATTGGTAAGCTGTCGGATTTCAAATCATAAGGTTGTGAGTTCGAATCCCGTCTAGGTTCACCTTTTTTTAAAATTATATTTTCCGCAATGCATGAAAAATTATATAAAATAATTACATTAGAATACATAAGTTGTGTATATATAACATAATCATTGCAGAACATAGTAATTATTATGTTTAAAATATAACATCTGAGATAATTTTCACAGTAGGTCGGTATTATATATGAGGATGTAAATACAAGTTAGGAAAATCATTTAATAGCAATAAATAAGTTATGTAGTGTATTTATTTGCATCTATTTGTCATACAGATGTAACTTCTCAATATTCTCATTACAGCATGTCATTTACATTCGTGAAATACAATATATTCCTACGGATATAGAAAGTGTATAAACAGAGTATCCAAAGTCGTATCCTGCTTCAAGACACATAACTTTTCCCGATCCCCTTAACGTCACGGGAAGAAACACAAATTCTCTTTAGAACGGAATGTCGTTACTTAGAGTCTCATTCCCATGGGCGGCGATTAGGGGGGGCAAAGGGAGGCAGTTGCCCCCGCACTTTTTTGAAGTAACCAATTAATGTATATAGTTTCATTTGGAAATGTAACGATTTTGTATGTGTTACTGATTAATAGGAAAAAATGCTGCCATATAATATTTGCTGTTGCGTGAATACGTATTGGTTGTCTTCCCGTGGAGTAAAGAAAGCTACAGTAATTGCGTTTTAATCGCCACAGAAAATAACCCCAAAAAATAACCTATTGGAGCACAATTTCAGCATACTTTCATTTCTTCTTACAAGGGCTCGATATGTTAGTGAGCCGCTTTGAAGCTAATCGAAAGAACATTATGCAAAAAAGTAGGGCCTATTTCACAAGTTATTCTTTAATTGCACAAAAATTGACAGTTCCTAAAATGTCTTTTCTCCTTTCTAAAGTAAGGAATATCGATTAAAAAGAGCGTGATAAGAAACAACTTCTACCTTTTCCATTGTTTTGTAGTGTAATATACGAGTGAAGTGTTGTGTTTAAGGATGTACGAGTGTATATACAATAAAATTTAGTAAATTGAACATAATTCTAGGTTTTAAGTTTATTTTGTATAACTGAAGTGTGGATTGATTCTAAGTATTGTTGTGTTTTGATGTGTTCCAAGAAAGTGAAAACTGCACCTAATGGCAACGAACATATTTCAAGAAGTTGCAAAAGCAAATATTTCTTTAAATGTCGTAGCATATGCTTGTAGTATTTACTGCCTTTCATTTTCTAAGAGTAATAACATACATTTAATAGCATGTGTGGAATTAAATATTAAGTTTTTCATTAATCCTCAGTTTCAATATAACTTTTGCAAAACAAGCATCATTATTCATTACAATGATTAATATTATCCTTTCTATTTATTTGTTTTGCAAATTTATTAAATAATCTGATCATACAATTTTCCGGACAGAATTTTAAGATGTTCATGAGCAAGAAATCAAATCTCTTCTTACACTTTCGTTGTTTAAGAGTACAAAGGGCTAGTATCTACTTGCGTTGTTCTTCTCAATTTACTTAATAAACTATTATATACGATATACGGTATTTTAACTGAAAATATAGTATCCTGTTAGTTATACAACCTTTCGTCAAACAAAATGTTAGAAACAACCAGGAAAACTAACATTTATATACAAATATTCAGATCGTCTTGCCCCCTCACTTTTAACGTCCAACCGCCGCCACTGCTCATTCCAATACGTTGAATATGCTTTTGTATATTCATCTCTCTCTCTCTCTCTCTCTCTCTCTTTCGCTTTGTTTATGTGTGTGTGTGTGTGTGTGTTGCGGAATATCCCAAGTTGAATACAACATTTGCCAAGTATATGAGCATCATTGTCATCGAATACCAGAAATTGAAAGTCGTGTTTCTTCGGGTTGGGTTTGCGTGTTCATGTTAGCTCACTGGTAGAGTACTGACTTGCCAATAAAGAGGTCTTGAGTTCAAAGCCTACAGCTAATTATCATTCTTTTGTTAGTAGGATTGCACAGAAATCGGATACAAGGAGTGGTTTACTTCTAGAAATATTTTCAGAAGCGTTTAGGTAGCCCTGAAAAGGGCTGTTTTCGGGAGTTAAGGCGGGGACATTAATATTGTGTCCAAGACCCTTCTGAATTTATTACACGCTCCATTCTTCTGGGCATGGAATCTATTACATGGGTGACAAATCTATCTCCTTCCCCTACCTCCAGCCATGCTTCGGAAACAAGATGCCACAGGTCATCCTGAGTTCTTGGTGGATCTGCCTCAGGACAACTTTCCCTTAGAGTACGCTTCACTTCTGCCCACATATTTTCCATGAGATTGAGGTCTGCTCCACGAGCGGCCAGTCGATTAAATCAATCTCAGGGTGCCCTGCGAACCATTCCTGAATCACACGGGAAGTATGTATTGGCGACTGGTATTGCTGGAACTGAATTACACCATCAGGCTGAAATACCCGTACAGATAGCACCATGATATTACTGATAATGTCTAAGTACTGAGCATTGTCCAGATGTCCTTCAATTCTATGAAGCTGTCCTGCTCCGCGACTGGAAATCCAACCCCAACATAAAATAGATACATGGCCACTGCGATTGCAAGCAGCCACATATCCATGGTCATATCGGGTGCCTCTCGGACGATACACAAAACGGCGTCCCTCCTTTGATGTTGTGAATATGGATTCATCTGAGAAAACTACGTTTTCCCAATTGAGGCCCACATTCGCCTGTGCAAACGCGAGACGGTAAATTTTGTGGTCGTCTGAGAGTTTTTCCTCCACGGCAGCAACACGGCCACGTAACCCAGCATGACGAAGTCTTCGCAGAGCTGTATGCTTACTACTAGGAAAGAGAGAAACTTCCCTTAGCTGTCTAGACGTCCTTAGTGGTTCTAACCGGGCTTCGTTTACTAATCTCGCATCTTGGGCTTCGGTTGACACATGCGGACGACCAGGAGATCGTAAATTATCAGTCTGACCTGTAGCGCCATATTTCCGAATCCATCGCCTTCCTGTAGAGGCCGGGACACCTACTCGCCTGCTAGCTGCAGTTGCAGAATAACCTTCCAACTCCCATAAAGTAATTACTGCTGTACGTCTATCCATAGTTACCAATGTTCTGAGCTGTGAGAAGGAAGCAATAGGTAAAAGCTAGTACCTGACGTGTGATTGGTTACTTGCACGACACGCCTATTGTGGGGAACAGCGTTGCCAGATCTAGCATAATGATGCTAGATCTAGCATAATTTGCATGTCTCTAGCATCTAGCATCTTGCTTTTAGCATCCTGCCCAAATCTAGCACAATTTCAGCAAGTTTATCAAAAAGCCGTAAAACCTGGAGATGAGAAAGAAGTTGGTCGTGGGAAGAAAAAGAACGGCAGAAATGTATCCTCTTCCATTGATTCATACAGTCGGTAAACCATACAGGCAGTCTTATTTTCCGAAGTAAGTTCGAAACGTCTTTGGGCTATTTTGTGGCTCCACCCAGGGTTTTCTAATCCTTTAACTCCGAGGCATGGGCGGAGCTATGGGGGCCATTCTCCCCCCAACTTTTTGACAACGTCACCATCTTTATTTCTGACTTTGATCATATTTATTCCTGAAATGACAGCTCCGAGACCGACCAAAAATCTGCCGCCCCCCCCCCCCCCCAGCAGACGATTCCCAACTCCGCTTATGCTGCGAAGTAATTTTCTTTCAAAATATGTAAACAAAAACATTGCATTCATTTATACGATATATACGCCATTGAGTCTGGCAACGACTGCATTAATTTAGTTGAGTTAAAATTTTGGTGCGTGAAGTATTGAGTTCTATCCATGCATTCTTGCTCTCTGTGTATTTTAAGTTACGTTATCGTATCTCAACTTCGTTTTTTTTAAACTCCTGAATTAGTAATTATGAGGATTTAGCATAATTTGACCGAATCTAGCATAAGTTCGATCAGGTTTTGGAATAATTCCGAGCTGTGAGTCTGGCAACGCTAATGGGGAACGACTTGGTCAACGACTCGCGAAAGAAATCTGAAAATGGTGCGCCGTAATAATGATATCAAAAACAGTTTTTATAAAGGAATATTAATACATACGAAAAGCTGTTTAAAGAATGAATTGTTATACTGACTTTACACGTATAAAAACATATACCATATACCAAACAGATTGAGCGATATGATGATAGCTGTTTTGAGACAAACTTTTTCGAAGTCCAACTTCGGGTATCTTCGGAAAACAGTAAACTAAAGCTGCTGGTTCGAACCTCCAAAGCCAACCTTAGTAATCGGGAAACGATGTACAGATATGTTTTTCCTTCTGTTAAATATAATAAGACATGTTGAAATGGTATTAAGTGTAGAAAAAAGTAACATTGAAATACTTAATGATACAATATTTCGAGACTATGTATTCCCACTCTCGTTTCATCATTGTGATTTCCATACGGAAAAGAGCATTTACGTATGAGCTCAGTTATATTTCAGAAGCAGCTTCCGAAAAGCGGTCATGTTAGCTCAGTGGTACACCACCGAGCGTTTAAATCGTGAGTTCGATACCCGTTCAGGTGAAATTCTTTTATGATATTCTACTTTCCTCAATGCATGAAAATTATGTAAAATAGTTACATTACAATTCATCAGTTGTATATATCAGTTGAATATATATATTCATATCATCAGTTGTATATATCAGTTGAATATATATATTCATATCATCAGTTGTATATATCAGTTGAATATATATATTCATATCATTTCACGACATAAGTAATTCTTATCTTTAAAATATAACATCTGAGGTATTGACAGAACGTCGGTGTGTTATGTGTGAATATTGAATACAAATTTAAAAAATCGTGTAATAGCAATAAATAAGTTATGTAATGTATTTATTTGCAGCTACTTTCATCGCAGATAACTTCTCAATATTCGCATTACAGCATTTAGGTAGAACATATCGAAAATCGGATCGTGGTCCAAGACAAAAAAACTAGCTAGCCCCAAACTGTCACGTAAGAAATTCGCGAATCGCAAAAGTAAAGTGAAGAGATTGAGAGCGGTAATTCCTTAATCGCTCTCTCTCAACTCTCTCTTATCTGCATTTATACACATAAAAGTGTATGTATGTATGTTCCAACATAACTCATGTATGCCTAGAGCAGGGTTTCTCAACCTGGAAGTCGCGGCCCCTAGGGGATCGCGAATATAGGCGGAAGAGATAAATATAGTTAGAATCTAATACCAGAAATTATTTTTAAATATTAGTTTTAATTTTGTTCTGATAGGCATACTTTTATTTTTTATACACACTGTAAAGAACAATAAAAAATAAGTCTACTGAACATTATCAAAGGGTGTAGAATTCATGTTACTATTCGGTTCAAAGTATCTTGTCGTCGCGAATTCTGTCGAGAAATTTGAAGCTTAAAATATACAAAACGATAATCATGCCTGTTGTTCTGTATGGTTGCGAAACATGGTCGCTTAATCTGAGGGAAGAACATAGACTGAAAGTATTTGAGAACAAGATCCTTAGACGAATATTCGGACCCAGGAGGAACGGGAATGGGGAACGGAAACTTCATAACGAGGAACTACATAATTTATACGGTTTACTCAACATTGTTAGGGTCGTCAAGTCTAGAAGGCTTAGGTGGGCAGGTCATGTAGCTAGAATGGAAGCAAGTAGAAACGCTTTAAAAATTTTGACTGGAAGATCAATCGGAAAACGACCATTAGGAAGACCTAGGCGCAGATGGGAGGACAATATTAAGATGGATCTCGCTGAGATAAGAATACAAAGTAGAAACTGGATCCAATTGGCTAAGGATAGAAGTCAGTGTAGAGCTTTTGTGAACGCGGCATTGAACCTCCGGGTTCCATAGGCCATAGAGTTAGTTAGTTAGTAGAGTTGTTTAAAAATGAATTTAAATCAAAGAGGTATGATATAAAACTAATAAGAACTGTATATAGAAATACTAGAAAAATACACATGCAACAAAACCTGAACATTGAAGTACAATTAAAATTAAAACCTAATGAAACACCTAAGCATGGTGTAATTTCACTAGTGCAGCAATGTCCGGTTCAATCTTCATGACGAACATTATCAAGCCATTTTCAACTGATAAGCGATTTCTTATCTTTGTTTTAATGTTTACCATAAAAAAAAAAAAAACACTTTCGCACAAGTACGATATAGCAAATGGAATTATTACTTTTAAAGCAGCAATGCCCAGACCAGGATATTCTTCTCTCCTCATCAGGCAGAACTTGTCCAAGTCTTCGTTACAAAAAACCAGTTGCAAAGACTTGTCGCATGATCATTCTATTATTTGGTCAAGAAGTTGTGGGCTTAGATCGGATACGTTAATGGCCTCTTCAATGAAGGAGTTTAACATCCATCTTGAACCAGCACCTTCGTCGTTGGGAATATAGATATTACAGTTACTGTATCCACTGTCAGTGCCGGGCGCCGAAAAAAGGGGCCACACATTTCGGAGGAAGTGTGTTACTCATGTTAGGAAAGTGCATGTGCACATGTGTAAAATAGAAGGAAAAACGTAACAAAATGTGCTCAAAATTAAGGAAAGGGA
Organism: Thermobia domestica; assembly: GCF_964235325.1. NCBI lineage: Eukaryota > Metazoa > Arthropoda > Insecta > Zygentoma > Lepismatidae > Thermobia > Thermobia domestica. Next base: position 28,058,909 of record NC_137465.1, read on the forward strand.
GGGTTTATTTTGAAAATGTTATTGAGCTTCGTGCCAACCATGGTGGCGCTTCGTAGCTAGTCTGTCGACGTCACTCATATATACGATGACATCGTACTATACTCTCGCCCCGGGCGCTGATTTTCCATGGCACTGTTCACTATAAACAAAAAAATGGATTCTACTATTATAGAAATAGGTATGTTAAAAATCCCACACAAGCTTATTATAAAACAAATTATAAAAGGGTCGCTGGCAAGAGCGTGTGATAAAAGGGGATCGTGATAGGAATTAGATTGAGAACCACTGGCCTAGAGTAATTTTAACCACATTTCTTATGGTTTCAAAAAGAGTGCTGTCGGGTTACCTATGGTGAATGGGAGGGGGATACATATAAAAGATTGCTAGAAAATGATCGATATTAGATTCATAGTTTTCGGGGTCGCTTAGATAAATAGTGAGACTTTCAATTTCGCTTAACTCCGATTAAGCTCTCATTAGTAGGGATGGGCACGAAGGATTTTTCTTTGAAACTAGACTCGACTCGAAACAGACATCTTTGAGGTCTACTCTTGGACTCGGCGCGAAAAATATCTTCCAACTCGACTCGGATTAGAGTCAAGTCGAACCAAAACGAGCCAAATCCTGTGTGTAGTCCTACCTAGACAATACATAGACAATAATTATTCTATCATCAATTATACTACTATTACTACAAATAATAATAATAATAATAATAATAATAATAATAATAATAATAATAATAATAATAATAATAATAATTATGACAACACCGTGTACAAACATGAACAATAGATGGTTAGTAAAGGAATACTAAAAGCTAGTTGACTGCCGACGTCGGTAGTCATGAACTCTACAAGGCAAAGACATCGTTCATTACCCTAAGCTGTAAGCGTCAGTGGACTACAGATGATCAACTATTGACCTCTCGCCAGAAATTGGTGGCCCCGCAGCGACGATCCGTGATGGCCCAAGTTCCATTTTGAAAACTTTACTACCAGCAGCAGAGACGCGATGAAACGCCAACGAACCACAAAATTACTCTCCCAAAATATGTCAAAATGCCTATATGTGTGATTTGTTTATATTTAGGTGAATCAAAAAAAAAACACAAAACAAATACCCGGGGTGGACGCAAACTATCAATATTACGATTACTAGGCACGTGTTCTTCTGACTTCCCCACGGAAACGATCATAAAAAGCTTGCTTGTTGAAGGATAAATCATTGACGTCTTAATTTAGCCAATCAGACAAACCCCTACATCTCGAGTTCTAGAAGGTGATACCGTGAACCATTTCAGATTTTTTGCTTCCTGGTGGAGTACTATCCATGAGCAAAATTTGAGCATAATAACCGACATGCATATTCGGTGCCTCTTATCTTTAGTACAATTTTAACCAGAGATGGTGTGGGTCAATGAAAATTTGATCCACGACCCATCATGACCCACTATCACCCACCACCCAAATGCCCCATTGGCCCACTCTGATCCATCAACCATCGTGATCCACTCTGACCCACCACCAACTATGAACCACTCTGAACCATTGTGACCAACTCCGACCCACCAAAATCCATCGACATCAACTCTGACCGATGGCCCACGTCCTCCTCTCCATCAGGGGCGGATCCAGGGGGGGCGATCGGGGCGATCGCCCCCCCAGAAGAGGAAACTTTCTTATTTTACATATATAAATAAAACCCATCCCAAAGTTTGAAGCCCTTAAAAGTAGCAGTATGACAACCCACCGCCCCTCCCAGAAGTCGGTCCTGGATCCGCCCCTGCTCTCCATTTACTAAAGAGGTTACACTTGTAATAAAACAAGACTGTGAAATTATCACTTATCGGAGTTTGAATTTCTACCGTTAATGGCTCAAGCACCTCTCTGTTACAATACTGGTGGGTCTGACCTTTACGATATTGTATAATGGCAAAGTGTTTCTCATCTTCCAAATTAAAATGAATTTAAATTTATCATATATAATTATTTCTTTGTTGCCTTACAGACACATTTCAGTAGAAAATAGGGTGAAGTTTGAAAGTTTCAAATCAAGGAAAAGTAGACCAACGTAAAAAAAAAAAAAAAAAAAAAAAAAAGAGAGAGAGAGTGAAACTAATTTTCTATATAATTAAGCACGCCGTACTAATTGAAAATGCCCATGTAATTAAGTTTAGACTACAAATTTTATGGCCATTTTTCTCTAACTTTATGGCTTGATTGCCTTATGCTCGGAACGCTCCATATATTAAACACCAGCTTCAGCAATTATAAAATAGAAAGCAGTGGGTATAAAATTCAAAAAGAACTTTAGTTTGCATTACTCAATCTGTTTCTCAACTAATATCAATCGTTTTCGATTATTTTTACAAATCAACCCACTACCAATTTCCAATATATAGAAAATGCACCCCCGTCCCCCCGCTCATAAAAGATAATTTAAAAAATGCCAGGACATATTCTCTTTATTTTTAATAAAGAGTTATATGCTGAATTTCAGCTCTCAGTTGAACGGCTTGTGAGATACTAAATTTTTCGCAAAAATTCGGACTTCTACTACCCCTAAGGATATGTATTATAATGAAAGTGACACGCGTATGATAACTTCCCAGTTGGGATTGGAGCCTGATTATATACCAAACGTCAATTCATTTGACTTTGCAATTTGACCGTGATGATTACGCAGACATAGTTACTTTCAATTTTTTATGATGCATATCCTTATTTCATATGTTACAGATGATTCAAAAATATTTTTTCAAGCAGTTAGCTCCTCTAGAATCTCACAGGCTGCATCCCAAAATCCAACTCCTACTATCCTATGACAATCCAAAAGTGACTGAACTTTTTTTTATTAGGAACAAATGACAAAAGAAAAATGGAGATCTTGAAAGTAAAATGTAGAAAAGCTCGGTGCCCCCAATAACTACATATTTCTCCACCCCTTCATCCCGAACTTAAAAATAAAACTTAATTCGAATATGGTTAATTAGTGAATTTATCACAGTTAAATTCCACTCACTACATGCTACAGCTACAACTATGTAACAAAAAATAACAACTGTGAAACATGTTCTGAATTACTATTAGATTTCTTACGCTATTATTAAACATATTAGAATAGTAAAAGAGGATTGTTCGTGAAATAGTATATTTGCTCTTGATTTATAACTTTTTCATACGGAAAAAATTAAAATATTGTTCAAGTTTTAAACTTTGCACTCTGCAAATATGTTGCCCTCTAGGCAATGGGACTAATGTGAAATATGGACTAATGTGGACTAATGGGAAATGCTGCACTGTTAGCGGCGCTGAAAACTTACGATTCGATTCTAATATCGAATGATTTCGATATCTTTATGTCGCTACGTAACCACCCTGGGTGCTAATGGAAGCTTAATTGGACTTGAATTGAAAGTAGAACTATTCACCTAAGCGACCACGAAACTATAGATTCGATACTAATATCGACCCGTTTCTAGCATTTTTGATATGTATCCCGACAGTACTCTTTTTCCAGACTGTAAGAAATATAGTTAAAATTGCTCTAGATATATCAGAATTATGTTGAAATACACACATAAATCCACTTTTATATTCTGTATAAATAGAGAGTGAGCGAGCGAGCGAGCGAGCGAGAGAGGCCGACTCAAGGCATCACCACCTCCACATTGCAAAAGCATATATCAGGAATTGAATTGAAAATCTATGTAAAGACTTTCTGCTGTGGCATGCTTCATAAGGACAATTCCAGTCTGCTCACGTGACCTTTGGGGTTCATGAATTTTTTTTGCGAGCGTTCCGACTTTGGATTCTCTGTTTATACCTTCTGTTTATGCATCGAATAACTTTTCAAGAACATAAATGACATTCTGTATTATGAATGTTGAGGATTACCCTCTATATGACAAATAGCTGCAAATAAATACACTACATGATTTATTTATTGCTATTGAACGAGTTTCTTAACTTGTATTTACATCCTCATATATAATACCGACCTACTGTGAAAATTATCTCAGATGTTATATTTAAAACATAATAATTACTATGTTCTGCAATGATTATGTTATATATACACAACTTATGTATTCTAATGTAATTATTTTATATAATTTTTCATGCATTGCGGAAAATATAATTTAAAAAAAAGGATTAGCCTAGACGGGATTCGAACCCTTAACCTTATGATTTGAAATCCGACAGCTTACCAATGAGCTACCACAACCTTCTAGCGAGGCATAACGGATCTCAAGATAATTATGACATTCATATCCATTACAAACGCTTTTTCTGTTCTACTTTGACTTTTATTTTAGTACTCAGGCGATAATTATGTTCTATTTCTTAACTTTGAGCATTCTTTTACATATGGAAAGATTCCTTAACGTATTTAAATGTTCCATTACGTATGGAGAGCTAAATGACAAACAAGCATGTGCTAACATTAAAAAAAAAAAAAGGTTTCGAAATATTGTATCATTAAGTATTTCAATCAATGTTGCTTTTTTAAACACTTGGTAACAAGTCTTATTATATTTAAAAGAAGAAAAACACATCTGCAAACTTTTTCCCGATTGCAAAGGCTGGCTTGGAGGTTCGAACCTGGCTTACTTTTTCCCGAAGATACCCGAAGCTGGACTTAGAAAATTATTGCCTCAAAACACCAGTAAAGAATGCGCTCAACCTTTTTGAGACAAGGTGTACATAAATAGAGCAATATAAAAGGCATCTATTTACGCACACACACACACACACACACACGCACTATTTGCAAGTGAATAATGGGTTAAAAATCTTTATAAGCCGGTGTTCTTCCAGTTAGTGTCCAGCAAATGATAGCTACATGATTGGTTGTTGAAATAATAACAAGAAAGTAAAAATGAAAAGAATAATCCAGGGCACATAAAAAAAAAAGTTACTGGTGTTAATATTATGTAATATATATCTCAATTAGTTTTAATTCGATTTTCATTCCTTTATATCAATGTTTCTCAAACTTTTTTTTCTTAAACTAGCTGAACCTTCGCTCTCTACACAGCGAATCATTCACATATGAGCATGAATCTCTTTGTCATTCCTCACAACATCTGAACATGTCCTTTCACAGACACAAGTGAAAGACGTCTTGATAAAAATCGGTAAAGGGTATCATAAAGGGGAAATTTTTTCAATATCTCGCACCGTTTGCAAGATTTGAGTCTACTTGCGGTTGGAGTTCCTAATTCATGTTTGATTAGTGTTTTCTTTCTTCTTGCGTGTAGTGTGTAATAAGCAAGTATATTACATACACAATTAATTATAATGTCAGTAATATGTGGTGGTTATTGGGCAAAACACTCCAAGTAATAAAGATTCATCTTAGACTGGAGAAATGGTTATCCTTCATTTTTCATTATCATTTGGACATGAAACAAACGCCAGAGAGATATGCTAACCCCGTATACAAATGTGTAGTGTTGGAATGTATAACTTGTACAATATTATGCTTTTTTAAAAAATTTCAACACTTCCAGTGTCTCCTAAAAAATGTAATAAAGAAATAACAGTCATTTTTTTTAATATTCAACTAGAACTGAGCAATCTACATAAAATTTGCAATCGATCAATGAAAACCGTATCTTTCTAGAGCCTATGGTTCCCGAGAACACAGTGTCGAAAGGATTGACCATAAACATATAAACGTTTCTTGATGACAAACATATAAGTCTAGCGTTTTAATATACAGATGGGGACTTCTTATATTACTCAATGTTTTGCGAGTCCGTACTTTTGTCCCTTTCGAAAGCAAATTTATGTTTTGAACATATGCCAGTTCAGTTCAATGAAAATGTTCACAATTTTATGTTAAGATCAATAGAAGAAAACAGAAGGTAGTTTTTAATGATTGAAAGCCATTAAAAATATTTTATAATATTGCATCTATATAATCGATTAGAATTTGTATAACCTTATTAAATAATCATTATAATCTCTGTCTGCTTCAAATTCTCAACTATAGTGTGTCATACACGCACCTCGAGGACCATTTGTGGTTCGCGAATCAGTTTGAAAAACTCCTTTATTCTAATCTTATATAGTACTGGCTTTCGATCGTTCGTTTACTTTTGTATGTATGTTTGTTACAACAAGTACACTTCCTTCTCGCAGGTGAAAAAATTGAGGGAGAGATTTAAACAGGCTACACGCAAAGAGCAGCCAGCACCAAGCTGCAGCAAATCCGGACCAAGCAACGTAAAACCAGCTGATGTCTTCCTTACACAATTGAATGCACTTTCTACTCCACGGTCAGTGAAAACTCGACGACTTGCACAAGCAGAAGACAATCCAGAACTTACGAAAGCTGCTCGCTTAGCGTGTGTGTTTCGAGACATTTATAATGCAGTAGCAGGAGCAAAAGGTGAGTAGAGTACCTAATTGTAATTTTTGTTCTTAATTTACATAATTATTCACGTAGGCTAACTTTATCCGATGTATAACGTAGAATGTGGCCCACTTAAGCAAGTATACTAATTGTTCGGCTAGAGACTTTCTAGATTTGTCTTCCTGATTATTCACCCACATAATTACATAGTTACTGGAGCCTCTTAGCAAGGATAGGCGACCAGTTACTTTCTCTGTGATTCCAGAAATTTATAAAACGAATAAATGGATAGAATTGAGAATTAGGATTAGATTAAATCCTTGAGAAATTAGAGACTTACGTTACATTCGTAAGCACTTGTACCTGTCAGTTAATATCCCTCTGATGCAAAAGGCATTTTGACTTTCATAAGATTTATGTACCAAGTCCGTAACAGCGGTAATGAGCTATAGCAGTAAATGGATTGGCATTATACAGTAGGTGTTCAGAATAAGTTACTTGCAATGGTATGGTTAACATGCAAGTCGCCATGATAGGTTTATAGTTTTAATTAGCACTAGTATCTACAAAAGTAATATCACATATTAGTTTTGCATTGTCTGATATTCTAAAATTACATCAACTTCCGGTTTATTTCATATGCAGGGTACCTATTGGTCAGGGAAGTCAGGGAAAATTGTGCAGGTCAGAAAAAGACTGGAAAGCAAAGAAAGTCAGGGAAATTTTATAAAATATATTTTTTCTAACACTGCTGAGAAGAGGAAGAAAGAGAATTAACAGCTTCTCCCCCCCCCCAAAAAAAATAAATAAAAATAAAAGTAAAAAGTTAGAGAAGAAAAAACGCGTATGATAGTAGAAAGAGACGTATAGCAAAGGGCGATTGCAACTCAAATTGATAACATTAAAAATGAAATAAGTAATATTGCTCAAATCACAGATCTTAATTGAAACTAAATGTGGATAGTTTAGTGTAGGCTTGTCACTTTATTAATGAAGGTATAAAATGTCTCATATGTAATGTATGTTTCAGTATCACATATTAGGTAATCGAATAATTGCAGTATTGGATAAGTAATAAATCTTCATTGAAACTGGATGTGGATATTTTAAAAGAGCCTTGTCATTAAATGAATGTATAAGAAGTATCGTATCCTCAGAGTAATTGATTGTCAGACGTTTGTGGATATTTTTTAATGATCACAGTACGAGACGTTCTTCAGATTTTTATGGGAGGTAAGTGGAATGTACGTATGATGTCAACGTCATAAAAGTGAGGAAATTTCCTGCCAGCGACAGTAAGGGAAATATATTTCTCCAGATCAGTAGGAACCCTGATATAGCTGGGAATGCAATAACCAATAGATATTATCCAAGAGTTTGTCAATTTTATATTAATATGCCTATTTTAAGTCTTGTCGAAATTAAGTAATGTTGTGAATGAGAGATTAAATTGTAATTAATCATTGCTAATTTTTTTTATTATTATTATTATTATTATTATTATTATTATTATTATTATTATTATTATTATTATTATTATTATTATTATTATTATTATAAAGCCGCGAGATACACATCACAATACAATTACAAAAATGTACAGGGAAGGAAAGAAGGAGGTTTCAATGAATATGGCGTGAAGTGAGGCTCCTTTAGTTACTGCTGTCCTGTTTTTATATTTTATTTTTCTTTCTATTTGATAAGGCTTGTAGCGAAAGCGTATAGCTCTAGCAACTTGTTTGATAGTATATTCCTGTTCTCTTGTAAATAGTTTGTATTCTGTACCCGCGTCGGCATTTCTTTCTTTTAATTATCTATATAAATAAAGAAATTTAGTAACTAAAAAAAATGCAATGAGGTCTTCTGTTTATGATGAAAAATGTTTAATTTATCCTGCCTTGTTGAACATGGGAAATACAGTTCATAATTTCATATTACTCCGTAAAATGTAGTAGCTCTTTGGGTACTGAAATTAGTAAGCAGAAATCATTAACCCATTTACGGTCAAAAGATCGATAACTACCCCTTAACACAAAATCATTTCTAGTATCCGTATTTTACTTGTTATAATTGTAGTCTTGTACAGATGTTCTAGGCTGTAGTTGAATCTGGCAACGTGAACCGGAAATTCATAGTCCTCGCATAAATGACACTGTTTTCTACAGTACCTGTTACATAATCGACGCTACAGAGTCGTAGACTTATTTATTTATTTTCCAGTAATACAATATTATATATTTTTTTATGTTACGTACATTGAGAGTTATATAAGAGGGTGTAGTCTATTACATAGAAAATAATTCGTTTGGCATTGATATTGTTTACTCACTGTTTTTGCATGTAATTTTTTAGTGAGTCGTTAACGACCCCTTGGATAAACTCATACCATTTCGAGACGAGATTTGTGATTCTACGTGTCTTAAAATAAGTGGAGAAATCATATTTTTAATAAGAATGTAAATATTTCTAACAAAGATACGGTTTAAGTTGGCCTTAAGTTTAATTATATTTTAAGTATGTTGTCAAATGAACAGTAAAGATCTCTGTTCTAAACACGATACTTACTGTATATATATCATTCATGTAACTGATATAACTTCAAGAAATAGTTTTCTTGAAAATTGTGTTATGTTCTGGACGTTTGATGTAGCTATAAACAATTCATAAGTTTTGGCAAGAGCTCGTGAAGCCACTTTCAACAAGTTACCTTTTAGAAGGGAAATTGCATGCATTCTTTTGTTGGTACATAACACTGGAATATTAGTTCCTGGACGAAGTTAATCTTCAAACACGAGTAGAAATGTTCAGATATAGTGAGATCATCAAATACTAGGGACATAATAATTACAAGACAAAAGAGAAGAAGATGCTCAGTGTACAGAAAGAAAACAGTGAAATCGTACACGAAATGTCGTGTGTCCTTACGTGATAAGTGTTTCACTTCCTTCCATAGAAATGTGTGAAACTTATAAATTTGATAAAATTCAGAGTATCAAGGACAAGGAAAATTGTATTCATTGTAATACAATAAATTAATGACTGCATATGAACATTGATTTATTTAATAACATTGTTTGGTAATTACAAATTTAAAAGACAGATATTACATATATTACATTTTTTCAAACTGCATTTATGTGAACAAATTGTTCTGTAAGTGTTGATGAAAAAAAAGGAAAAAAAAGTAGCACAGGATTTGCCCAAGGGATTGTTAATGACTGATCCTTCTTTACTGAGTAGAAACTTCAAAACACCAGAGGGGTCGCAGTGGCTCAGTGGTAGGGCGTTCACTGGTGCATGGGGTCCTTTGTTCGATCCCAGCTCGCGCCAAGTGAGGTTTGTTGTGGACAAACACCGTGTGCGTGGGTTTTCTGGGGTTTTTCCCGTTTTCTCCCACTTTCTTCATTTCATTCATTTCTTCACCGTCTCCCGTAGCCTAACCGGCATAAACATGGGACGTAAAACTTAGATTTCATTTGATTTGAGAAAAACCGAAATTTTATCAAATAACAACTTCAGAGGAGCAGTAGCATGCATAAAATTAAACAAAATCAGATGGATACAAATGGGTTAAATGTCAGAACTTGGATGAATACATTTTGTAACTAGAATGGTGTGTTTAGTGTGTACTGTAATTTTTACTTCCCATTTCACAATCCTAGTTTGTTTCACGATTCTTGCAGCTGTCGGTCATGTTGCTATTTAGGAATTTGTATATGCAAGTATAATATTTCTTGAGAAATGAAAAAAAAAGAACTCCGAGTGGTAGGATGAGGAATGTTATGTGATACTGTAATTGTTTTTTTTTCTTCGTATATTTCAGACGAGAAAGGTCAACCTTTGTCTGCGCCATTTGTTAATCTTCCATCCAAACGCAAGCTTCCGCAGTATTATCAACGAATAACTGAGCCAATTGATCTCTCTACTCTCGAACGTAACATAAATTCTGGCTACTATACAACTGCTGAGGTTTTCGATCAGGACTTCATGAAGCTTTTCACAAATAATATTCGCTTTTACGGCCGAACGTCCGAACTTGGAATTGCAGCTGCCCGTCTTCGGAAAATATATAACACAACTAAAATTGAGTGTGTGTCACAGTTGGAGGATGTGCTCGGGGAAAGCCTTCCACCGTCTTTCATTCCAGACCAGGATGCAGGTGAGTACGGTTTGGATTTGATGTCTCAAGGTAGGTTACGTGAATGTTCACGTCTCAGTTTGCTTCAAAATACATGAGAGTAATGACTACGTACCCAAATAAACCTTCCAGTATTTATTACATTCAAATTGAACACAAAATGATAAAAATGTATGCTGATCTTAGTACAGTTTCAATGTTGATGCTCAAGTTCGCATAGTTGTAGAAAGTATGTATTTCGCGGCAATCTGTGTGAAGTTGATGTGAGTATTGTAGAAGTAAACTCTTTGAAGAAAGTAAACCTTTATTCTTTTTGATTTCCATTCCAATCATTATGAAACAGAATCAAATATTAGTTACGACCGGCTGCACACTATACAAAATAAAGAAATGGCATAATTCAAAAAAATAAATAAATAAAAACAAAGGATGATAAACTGGGTAGGTATTGCCAAGTGTGAGTGTTGAAAAAATTATATACTAAGTGTAAGGTTTTCCTTTTGAAAACTACAGGCTAATAAGAAATTATAGTGTTCCTTAAAGTTCTGAGTGAGATTATTTCTAATTGTATGTTGTACTATCTGTCATTTGCAGGTGAAGAAGAGGACGTAATAAGGTGTATCTGTGGATTGTGTCGAGATGAAGGCATGATGATCCAGTGCGAACGGTGCTTAGTATGGCAGCATTGTGATTGTGTTCGAGCGGATGAGGGTATAGAACATTACCTCTGCGAACAATGTAATCCCCGACCAGTCAATTATGAAATTGAAATGGTTCCTCAGCCACATTACGCAACGCCTGGCTTAACTTATTACATATCTTTATTGCGAGGTGATCTCCAAATTCGTCAAGGTGATTTTTTCTTTCTTTCTTTCTCCCGAAGTTAGTAAATTAAATACAATTATTTTGGTTAACAGTTGAAGTTTCAGTTGTGAGATCTAGGTGGTAATCACCTTTGGCACAAAACATTATAATACGGGAGAAATTACTTTCTAACAACTTACCTTGAATGTTGTAAAACTGAAAGATGTTATATGCCAGTTCTGCCCATGTAAACATTATTTTTATTTACTGCTACTTCGTTGCTTTGGTACAGTATTGACACTACCAAAGATGTTTCACTGTCGTCGTTGAGCTAACATAAGATGATAGCGTAAAAGGACGTACAGTTTCTCTACTTGCTCTTTTTAATAATAAACCGGTGTGAATTTTGACGAACTCCTAATAACTTTTTGATTGTGCGGTAATACTTGCATTTCTTTTTCCTAAAAGAAACCACACAAATACAGGACGAACTTGTAGGAGAAAATCTAGTTCGGTCCCATTTTCAACAAACACTTATCACATAGCGTTATAGTATTACAGTTCCTTTTGATGTTGACTACACCGCATTATTTCATTTGTTATGTAGAGAAGCATGTCTTGAAGTCAGACGTAGCTTCTAGTACGAGCACGTCTGTCAGGGATAGAAAAGGAAGACTCGCATGTTAATTCCTATACCTGACTGGTGGTCTCTCTTACATTACTAGCAGAAAATGACCTTTGAACTTGACATTTTTAATTCGTTTCAGCTAACCAAAGCAAACATTTCCTTTAAACACGATTATTTGTGATATGGCTATCACATGTTGAAACTACATGTGCGTTACAGAATGTATGCTCGTAAAGGGAGACTAATTGTAGTGTCGTCTAGAGGATATTCCTCTAGTATTTGAAGGTATAAGACAACTCGATGAGTGTATTTGTGTATGGATAACAAGACAGTGTCACCAATGCCAGGATAACGCTAGCGAACGCTTATTATATGATCAAGCTACTTTTCACTTCGACCTGGACTAGGATGTATCAGTGATGTGCACAGGAAGACAGAGAAGTTCAGAAAGCAGATTCGTTTCAGGGAAGGAACTGGACAGATTGATCATTCCGGTCTCCCTAACTTATAAGAGGCAGATCCACGCACGATTATTCCTGACACTTTTACACGCCGAAAACATCTGTAATTGTGTCGGGCAAGATTGCAGTGTATGTGTGTGCATGTAGGAGGATGGAGGATCTTCCCTATTCTGATCGCTGATAGCCATTTGCTTGTTCGTAGACGTATAGATGAGCGTGAAAATCTTCGTTTGTTCGCATTCACCATAGGAGCCATGCCTGTCTTTTTGATGTGGGGCAACAAGCTACATGTCCGCTCGCCCCTGATCTTAATTTAGGCACCATAACTAGTTCATCGTACATTTGTGATGTCGTCAATTCGGTCCTACGAACTTACCAGAATACTTCATGGGGATCCATGTTCCAGCAGAATAACGCACGTTTCTATACCGCTAGGTCAAGGTCGCCTACTCAGTATATGGTTTCTACCCTGGCCTGCTAGGTCTGTGGACTTAACACAGTGTCGAGCGTATGTGAGACATGGTAGGAGGCGCCTGATCGGCAATGATCATCACCCAGCTACAATAAATCTACAATCAGTGTGGGATACCATTCTACAGACATTCAGCATTTGTACTATCGGTTATCTACCTGAACAGCTATTTGTGTAGCTGCTCTGCGTTGTTATACATGCTATTAAAATGAGTATGGTATGTTGTTTAACGTGTTCCGGATTCCTCGTGTTGGAAGCATTACCATCATCATCTTGTGTACCAACTTCGAACTAGAATTGTGAATTTCTCTATATTTTTGGTATTATTATATACGTTTCCACCAGCCTATGTACTTGGAATTGTTCATAATTTACTTTCTCTCTCTCTCTCTCTCTCTCTCTCTATATATATATATATATATATATATATATATATATATATATATATATATATATAAACAGGACAATAAATGGCAAACATTTAAAGTTAGGTTTAGTTTTCAAATTCAACGCAAACTTTTTAAAGTTCTATATATAGTAGGGGGAGTCCGAAAATAAGTTTCCCCTCTCGTTGCCCTCATGAAAACGAACAGCAGTGGGAGAAACAAGACCGGTTGCACGTGAAACACACCCAGAAAAAACTGGGTATCGTTCGCACGCGATCCTGCAGATGGCGCCGTCGCAAGAAGTTCAAAACAACGCCCTCTGTAGGGAAAGTGCTACTCAGTTTTTTTGGACGTCCAAAGGATGTTGTTGCTGGACTTTTTGGAAGTTGGAGCCATCACTGCTTGCGCGATACTATTACACCCTGTCGAAATTAAAGGAGGCGATTTGGAACAAGCAGCCTGGCCACCTTACATCGGATATTCTGTTGTTGGATGACAATGCGACATCACACTCAGCAACGGCAACGCAAAACCATATTGCAACTCGGGTGGAAGCACCTTGTCCATCCACCATACAGTCCTGATCTCGCACCCAGTGACTGCCATCTGTTTCCGGCTTTGAAGAAGATTCTCGGCGGCAGGCGCTTTGGAAGCAATGTTGAAGTCTCAGAAGCTGTTCGACGCTTCTTCCGTATAAAGTGCCCTGAATTTTACCTGGAAGTGTTTTCGAAGCTTATAGATCGATATGACAAATGTCTCAATGTACGTGGTACTTATGTGGAAAAATAAAGGCAAGTCTGATCTTTAATGTCACGTGCATTTTTTTGGTCTTGCATCGGTACCTCTGTCCACAGTCGCTTGGGGAAACTTTTCGGACTACTCCTCGTACTTCGAAAGTAATTAAAATTCCGTAAATTGACTAGTGTGTCTAAAAATCCTTTCAGTAAAATTTGTTTTTCTTTTACATTAATCAGTAATGATACTTGTGTTTGTAAATCAATTGTAACTCCATAAATGTAAATGGTGATCTGCTCAACAAGCAGGAACATCTTGATTTCGATTTTACTAGATAGCGTAAAGTATTAAACTAATAACGACGCGGGAAAGCCGGGTTCAGTTCTCTCTGGGGGCTCATGTGATTCTCATTCCACGTTAATTTGTGAGTTCACGTCTCATAGCCTCGGTGCTGAGCGGATCTAGGGTTCCAACTCTGGAAAATAAAATTACCAGCATACTCTCAAAATTATCTCTGTTATAGGTGTAAGTGTGAGATATCTGTTCGGACCCATCCATGCGAAGAAAATGTTCTATGGTGGACAAAAGTACATTAGCACCTGTATTCTGCGTATCTTTCATACATTCACTACTAGCTTAACAAACATATTGTGCTAAAAATGAGACACTGAAGTCGATATTGATCATTGTATTGTATCTGCCAGTAACTGCTACTTCTTAACAATTATTGAAACAGATGAACAAAAGTATAGCAACCTGTTGGACAAATACCACTTCGTCACCATAGCCATTGAAACTTGTGGGTCCTGGGGTCAGGAAGGTCTAAACTTCATTAATGAAGTTGGACACCGTATAGCTATTAACACAGGAGACACCCGAGCTTCATCCTACCTTATACAAAGGATAAGTATGGCTGTGCAAAGAGGGAACGTAGCAGCGATGCTAGGAACTCTCCCTCCGGGAAAAGCTTTGGACGAAATTTTCCTTTTGTAATCACTCTCCTCTCACCAAACTCTCGAAAAAAAATTATATTATTGTGTATTTAATGATTTTAGATTTCTGGAAACAATGTGTGCAGAATAAAGTGATTATAGTGGGGAAAAAATGTAAAAAAAAAAAAATTCCTTATCGAATTGTTAATTTTCAAATACTTGGAATGATCCCCAAATCTATTTGTATCAATCAGTTTTAATTTGTTGTTCCTTGTCGCCTGTATACCTTCAAGATGAACAAAAGTATATTAATCCTTACGTGACAATTTTGGATTTACAAAATGAAATTTATTCTTTAAACTTATACTTCAAATACAGAAAATTTCTTTAAAAAGTCCTAAGGAAGGAACTTCGAAGTTTAAGGGAAATTGTCATATGCAGCAGCTAGGGACGTGAAACTAAACAATGAAACAAACATTGTGCTAACGAAATGCTTAAAAGTTATTTGCCAACAATCGATGGACAATTTAAATTTATCGCTATATTTGTGTCGCACAATTATGACAAATTATGCACTTCTGCCTTTATTGTTGAAAACAAGTTTCACAATAAAATTTATAATTGTTATGAAATGTCTTACATTAAATAAATGAAAAAATCTGCTCTAGATTTATATATATATATATATATATATATATATATATATATATATATATATATATATATATATATATATATATATATATATATATATCGCTTAATGTACAATACAACGGAAATTTGTAGTTGTAAAGGCAATGTTGAATAATTTTGATGACTTATTCTGGATTACAGAATTCAAAATACTGGTCATATAGGGGCTGGTATAAGTTTGTATTGGTCACCGGTCAATCAAAATAACAGCAATATTTCCGGCAAGTTGGCAACCCTAAACGGATCGCTAAACTCCAAATCAACCAAATAAACTAATATATATGTATTTGTTAGTATTATTTTCTTGTGTAACTTTATACACTGAAAATATTATACTTAATTTACAATGTAAAATTTATTTTGCAGGCGATACTGTGTATGTGCTGAGAGACATGGTTCCTGAAAACGGTCAGAAGTCGTCTCAGGTAAAGCTGACGTACAAAACTGCGAAAGATGTGAAGCCACACGATTTGGATATCTTCAGAGTAGAAAGGCTGTGGAAAGACGAGCAGTAAGTGTTTGTTTTTATCTTATAGCTGTCAATATCTTACCGAGATTCTTCAAAGGAGATACTCGTTGTCATATTATACTCTCTAAAATCAAGGAAAAACTTACACTTCTTTATTATTTAATTAATTAATTATTTATTTAATATCATGAAAGATTTTTTTTAAGCGTTAAGCATCTTAAAATAAAAATAAACTCCCTGGTGTAAAGCCTAATCGAATTCTGCTATGTGGTCATCGCTGTTGTTGCTAATTGTCTTGATCGGAGTGCACCATGTCTTTAATTCAAATAACTCCCCAGTTGGCTCACGACATTGAATGAACACTCCATTGCTTGACTGCAGTGTTCTCACGGAAACCAGTGTACCAGCATGACTAAGGCTTATAATATTAGTCTGAATTATAATGATGTTTTTTGTCTTATAGCATTTACGACTCTGCGTTTAATTTTGAAAATCTTTCAGTCTTTGTTGCTGCTGTTTTGTATGCAGAAAGATGAACGATTTTAGAAATTTTTACAATATGCTTTTTACAAATTACAATACAATTCATTATTTTCTGTCCAGTAGAAAATTATGGATCTCTATGGTTAATTTCACTTGTTAATCACGAAACTGGGTTCTGTCATGGGGAGGGTACAAAACTTTCGGCGTTAACCCAGCGTTGTTTCAAAACTATTTGAATTAAGTGTAGTAGTGAACTTGTCGATCGAAAAGACCAGAAATAGCAGCAATGAGAAATAGTTTGCTATCTATACATCACCCTGTTGTATTTTTTTAAAAAATAAATAAAATTTGCGGGTTTTAGTGTTATGAACTGAATTAGTTACAGTAAATTATTTTCCGCGAATTCTAGGTACTAGCTGCTTAGTTAAACAGTTAGCGCACCTTTTGGTTCAATCAGTTTCTAATCTAGTTCTTAATACCTTTAGTGTTATAATATAAATACCCATGTAGTTACTTGTTATACTCATTGTAATTTTTTTTTCTTCTTATTTTAGGGGTGAAAAGTTCGCGTTTGGCCATCATTATTTGCGACCACATGAGACGTATCATGAGCCATCCCGGAAGTTTTTCCCCAATGAAGTGATGAGAGTTCCACTGTATGAAATAGTTCCTCTGGATTTGTTGATGGGTCATTGTTGGGTGCTTGATCTGAATACATACTGCAAAGGACGACCAGTTGGCGCTGCCGAAGAGCATGTATATATTTGTGAATACAGAGTAGACAAAACAGCACACTTATTTACAAAAATATCTAAATCCAAATATCCTGTATGTACGAAATCGTATGCGTTTGAGAGGTTCGACACAAGATTGAAACCTCAGAGAACGTACACGGTAAGTATCAATCTTTCCTCTTTTCAAATAATTTGTTTCAAAAAAATATAAATAAATAGAACAAAATAAAAATAAAGTTGTACATATCAGAGCTTGCACAATCCGTATATAAGAAAATTAAAGTGAGGACAGAAGGTGCTTTAATAGCTTGACTGAGTTGATGATGTGTTATCCAAGTTTACTGCGTTTATATTCCGTGAGTAATAGCTGATCAGTAAATCCTCATATCGTCGTTCGCTTTTTCAGTTACATACTGTTTTCTGTTCCAATTTTTGCCAAAATAGTTCCGTGAGTGCTTCCTAGATACTGATATAATCTTGTTTCCGTACGAAGAAGTTAACAATTTTTGCGCTTTTAATTGTGACTATTAGGTATGGGAGTTTTCAGCAGTAATATTGCTCCATACGTCTAGACTAACGAAGGAAACGAAATACTTCGTGAAAATTCTCAGAGAGTAAATATTCATGCATAATTAAGTCAGTTTTATGATTAAAGTAGTAAAAGGCATGTTCTCCGCATTGTAAGAAGAATGTTTGCAAAATCCTTGAAAGTGAAGAAATGCGTAAATTACTGGTATAACCACGAGCAATGCTTTTGTTATTTTCCTTATGAGGTATGCAATCTGCATTACAGGAAAAAATCGGTGGTTCTGGGTGACTTCTTTCTGTATGGATGTCTAATGACACACACAGAAGTAAGGATTAATAGTAATGTTGCAGACATTCTTCTTATTAAATAAAGTTTAAATTTCTGTCTAAATCAGAGTTGCCAACCTCAAAGAACAAAATTATTGATTTTCGTATTTAAAATTATCGTATATTCGCTATGCACGAGATAATTGTAGAAACAAATATAATACTACTACTAATAGCAATAATATTGTAATAAAACTTACTGTCTTCTCCATTTTTAAAATCCTTATTAACACTATTCTGAACAACAACAATATTTCCACCCCCTCGTAAACGTAAAGGAATTTAAAGAGTGATGCAGGGTTGCCATTGGTCAAATCTCAAATCGTTATTGATTTATTTTAGCGGGAATGACTGTTCAAAACCTCAGTGTATGTGTTTTATAATTATTTAAGGCAATCTACAATTTATTCGCACTTTCAGAAACTGAAAGAAAAATGTAAGTTTGTAAAATTATTGTATATTCACCTATTATCGAAAGGGCATTATCGTATTTAGCATTAAGGCTTAAATTACCGTATAATTGGCAGGCCTGCTCTGAATTTAATGTACCATTGTTGTAGTAGATATCATGTTAGTATTCGCTTAGCGGCTATCGCTTGCACCCCCGGATTTACGTAGTACGGAATTACTATTACATACTATATATATTCGTATTGTTCTGGATTAACGACACTTCAGCAAGTTTATACCAATTTAAATAAAACTGATTTATAAAGAAAATTGTTGTTGAAGCATTACTGCAAACCATACATAAATTAAACCGTTTGTTGTTAAATTATTGAAGAAAGAAAGAAAGAAAAATAAAGATAGGTGTACAGGTTTGCTGTTGATCGTACAATTTACCGTATTTTATATATTCTTCGAAAAATTGCCTCCAAAATTCAGGCGCGTCTTATACTCGAAATTAATATAAAAATGTCCAGTGTTTGATTTAAAATTCCCGCCAGTCTTAAAAATGGCCATATATTCGATGCCGTGAGAAACTATCTGCTAACATTGGATTCAACTGGCAGCAGCAGTGCACCGATGCGACGAAAATGAGTTGAGGGGATTCTTACGTTTACTAACACTTGTCTCCCTCCCGCCCCGCCATCACAAACCCAGAACCACGAACTAGAATATACAGACCGTAAACTGCGAAAAACTGGAAACAGGCGAGCCGTAGCGCTTCTTAACATGCAAGGATGGAACTACCCAGTCGATCGTTAATCGACAACCCATGACAAAAATAAAAATGATAAAAACGTTATGGTATATTTTTTAAATTGCTTAAGAATTAAGGCTCGTCTTATATCCCGTAAAATATGGTATATACCAGAACAACAATTAGTCTTTTGAAAGCATTCTATTTACACATATAGGTTAATTGCTCTGATACTGGATCCTTGAGGACTTCGAAAGAACTACAAACATGTGAGTCTATCAAATGCAAAATTGGAAAGTGAGTTGTGCATTCATTTCAATTTGTCTTTCATTGCTCAATCTTTGGATAAAACCTTCAAAAATCCTATTCCAGGTAGTTTTAATATATACGCGATACTCGCCAAATACATGTTTGCATTACCTTTTCCTGATCGTGAAAGTTCTGTATTTCGTTGACTTGTATTTATTTCTGTTTGTTGTGGCCAAGTGTTCAGAAATTTAAAAAAATAAAAAAGAATCGGATACTCAGATTTATTGAGAAGTGACGAAACTGGAGCATGATGCTGTCACTTTCATGAGCCCCGCAGCCGAACAGGTATTATGGAGCCTTTATTTCCACACTAGTACTTCTGCCTTCTTTGTCCTTTACTTTACTTACTGTTCATTCACGTTCGAAATGATTTTTCCTCGAACTAAGTTTCTTCAGATGTTACGAGCGCCTTAAAGGAAACTACAGTCCCTTTTTACAGGAAAGGAAGAATATTCAGATTGTGACCTGACTGTTCACAAATTGTTGAAAGAAGAAAAGTTATTGGAGAGAAATGTTGGATTTGATGGTGATTAAGGGTGAATAATCATCAGAGTTGATGATAATGTATTTCATTTGTTAAGGTGTGAGTCTCTCTCTATATATAAGGGAATTCTTTTTTGCATTTCGTATTTCTATATGAGAGTACAAATATAGCGCTGTAATTATTATATTTTTGCTGATTTTCCTCCATTTATATTATATATAAACAAAAGATAATTATCTGTATAAAATTTCACTTGTAACATGTGTCATTTAAATCTTGACTTATCGTTAAAGGCACGAGTTTTACGCAATGCACGATAAAACGAAATGCGTCAGAATTAAGCAATTTTCAGATTCTTGACGTTTTATGATATTCTGTGTATATTTTCATTGGTTTCCGTTGCGCGATAAAACGCGAAATTGGCAGTTTTGCCCGAAATTTTAAAAATACGTTTTCATTAATTTAAAAACGCCAGTTTTCCGCTGACGGAACGGATGAACGTGGCATGAACGGTGCATTTTGGATGATCGGACACGGGTGTAGAGAATATTGTAGTGCGTTAGCTGTCACCATCGCAGCTGGATGGGGAGGAGCCGTTTTAATACCTAACCAATTGCATCATTGCAGACACCTTCCGTCTTCTGCTACTCAGGGTCAACCGCATAAAACACGTTGCATGTCTTGTCTGTAAGTGAAATTTACAGTGTTAAGTGAAATATTCAATTCATTTTTAGTTAATTAATGGTTTTATTTCTGTAGTTATCTATGAATAAAAGGAACAATTGTAAAAATGTCAGGGAATATCTTTTCCACAAGAGCTTAAAAATACGGAACTTTATTTGGAAAATGCGACGAAATGCGAAATTTTTAAATTCTTAGTGCGAAAAACTCGTGCTCCTACGGAGTTATCGTTAAGTGTAGTATTGTAAATATTTATTTAACTGTACATTTAGACTGTAAAAATATCGATTCTATTTCTTGTTTTTTTGTTGCAGCCTCATGGTCCTGTGGCACCTCGTTCAAGAGGAGGCCGAGGTGGTCGAGTGGCAACAGATGATGATGCAAGCTCTAGTAAATCAGACTGTTCACGAACAAATAAACGTACTCCGGTTGCTGTTGCCAACTCTTCGACGACCCAAAACAATAATAACAATAATAATAGTATCGTTGATGAAGAAGAGGAATTGCCTTTAGCTAGAGTAAGAGAAGAAACCTTGGCTCAAAAGGCATGTGGCTTCCTCTGCTTTACTTACTTTAACATACAGATTAAAGAGCAGGCTTTTATCCATCAGTTTACGCAAATAGTGTACAATCCAAGGCATCGTTATTGATTTCTAGACTAAACCCATCTTCATATGGTTAATTCGTAGGACGAAATATCTCCCATTTTTAAATTACAATTAGAAAGGCGAATACATAAGAATGGTTACGAATTTTGCTATATTGTTAACGTTAATATTGCTAATATTATAATCCATAATAACTCGACTAATAATTTTCTTCTAAGTTTTTGGGTCATCAGCTTAAAATTTGCTGTGTAGGGTATCAGGTTGAAGCATTTGCGACCGTGAGTGGGACATTAAAGAAAAAAACAATATTCGTATCTTATAGATCTTATATTACATGTTCAGGTTTATTTTATTCTGTTTAGAAATACACTTCATATACAGGGTGTTTCAAAACAACACCGACAACGTTTGGGAGGTGATTCCTGACAACAAAATAAGACAAAAAGTATAGACCAACCTGAGTGGACAGATGCTTCCTTTTGGAGTTACAGGCAAAATTGAACATGAAACACCGAAAACATGAAAAATTGAACTTCAAAGGTTTATAGCTCCAAAACTATGGAACCTACAGTAGTCGGGTCAAGACTCCACTTAAGAACTAATATTTGCCCTATCCAAAAATACATGTTTCAGAATCCTAAGGTACTCACGCAACAGTTTTTTTGTAGAGGGAGTTTGGCTATGGGCAAGTACTCACCAACTACCTCTAAAAATTGTTGCGGAAGTACCGTAAGATTCTGAAGCATTGATATTTGTGTAGAGCGTATACTAGTTCCTAAGTGAAGTCTTGGCCTAACTACGGTAGGTCTCATAGTATTGGAGCTATGGACCTTTAAAGTTCATTATTTCATGTTTTCGGCAGCCTATAACTCCGATAGGAAGCATTTGTGCACCCAGGTTGGTCTATACTTTTTGTCTTGTCTTGGTGTCAGGAATCATCTCCCAAACGTCGGTGTTGTTTTGAAACGCCCTATATATGTGTTTACCTCAGAAATACGCATATATCCATTCACTCAAATCATTATCAGTGCATGGATGGAAAAAATGAAATATTTGAGTTTTACGTCCCACGGTTATGCCGGTTAGGCTAAAGGAGACGGTGATGATGAGTGATGAATGAAATGGTGGAATGAAGAAAGTGGGGGGAAACGGGAGAACCCCGAGAAAACCCACGCACACGGTGTTTGTCCACCACAAAGTTCACTTGGCGGGAGCAGGGTTTGAACCCGGGACCACTGAGCCACCGCGGTCCCTGCATGGAAGGAAGAGAGATGATCAGAATACGTGTAATACACCCTCCATTCCAAAAGAAACCGAACGTTTTAAAAAAACAAAAAAGCAATGTACATTTTGGAACAAATCATTTTTATTAATCAATGTATTCCCCTTCTGCATCGATACACATATTTGCACGCTCCAACAAGTTGTCATACGACTTCTCCATGTCCTTTATTGGAATGGTCTTTAGGACGGCGGTCGTCGCCTTCTCAATGGCATCAATCGATGCGTGCCACTTTCCTTTCATCGCCAAATGCAGTTTCGGGAACAGATAGAAATCGCACGGAGCGAGATCTGGTGAATAGGGCGGATGATGCAACCGAATAATGTGATTTTTGACCAAAAATTCAGTTACAAGTCGCGAACGATGTGATGGTGCATTATCGTCCAAAAGAGTCCAACTACCGATTTCGCGATATTCGGGCCGAATACGACGAATTCTTGCCAGCAAACGCTTCATGACGCCCAAGTAAAACTCTCCAGTGACTGTCTGGCCGGACTGAACAAATTCTTTGTGGATAATTCCTTTTGAATCGTAAAAACAAATCAGCATCACCTTAACTTTTGACTTCACCAAGCGACTTTTTTGGGGTGTTCCTTCATCCGGCGCTCTCCATTCAGCACTTTGCCGCTTTGTTTCGGGCTCATATTCAAAATACCACGTCTCGTCACCAGTTACAATCAATTTCAAGAAGTTTCGATCCTGCCGAGCACTTTTAACGATGTCTTTGCAATGCGCAATTCGATCAACTTTTTGGTCTTCGGCGAGTTTGTGTTGTACAAACCGCGAATTAACCTTCTTAAGGCCCAAAACTTCGGTCAAAATGTGGTATGCGGTTGTTTGAGGAATGCCTAATTCAATTTCAATAACTTTCACCGACGATTTTTTGTTATGTTTGATGAATTCACGCAATTTTTCGATGTTTTCTTCCGATAATCCGGTTCTGGGACGGCCTGATCTTTCGTCATCATCCAGCGTCTCTCTACCCGATTTGAATCGCCTGAACCACTCGTAAACTTGCGTACGGGATAGACACTCATCACCATATGCATTTTGTAGCATTTGGTGCGTTTCACTAAAAGTTTTACCCAGTTTAACACAAAACTCAATTGCAGCTCGTTGTTTGAAACTCATTTTCCGACCGATGTACACAACACACTGACAGTTGAAACGCAATAACTTTGTTGCCGTGCATCCAAATGTCATGACATTTATACCAGTTGTCAATGAGGGACTACGCCATCTACCGGTAAAATATTACAACAGATGGCACTAGTGGTACTATTTGTTTTCAAAAGTTCGGTTTCTTTTGGAATGGAGGGTGTATAGTTCCTCATGCAGACAGAATAATAGCTGACACTGATGAACATCTATTTTTAGTTGAGAATGTTTACCTTGCCCCATATATATAGGTAGATAGATAGATATACAAGTTGTATAATATAGTATTGTAATTTAAACATGGGAGGCATTTCTATAGAAACGTACCTGTAGTAATCCATAAGCTAAAAATATGTACCTGCATATAATCTGTGATTTTGAGAAACTGATAGTGACTTCATTGTACCAAGAGATTATCGGAACGTAAACCGACAGATAGAAGTAAATGTGTTAATCACATGGAAATCTCGTTATCAACCGTTTCACGTTCATGAGTTTTTAGTTCACTCCTTCGTATGAGATTTGTAAGTACCAGTAAATTAAGATCATTGATCCAACCATTTACAAGAAAGGTATAATTTCGGTAAATTCCTTCTAATTTACAGATGAACTCTTACTCAATTTGCTCTTCAATTGATGTTTTCTTAAATTAAAATCGTTGAATTTTCACTGTCTGCTGTGGACATTATCAAAATATAGGGAAGAAAAGAAAAATGGTTTTTCAGTGGGAATTGGATGGATGGAAATTAATTACAAAAATGATAATTAATATCTCAGTGTAACGTGATAATGCAGCCCTTCTAACTTATTTTGCCAGACAGTTGTTGTGCAATATCAGATACGTGGTTACGCAGAACCTAGACCAGAATATACTCCTTGAAGTAAACTTCGTGGACTCGTCAGCAATAAAACTACCTGAAGTTTTCCGTGCAACAATACTTGCATTAAGTATTTTATGGAAAAACTAATACTACACCACAAGAGCTAAAAATTACTGAGTTAACTGAATACAGATACAGCAATTACTGTAGTTCCGTCCGGTGGGTAACCAAATTAAAAACACCCTGGAGTTTCAGGTTCGGTTCCTGATGTGGCCGCGCGTAGCGGTTCCGGGTTCGATTCCCGGCGGGGTACTCGGTCGAAAAAGTGTTAAAAAAAACCAGCCATCCTGAATGAGGTTTTCCTCATTCACACCATGCAAATGCTGGGGTAGTACATAACTTATAGGTGCCAGGCCGCTTCCCTCTCTTTCCCCGGATCGTGTGCTCGCCGAGGAACTAAATGGCCGAACATAGATGTCGAAAGCCCAGAAAACTAAATCCTAAAATCGTCTTCGATTCCTGATATAAGTCTTATAATATTTCAACAGTTAACGAAGCTCTTGAATTAAAGGAAGCAAATGCCGGACATCCAGTGGGTTGACTCCATTGGTAATGCAAAATAATTAATATTAATACAAAACTTCTCAGTTATCACTGCGGCATTATGTTGTGTATTAATTTTAAAATACTATATTGCAATTTTATTTGCATTTCTCTCTGTGTGTATGTATATATTATTTTATAATTACTTTTAAGTCCTTGTTTATAATGAACAATAATTAAAGCCTGCTCTTTTCTCTTAGTTTGCAAGGGATCGCGGTGGTGAAGTGATGGAGATCAAAAATGTAAATATCAAAAGTAGATTTTAAGCTTTGTGTAAATAATGCTTTGGGGATTGATTGGTGCGCTGTGTAAATGTTTGCTTTCACAGATTCTGTCGCATACTTGCTTTTGATTCCATGTCACCACTAACTAAGAACTGTTTGCTTCAGTATATTAATAGTATTCTTAAGGTAGAACAGTCACTATAAAATTGTTTGTCGGCAAATATTGTTGCATTTGAGGATATTCTCACTGCCTCATCTTTCACATGTTCTGTGACAAAGTTTCTTATGCATTCACGTATTACACTGTGCATACTTACGAATATGTTTGGGCGCTCATCTCCTGCGTGGAGTCCTTGGTTTGAACCCAGCTCATGCCAAGTGGGCTTCGTGGTAAACAAAACGCTGTGTGTTCGAAGTTCTTCCTTTTCCGTCTATTTTCTTCATTCCACCATTTTCTTTCATTATTACCATAGTCTTCCTTAGCCTCGGAACATAACCGTGGGACGTTAAACTAGAAAGAATGTATATTGTTCACCATAGCTTTGGAAGTATTCCACATGTATTAATAAAACATAGTGACCAAGGCACTAAATACGAGGCTGTCCAGAAAGCAACACATTAAATAAGTAACAGAATAAACAAACCAGCTGTATTATATACAGCTACATTCTTACGCTCTTTTTCCACACAATCGCCATGCAAATTATGGTACTTGCCACAAGTTTTTTTTTTTTTTTTTTTTAATACCATCGAGGTAGAAATCTGCCACTTGCTATTTCAACCACTGGCTTACACCGGCATCCAGTTCGGCGTCAGTATCAAAGCGTTATGTAGGAGCCACATCTTCGCTGGTAGTCGCTCGGCACCAAATCCGGTGGGTGATCGAACATCTCTCATCCAAAACTATCCAAGAGTTCTTGGATGCGCTGGCCGTTTTTAAAAAATCATTGCTCCATTGCCTCACTCGGCCTTCACACATTGTTCCATGTCCGTACACTTCACACAGTTGGTGATGGATTTCAATTGGCGTGTTTTTTTTTTTTTTCAACAAAAACCTAATCACAGAACGCATCTCACAAGAGGCGGGATTTTCTATGCCAGCGCACATTGTAACACGTTATAGAAAGCACACTAAGAGCGTCACAGTCCTCACACTGTCAGCTGGATGCGTACTGTAGTGCAACGTTTTGACACCAAGATGGCGATTCTAGTCCCGCCCTCTGCCGCGATAGGCCAAAACGTCTGGTACTTTCTGGACTGCCTCGTATATTAAAACCATTTGTGTAACAGTTAGGCAATTAGGCAATGTATCTTCGCCTACATGTGGTATCGGATGAAGGTGATGTACGTTACATTTTATATAATACGCAGTTGCGTAAATTAATAAATAATTAACTCGTGTATCTTAAGATAGTGTTTTATTTGATCGTCAATCATTTTGATGTCTCACTGACATCTTTTTCCATACGAACACCTTTAGTTACTTTTTGAGTTACTTTTTGAGCTGCTGGTAACTTACATTTTTGATCTTGTGTCTTCCTCTCCCAGCTGTAATGCGGTTTCTTAACGTTCCAAAAACATTAACTGAGTCTCGAATCACTAGCGTAGTCGACCAAAGGCAAGTTAAATTAATGTTAAAAACACTAATGCGTACAATATGACAAAGTATGTTATCTTCAAATACTCATCGCCATCTTACAGTATTGCCAACATTATTTTGTGCAGTTCTTAGAAAGGTATGAAAAATTGTCAATTTTCATTACGAAGAAATCATAGAATTTCTTAGTGATTATTCGAAGTGTAGCTAAACTTAAGTCACCTTGATAGAAATTAAGTTCGGGTTTTTTACTCCTAGTAAAATAAGATTCGTAGTACACTTTTCAGTTTGCGCAATAGTCCTGATGAGCAATTGTACCTTTTTGTTCCTGAGTTTTAATGTGAATAAAAGTGTCAATAAACCTGGTTGTGCAGAATCACAATAATCACAATCCTCCCTTAAATATTTCTTTTAATTTTTTAAATTGTAATTGCTATATTCCTTTTGGTCATTCCAGTGTAGGTTCGCATGGATTGACAGGTGAGAGTGAATTCTGGAAGAATTTCGATTGTTCAAGGTTGTTTTCTAATTTCAGTGAAGACTTGAGCGTTAGTGTGAAACCATATTTGCAATTTTCTGAAGTCTATAGGGAGACAGTTAGAGTTTACAAATTAGAATTTCTAAATGATTACTGTAAAATAACGTTGGATAAATGAAAACTACTATATTAAAAATTTACAAACAACACAGTGAAGATACTTAGAAAATTAACAATAGTTCTAAATACAGAGGTTGTACAGCCTACGTTTGGCCGATTTCGTTCCTTCCCCCTCCCGGGCAGAATGGACTCACCCGACCTGGCTCGTGGCGTCCTGCAGTGTTGTGTAGTGGCTTCCTGGGAACGTAGTTGTTTTTCCGCGCGGACGACAATAACGCAGAAAACAGGACCATTGTTATAAGTGTTGTGTTAAATTTGTTTCCAGGTGTGTGGGTTTCCGCTGTGACCAAAATGCCGCCCAAACTAAGCCTATTTTGGGAAGGCTATGTTGCGGCTCTTTATCACGCCCATTTTAGTGTTTCTGTCATTAGAAAACAGTGCAAGAAGAATGGTTGCAACATCAGTGGAATAAAAAATGTTATTAAAAAGTACAAGGTCAACGAAACTCCACCATTTGGATCACCAGCAAAGTTGCCTAGTAAGCGGGAATGCACCAAGGCCACCTCCACTATACAGAGGAAACTCCGCAAAATGACAATGCAAGAAAATCCGCCAACACAAAGGTGTATGGCTAATCGTCTTGACGTGTCTTTGGGGACTGTGAGCCGGACGTTACACCATCAACTCAAGCTGGAAAAAAGTCATGAAAGCTCGCGGCCATCTTCTCACGGATGCCCACCAAAAGGAACGAAAGGGTAACGCCCGGAAGATGTACGAACGGCATCTGGCGAAACAAAGGTGGATGTACGTTGCAACGCTCCATGAAGCTTGGATTTACCTTTCCGACTGCGGCAAACCGAGAGCCATCATGTACCGAGAGAAAGGCGCCAAGAACTTCAGAAGGTGGGTCCGTGTCTGTAAAGAATCCTTTCCAAAAGGTTCATCGTCGTTACTGGCTACTGTTACCGAGGTAAACTGAAGTTTCGTAGGGTAGCGAAGAACTGCAAAATAAATTCGCAGTATTTTCAGGTGCAGATCATGCGGCCGATCTACGAGCATGAGATTCCAACAATGTACGGAAATGACGCCACGCATTCACATGGACAAGGCCTCATCACACCTCACGATCGTCCCTCGCATTCTGCAGGGAGATGGAGGAGGCAAGTGGTATACAGGTGACATCTTTCAATGAGGTACCTGTTAAATCTCCAGATGCAAGTCCTATGGACTATTGTGGATTTGGATTGCTGAAGCGGGGTTTGGGAAAACGGCGTGTGACAACTGTGGAAGGATTTTGGAAAGCTGTGCAAAGGGAATGGGACAAGATTCCCCTCCCAGTTCTTCAGAGAAGCCTATTACGCTGTCTGGCTATTGTTAGGAACCAAAGGAAACACACTGGCGCCATGGATTCTTCTAAATTTTTAGGTAAGTCGAAATTGGTCAAATGTAGACTGAGCAACCTCTGTATTGATCTCCATAACATTATAGACTTCAGAAAATTGCAAATAAATATGGTTTCAAACTAGCGCTCGGATCTCCGTTGAAGTTCGAAAGCAACCTACAAAGCGGACAACTAAGCTTTTTCAGAAATTTACTCTGTGACTTGGCAGTGTCTACAAATCTACGTTAGAATGACCAAAAGGAATGTAGCAGTTGGAGTTAAAGAACATTAATTCCAGTGTTTGTTAAAGCTTACTGGACAGAAACTGGAATTATATTTATATTACTCTAATACACTAACTGAGAAATAACGAATAAGCTCTGATTTTTTCATACTGAAAATGGATTCTACAGTTTATCATACTTCTTTAATACATAGATTGCCATGTGTATGAAATTCAATACAGACGGCTCTCCCGTGCAGCGCCGTGGTTATGATTTTCCATACTTAAACGTATTTTGCACTTTCATCGTGTTCGTTCTATAGGTGTGTATGCAATTACATACATATAGTGTAGAAGTCAAAACTTAATGTTCACGCCGCGTATATGCAGAACCATATTCAAAGAAAATTATACATATATGGGGTTAAAACAAAGGCGAAACTAAAGTACAAAAGACTGTTGCCCGTGGCGCACAGGTGAACAGTCAACAGATATGGTGGCAGTCAAGGTGTTAAGAATGTACAAAATAGTATTGGCAATATTGCAAAATGGCGATTTAATACTAGAAGATAACGCATTAGTGTTTTTCTAACATTAATTTGCTTTTAGACTACTCATTAGTGATTGGAAATTCGGTTAATATTTGTAGAGCGTTAAGAAATAATATTCCAGTTGGGAGAGGAAAACGCAAGATCAAAGTTGATCAGTAGCTCAAAAAGTAACTCAAGGTGCTCGTCTGGAAAATGGTGTCAATGAGACATCGAAAAGATCAGCGCTTAAGTAAAACATAAATGCGCTAAGGTACATGATTTAATTGATTCTTTATTAATGTTACTCAGGTGTTTCTGATATGTTTAGTGCTTTGGTCAGTGTGTGTTTTTGTAAATAATAGCGATGGGCTATCTATCCAAATGTGTGTGTTCCGGGTTGTTTTTATTGTAAACATGGGAGAAATTAGTGTTAGCAATAGTAATGTTCGAATATTATAGTTTCCTATTGTGAATCTGAAAATAATAGAGTCGCGAGGAAAAGACAAGGGCTTTTCGGACCCCTTGAAAGAACAAAGCACGGATTTTCTTGTGAAAACAGATCAAGCTTCGTTTGTCACAAAAGTTCGCGAGCTCTGTCTTTGTCTACGCTTTTCACTATTCCATAATGGGTTATTACATTTCACTAATCTTTCTTTCGCTTATACAATGTGCTTTGTGTCTGTACACAACTTGAGTCTTGATACTAATCCAATTCAATTTTTGTCGATCGAAGATAAGTCATTTAGAATGTCATTAAATGTCGCTTTAAGTAATTTTGTTCTATAAATATTCATGTATAGTGTAAAAAGATAGTTCATACTGCCGTGGTAACTCGTCAGAAATAGAAAAAAAGATTTCCAAATAGCTGATACGAGGTCATTTTGCATTGGAAACAAGAAGGAATTATGAAAGTTTGTAAAGCATTATGGCCAGTGCTTCTGTTATTATTTCAGGAATACCATTTCAACAATCGCACGTTAGGATCAAAAATATACGGTAGTTAGGATACTTGGCTGCGGAACTTGAAACTTTTAACTCCAGATTACGAAGCAATTGATTTAGGTGTACCTGTATCTAGTACAATTTAGTATGTAAATTTTGTTATATTTATGGTCATTGTAAACTAAAATGAATGGTAGTGTCCCTTCTGGTTAATCCACGTTCTTTATGAGCTACTTGTTTCGGGTTCGATTTCCGGTTCGGATATAAGTTTAAATAGTAACCAGCTCTCAGTGTAAACAGGAATTTCCGTTTCATATAGCCTCTGTGTTAAAAAGGGAATGTTAACAATCAATCAATCAAGGCAAATAATACTTGTCAACTCGAGTTACATTATTGTGGTAAGAGTTTTCTCGAAGTTGTTACGTTTCCCTTCTCCGTCTTCGTTCATTATCTCCCTTAGTTTTAAAGTATAACTGAGGGATATTAAACAAACAAACAAAAAAAAAAAAAAAAAAAAAAACTGACTGTGAAGTTGTCGTGTTTGTTTTCGGTTATACGAGGCAATATTTGTCCAAAATATGGCTTTTATATTCGTGAATAAAGTAGGAAGATTCTCAGCGATGATTATAAGTTGTGTGTGTTAGGAAGCCAATGTATACAGTCAAATTATTTTCCACCAATCATGAAAATGTTTGATTGCTTACCATTGATTGTAAATATACTCTACATACGTGGTTCGTTCAATATATTAGTTTCCCTAAATTGTAAAATATTCATTTCGTAAGATACATTTGTAAAGTATACATACATGTGTAGGTGGGTCCTCCCTAATCTCTCCACATAAACGCTATTGAGACTATGTATTTGTCTCACTGTTGCATCAATTTGTCTAAACCGTTTATTCAAAAAATCAGGGCTCTGGCAATATTCCGCTTCACTTCTTCATCCGTTTCGAAACGTTCACCTTGCAATCCAGACTTTAACACCGAAAAAATATGGAAGTAACTCAGCGCTAAATTCAGGCTGTATGCAGAGTGGGGCAGCCCTTCCCACCCTAATTCTCCAGTTGTGTCTTTTTTGCCGTCAAAAAGAGACCAGTTCGTTTATGTTGAATTGCGTTTCCCTGAAGAGGAGTTCAAGTTCGACTTAAGCGACCTGGTCTCCTGTCAATTGGTGATGAAGATGAGAGTGCTAAATAGCCAGAGCTTTTTTTTTTTTTTCTTTCTTCCGAAGGGTTTGGACAGATTGATGCAACAGTGAGACAAATGCTGGAATCTCAATGCGATTTACAAACGTATCTTTAATAATAATAATAATAATATAAATAATAATTTTATTATTATTATTATTATTATTATTATTATTATTATTATTATTATTATTATATATTTTACAGCTTAGGAAAACGTAATATATTGAAGGACCCACGTATTATTTAAGTGGTTACTTGGGGGCGTATTGTTTCTAGGCTAGTTTATGATGACATAAATGTCTCTTATCTGTACCTTTTTCTCTCATTGCACCTGTTGACCTTCATGGAGGAAGAAGTAGTGAAATCAATGAAAGCGTGTGTTGTAACTGCCGGTCTAATGCTTGGTTAAGTTTGTATTACTTAATTTGTGTACTTCTATAATTGGGCATCCAATTATATATTATATTACATAAAAATATGTACCGCGACGTAGAAATCGTCAAGTATGTGTGTAAATAAGATTTAGACTAATACTCGGTGGGTAAACGAACTAGAAAGTCATGTGAATCTTAAGTGACTAATTCACAAAGTAAAGTGTACTGGTCCATTTTCGTACCTGACGATAGTTAGTATGTTAAAAAGGAGTAGCTGCAACATAGCATTCTCCAAGGAAAATGTGGAAGTTGAGTTTCAGACATTATTAGATTCAGTTAACTAAATTTCACATAGTAGTGAATTTTGAATCATTAGCATGTTGCCATTTAAGAAAGAAAACGACTGTGTTCTCTGAAGTGGAAAGGTGTCTTGTGTGCAAAATGTGAAATTTGCATCTACTTCTTTGAAATATAGCTAGAAATACTTGTTTTAATTGACTGTTATTTCAACAATTTTTGTTTTAAAAAATACTTCTTTCTTCCTTTAGCGTGCTCAACAGAAGGATAGGCTAAATAAAATCTTGTTGCGTCTGTTGGCGCGGCTTCCCAGCAAGCAGCCGCTAGATCTCTCCTATCTATTGGATCCCGGACGACGAAACCGGAAGAAAACCTCGCTTCTCAACCCCTGAGATTGGCTCATGTAGGGGGTTGGGGCAGCAGGTTAATTCATGTGTCCTGGCATGATTGTGAGTGCAGAAGATAAGTAACAAGAGTATGAATGTTTCTTCAGAGGAAATGTATAGTACAGATTGACTACGAGAACACACTGTTCTACGTTGTTCGTTTGTAATTTTTTTAAAAAATTATTAAGGCAAAAGGTTCGGTGGGAAACACTGGGAAGGACAGCTCATGCCCCAACCCCTGCTTTCAGATGGCAATTCTGGTACTAGCATAATTTCATATATCTATATAATAAGTATATATTGTACGTATATGTTGATTGTTCTGTGAAGTTCATGTAAAATATTAACAAACTGGAAATAGATAAACTGAAACTGGATATGTTACAGAACCCTATTTGTGTCCATGTACCAGACATTGTCCATCTGGAAGTTACCATAAACAGAAATGCATAATAACTGTCAAACTACGTCTTAACATAATAACAGTATGAACAGAAAATGAAGATAGCTTGACAAAACCCAAACAGAAACTCTGTGACTTGAATCATTGTTTCCTTTCCCACAAAGCACCAGACCAAGATTTATAGAAACAAGTGCAGGCACTGTTTAGTTAGGGAAAAAAATCCTTCTCAAATGTGACTTCTTAAGACTGATTATTGTGAACGTTTTGAATGAACTTTTCAAGTGCCATAGTGGATAACATGGCAAGCTTTTGCTTAATTTAAGACTGGTGGCTGGGAAATTTTAAAAAGCAAGAAAATACCAGCATAGTGATTAATAAGACATTGTTTGTTTATTTAGTTCTTCTTTTGTTCTTTTATGTTTTTGAAAAAAATTACATATATATATATATCAAATTCCACAGATCTCTTCTGTGGACATTGTGAGATTAATTGGAAAAATCGAAAAAAAAAAAAATGTGTGTGCGAGGTACGAGTGTGTTTAGTGTGAATGATTGAAAACCTGCTGTTCTTAATGAAAACCTGTTTCTTCACTAAAAGTACAAACGTCTCCTGTGGCAGGACGGTAATGTGCTATATTATATATATATATATATAAATGTGTGTGCGACGTAGTTGTGATTCTATTGACTGAAAGAAAGGAAAAAAAAGAGTGTTTTAGAGTTTTAAGAAAATTTTTATTAATAATTATTTCATACAAAACAAGAAAAAAAAACATCACATCAAATGGAAAAAGTCTATTTTTATGCTAGTCACAAACAAACTATTTTTTCGTGCATGCAGTTGTTATTGAACACTTTACTCTTGAGTAAGGAACTGTTGTAGCGAGTGAGGCTACAGCTGTCTTTAAAGAAAAATTAATAATAATAAAACGGGGAACCGAATAGGGAAGGGAGCAAATGTGTTAATAAAACTAGTAATAACGTAAACAAAGTACTTGGTGTGTGATCCAAGCAGTATATAAATTTGACTCCAGTGCAGCATTTACTTGTACAGTTAGTTTTAGTAGGACCATGCTTGTCGTATAGCATAAGGAGGTGACTAAAAAAAGGAGGTAAATTAACTGGTTTTCCTTTATATATATTTAAAGCAAAAAATACTAAAAAGAAAAGTTCATGAGAATTCTCATGTTGTATTGTTTTCTTTTTTTATTTAAGCAGTACTTTCGTGGTCAGTATAAAATACTGACAAATTGTATTTATTGTGTACATTCTTCGAGTATTCAATACTCAACTTGTTAGTGTTTTAAGGATTTTTTTCATCTGTACAGAGTGGGTAATTTAAATGATGAATTGATAGATCAAATTGAACGCTATGAGACAGCCATTGTATAATTGTCAAAAAGAAAGAAAATATTAGTGCATGTGAATGTAATTTTTCTGAGCAATAAGTGAGTACATGAAGAGAGATGTTTAAATATATTGGCATAATATTTATTAAACTTCAGCCATTTTTGGAGATTTAGAACGATCTGTGCACTAATGTAAAACTTTAATTTGTAAAGTAAAAAAAATTGAAGATGTAAATATTTTCTCTCATTCTTATACATGAAAAATAAAAGGAAAAATTCATGATAAAAGAAAAATGCATAATGTTGTACAGACACTTGCTGGTAGTATTTACCAGAATATAAAATTTTTATTGTAATTATTATTATTATTTTTATATTGACGCCGTGGCAGCTGAAAGTTAAACGAAGTGTCAGTTGCATTGAGGACAACGGGAGATGTTAGAAACTCCCAAGCTGTGTTTTTAACGACACAAGTGACGTAACAAGTACAAGAACGAATTTATCATAATAGATCTGTAATAAGCATAATGGATTTATCAGAACACAGTCGCAAATTACATACTAATAGTATTTCATTATAGAGACAGATCTGATTCTCCCACGGAGCATGTACTCGCTTGCAAAACCCATCCAGTTAAAATATCATCACTGTTAACAAAGTGTTCAGTGCATAATATATATATATATTATAATATGTATGAGTTGTATTCCTCTAACCACCCGCCTGATGCATTCCAATATTTGTAATGTTTAACAATCAGACATTCACCTGATCCCCACCTCTTTTCCTTACAAAGATAATAAGAAAAATGGTCTTTTTTTTTTTTTTTTTCATAATGGATAATACGTGTGCAGTGTGGCATGGAGAAAGTTGAATGTTAAAAAAAAAAAAAAAGACTCCCTTGAATGCTGCGATTGATTAATGTATGATGAATTATTTTTTTCATATTGTTGTAGATTTTAGTGAAACAGACTTTTTTCTCCTTTTTCGCTTTCTCCCCTTTGTCACACTTTTTCTCTTACCCTCCTCTCACAGTACAATAAATCTAGGTGGTAGAGCATCAGCAACCTTTGTTGAAGTGACATTTTGCTCTGTAGTTCTGTACACATTGGTTACAAAAATTTTAAAAAAATGTCATAACAAAATACATAAAATATATATATATATATATAAATATATATACATACATGCCGTTTCAAGGTCATGTTACGAGTCTCATTTTACATCATGGAATGTGAATAAAACTCATTTCAGAATGTATTTGGTGATTTTGTTTGTAATTACCCTTGAATACCTGGAAAACCCAGGAAACTCATTAAAATCATAGAAAATATTCAAAGAAAGTTTGATTGATTCAAATGGAAAATAATGTCCCACTGCCGTTAATGACTACACACAAAAGGTTGAGTCGCATGTTTGTCCAAATTTTGTAGACGAAATTCACTTATAAAAGGCCAAGGCGCCACCCCCTGTTGGCTACAGTGTGCTCCCCCCCCCCCTTCTGTGTCTGGACAATAGCTCTGCACCGTAACTTCCATTGTAAAAGGCTTCTACGAAACACGGAAAGGGGAATATTGTCATTCCTTTTTAGAAGCTTCCACAGGACCCAGAAGATGGTAACTCAGTATATCCTCAAATAAAATTGCAGAAGCCTATGCGTAGAATGAGATGTACGTTTGTGATGAGTCCTTGTCTTCGTGTAAACAGACATGGTTTATTGCATTTTCCAGTCGAGGCAAGTTTTATTGTATAGTGTCAGTATGTGTTGCTGACAGTATGCAGAGATCATTTTTAGAGTATTTAGGCACCTGATGAACAGTGAATCCTCCATTATACTAGTATTATCCCGCGACGATTATAAGTGGTTTCGAGAAAGTTCCGTTGCAATGTTAAATAAATTCTGGATGGGGTTTTTGGTCGGTCGAATATCCCGCAGTCAAAAGGTTTCCGTATTCACCAAGTTCAGGTAGTCGGAAAAAGATGAAACTTGGTACAATTATTATCTCTTTCCTACATTGTCATCACCCAAAGTGGATAATGTACGGTGGTATTTTTTCCACCGTTGCAAGTACTTGCGAGTGCCATCTTAGTAAAAGTATGTAGATTGGGCATTGATCTACGCCTCACGGAAATGATGTCATTGTCACCTTGAAAATGTTTTCTCTCAAAAACATTTTCACATTAGTGAAGAGGAAGAAGTCCGAAGGTACAAAATCAGGAGAATATGGAGGATGTGGTA
Organism: Thermobia domestica; assembly: GCF_964235325.1. Taxonomy (NCBI): domain Eukaryota; kingdom Metazoa; phylum Arthropoda; class Insecta; order Zygentoma; family Lepismatidae; genus Thermobia; species Thermobia domestica. The sequence continues at coordinate 28,095,891 of NC_137465.1, forward strand.
AAATATCGTAGTTACACTGACATGCATGGACAGTTGCATTTATCATGTAGGACGAGGGCACTTTGATTGCGTTTCTAGTCTCCAATGTTTAATTTTGTTATACAATTTGTCTAGAAGGTTTGCATAATGGTCCCCAGTAATTGTGTGGCCTTTTGGTAAATAATCTGTAAGATACCACCGCGTTCATTCACACACACACACACACACAAAAAAAAAAAAAAAAAAAAAACTTTCCAGACATGGAGTTTTGCGTTTTTAGGATAGGGAGTCATGATGCTTTCAGCTCTTCGCAAAAAAAAAAAAAAAAAAAAAAAAAAAAAAAAAAAGTGTCTAACAATTGTATTGATTATCCCAGTATTTGTTGCTTTTGAAATTAATCAGCAGACTCAGGATCCACCGTACAGACATCGTTGACGTACGTTCATACGACCACTCAGCAACACTATACGAAGGATATTCTTTACCAAATACCGCATTTTCTCAAGATTTGTTTGGGATTTTTTCCTTGCAAAAAGACAAATTCAATCACTTCTGTATTCCACTTAATATACACAAAGTTATACCTAATCAACTAACATAAATTTGTGATTCTATGTGAACGATTTCTACATGAATATGGAAACTTTGAACTACCTTCCCATCTCGTAAATCCAAGCTTCATCCAGCACAGCGACGAATTTCCACTCGTCACCGGGTAGATTGCTCTCGTATGTAGTTGGTTTCTGGATGGGGCTCACCTAGATAATGTCCCAGACATTTAAATGTCTGTCAGTGATATAATTTGACGTGTAGAGTACGTTTACAGTTATCTGGAATATGTGTAACCGTGTGACCTGGGATTTTCCTGGAGGGCTGTTCGACGTAGCTTGTAAAAAACGTGGAGTCATTACACTGTACGGTCATATTAATTTGATCCTTTTGGTGGAACTGTAAAATCCACCAGAACAAGAAAACAATCTCTTTATAGATATATATATACCACTTAATTATGTTCTGGATAGTACTCAACTCTTTGATACATCAAGTTTCTTTTAACAAAAGAGACACTGACCAAAGCTTAAACTTTACTTTATTTTAAATTATAATTTGTAACTGTTTCGGATATCTACCATATCCTTCTTCAGACACGATCGAAATTAATGAAAATACAGACATATATATATAAATGTTGTTATAACAGAGTTTAAATTCTTTAACCGTCATATATATATTCATTGTTATAAAAAATTTTTAAATTCTTTTAACAGTCATATATAGAGTCATTGTTGTACTTTTTTTTTAATTTTTATTTTATTTATTTATTTTTCTTATTTACCGAGGCCTTCAGCCCATCCTATAAGGCTTTTGTTAAAACAATTAATCCAAAGCCATGAATAGTCGTACTATCAAGTTTCTGTGCATTGTTTTTGAATTTTAGACAGAAAACTTGGCATGGAAAAGTGCCACGATATATCCTGTCCAAAACCTGTTGAGTTTGGGATCCATGATGCACAAACGATGCATATACGATAGCGAATCATAGTGCAAATTTACATCTGTGACTTTCAAGCAACCCAGTACAATCGATATTGTGGGGGTTGAAATTGGACACACAAGACTCAACCTTGTGTAGTAGAAGAAAGATCAAAGTGTTCTATCCAGAGCTCCATGACACTTATTTCAGTATTATATCGTGTTACGAGTTAAAAGTTGGAGCCAAAATGTTCAGTAGAAAAAAATCCAACATAAGTTTCTTTCGTTTCTTAAGCTGGCGATACTATTGAAATAATGCTTGTTGTGGTTCTGTGACAAATGATGAAATAGTGTTCCTTCAACATGTTTAATATTATATGCAGATGTTTGTGATCGCCGTAAATAATGTTCAGACGACTGGAACAGCAAGTATTCACTAAGCTTCAAGTTTCATGTGGACGAAACATATTGCAAATTTACAATCTGTAGGAAGTTTGTGGTGACGTAGAGGCACTTATTGAGCAGATGTAAGGCCATTGGAAAGTGACCGTAAAACAGCACAGCATAGAATACCTTCTTACCGCAGTACATTTACGTCTTAATGGACCTCTCACGTTACTGGAAAATGACCGCTGAATGACACAAAGAGAGGAGTTCATTAGAATATTTCACCATTAGCTGAGTATCAGATAAAGAATATGGACATGGGTAAGGTATTGGCATAGTAGATGTCACATTACCTCACCTAAATACGAAAGTAATAGAGAAGGAAATTCGCATGCATTCATGTGAAAAGTTATAAGAAGAAAGGTTGAACATTCTTTTTTCGTGATCAAGCCTGGGGCTAGATTCTACGAATTTGAATTCGAAATGGCAATCAAATGAATGGGAATCATCCTCCACCACGCCCAATGAAATTAGAATAAGAACCTACAAATGAAGGCGATGATCCTTAGCATGTGGCTTCCAAGAGATTATTCATGTGCATGGTGTTTTCTGGTTTAGATACTGTGCTCATCTGGAAAAAAAAAAAAAAAAAAAAAAAAAAAAAGATTTGCACCTTGCTATTATGTGAAAGAGGCCAAGTATATCTGCAATCACGAAAATCGGCTATTGTGCTCCGTAACATTGGACACCATTCAGCAAACAGAATTTACCAACTGCAGAAATGATATTGGAAAGATCCCTACATAGTAATCCCTGTGACTTAGAATTTGTTTTAAAGAAAACTTACATGACGCCTAGTAAGGGTGGCGACAAAACTGGGAAATATCAGGGAATTTGAGAAGACCAGGAATTTCGATTTACTAAAAATAAGATTTTAAAAACACTTAAGATTAAAATTCTAAGATGATTCCAGATATAGATGAGTGCTTGATTGTCAGTTTCTACTAATGGCGTGTAAAAAAACTTACTCTCTGTAGTTGGATGCGTTATCCTTTGCTTCAGCGTGTGCAGTGGAATAGCATATAGATGAATCATCCATAAAATGCAGTTGGATCAACTATCGAATGGTGGATTCATTTTTGACACGCATGATTCCCGTCTTTTTCCGTTTTTGTTTCCACTAATTTCGATATATCAGGGTTTTCTCTCGCTTCATATGAAGGTGGCTAATCACGCATGTGAAAGAATCTTGGAATACGAGTATTCGTATATGAGCTTCTGCGTTTTCATTGTAATGTATTTTATTCCGCAAATAGGTTTATTTCAGAAGTGCTTATGAGTTGACAAAAATTGCTCATGAAGTTGCACATCAGCGTATGCATCGGGTCCATACTCAATGGATGGCCGGACTAATCTAATCGGACTCTCGATCTTTATGGGATATCAAAGTGTACTTTCTACTTCTCAACGAACGTAAAAAAGTTGGTTACTGAATTCTCTATGTCTGTGTGTCTGTTATTTGCGATTTTTTCAGTTTTGAACCCTGCAGTCGATAGAGCATCAAAAATTATCAGAGAAAGTGATTAAATTTTTCGCGTCACTTCTACCGTTCCTGAGATATTGGCCAAAAAATGGCCGATTTCGAGAGATTTAAGGAGCCATATCTCGGGAACCGTAAGTCATAGAGAGATCATGTTGGTGTTGATCAATACCTAAGAGGATGGTATAACATTTCGGTACCAAATAGTAACCGGTGGCCACTGGCCAAACCAGTGGCTAGTTGGATAGTGGCCATCACTTAATATCGGTACGAAAATGTTTAACATTCTATTAGGGATTGATTAACACCAATATCATCTCTGACTTACCGTTCCCGTGATATCGGCCAAAAGATAGTTCCGATTTCGGGAGATTTAAGGAGCCAAATCTCGGAGTCACACAGAGATCATATTAGTGTTTGTCAATACCTGAGAGGGTGGTGAACATTTTGGTACTAAATAGTAACCGGTGGTCACTGATTAACTGTCAACTGGCCACCGTTCCCCAGATATTGGCCAAAAGTTCGAATTTCTAGATATTTAAGCCGCCATATCTCGAGAACTGTAAGTGATAGAGAGATGATTTTTTGCGATAAAGAGAAGAAGGTGTGGATAAAAAGATTTACTTTTACATCTTGAAACAATAGACTGAAATAGTGTGACGTCACATCCTTTTCGTTGCCATGGTGATCGCCATTTTATTTTCTATACAACAAGTAGCCTAAATGCCTAAAGAACCTAAATGCAAAGCGAAAACAGTGATGAAATATTTCGGAATTGTACTAATCTTTGTTTATAATTAGATATTAACTTGAAATAATTCTGGAAGATTTTTGATTCATTAATGTATCATAACATTGCATACGTGAACAGGATTAATGTTTAACAGTTGTTTAGTATATACGCTGAACCAATCATAATTGGATATTTTCTTATTGTACTTTTTTTTTTTTTTTTTTTTTTTAAGTTGGTAGGGAATATAAGAAAAGATCTGAACTATATCCACTGATGGTCTGAATTGAACATTTCCAAAGGCTTGCTTTTTGCCCTTTCTTTTATAATATTGTAGACATTAATATTGTGCACTTCCATTATCAAGAATGAACATAAGGAAAGTAATGTCCCAATAGAATGAACATCGTAAATTCAAATGGTGTATTTTTACAGTTTTCCTTGTGCTGACCGTTTGTCAATCTGCACGTTAGGGTGATTATGTTGTGTATAATTGCTTCTTACGGTGGATTACATGATAATGACGTTTACATTAATTATTTCATTTCTACCTTAGCACTTTTAGAAATAAGTTCCTTAGATATTACTCTTTCCTTATGAATTGTATTGATTTTCTTCGTACTTTCCTTATTCTAAATATGTACCCTTTCTGACTAACTTTATCAGTCTTTAAAACATTTTATAATTACAAATAAATAATAATAATAATAATAATAAATTTACAGCCGTTGTCCTTATTTGTACTAGACTTTAAAATACAACATTGGCTTCACGCGTTTGTATAGAAAAAAACAACCCGATAGGTTGCGATCACCATAGCAACGGAGAGGAAATGACGACATCACTATTTCAGTCTATAACAATTATCCGTCTCTCTCCATTCTTTTTAAGTTCGTTCTGGCAATGCTTTTGGAGCATTCTCAACTGGTTTATAATGTAATATACATTTAATACATTGCATTAATAGAGACATCCCCTTATACATTTACAGGGACATTTTAATCATTTTCCATCAATAGTCATACATTTGTAATGATATATTAATGATAATGCATCTCAGAAATTTTTCAAAAAATATGTTTATTCTCATTTTAAAATGATTCTGACATTGGAAATGATGCAGCAATTTGTGAACAATATTTATGGTACAGAAATTCAAAATTTCATTTTCTGTCTCTTTAATCATACTTTGAGCCAAATTTGTGTATCGTTTCTCAATTCCAATATGAAATTTTCAATGTATTATAAAACAAGATTCTTTCAGACAAGACGTGTAAAAGTATTTTGTAACTAAAAGGTAGTTTTTGAGAGGTGGGGGGACAAAAACTTTGGAGGTGGAGGGTGTGCCGACATTGAGAGACGTATGCTAGCATCCTTCCCCAAAAAAATACGTAACAAAGACTGGATTTCTTCATTTAGCAACTCGCGGTGAAACGAAGAAAGAAAAAAAAGGGAGGACGTTAGAATTTGCGAATTAGAATTTAAAAATTTGCTATTCAAATTATCGCGAAATAATATTAATTTGTTTCCAGTTTAATGTTTAAGTGACGAAGCTTTATGATGTGCAATTCCTGTTTTAATGTTGACATGTTCATATATTGTGTTTCGCCAAAATCCTCACAGCTAGGGAAGCAAATAGGTTCTTCAGGGTGTCTATCGGTCACGAAATCAGAAAACGGTCATGAAAGTCAAGAAGTCACGAAATTTAGCTTTTGGGTCACGATTTTTTTTATCTATACAAATGTAAGTAGAGACTGGAAAATCTTGTTCTATAAAACGTCAAAATTCACTAAAGATGTCGGTGGTTGGATTTAGAACGTTACCAAATCGTAAACAAAGCACGATTCGATCGCATGCATGAAAATTCGGCCAAATTCACACCCCAATTCGATCTTGCGATTGTCCCTCAGCTAACATCATTGAGCAGTGGCGATACAAGTCGCGTCGCATTGTCGAAATCACGTATGCGTCTAACCAGTTTATTCAAGTGTGAGAAGATACCAAGTTTTTGTTACTCCAGGAAACAACCTTTGAAAGTAGAGATAAGATAAAGACAAGTGCTAAAGAATATAGGTACTGTTATTAGTTTTTGAAGTTACGAAATTTTATGGTTTGGTAAAGAAAAGATAACGAAATTTCATTTTGGAATTTTAATAAGACACCTTGTTCTTACTGACGATTCATTAACACGTCTTACAATGGATGAAGGAAACTGATCCAAGCGATCTATCATATTTCAGATTGCGGGTTTAAAATATTGTGTGTATTGATATTAATTTGAACACAAATTGCAAGGCGTAGTTGGTAGAGCGTTCATTTGTGAGGCTGAAGTTTCCACGTTCAAACCATGGGTGCGCGATATGGATTTTATGGTAAATAAATACCGAGTGGGTGGGTTTTCTTGGTATTCTTCCGTTTCCCCCTATCCACAGTCCTTTCGTTCGTACATTATTAACTGAGTAATTACTATCTCGTTTGTGGGACGTTAAACTAATGCTAGAATGTGAAGTATATATGTTAAGCAACTAGTTTTCGTCTTTCAATAACCGTAAGACTCCTTAAGAAATTGTGAAACTACGGATTTGCAATGATTGACTTCTTTCACCCGGTAAATAATATTCGGAACACCATTTTCTTTTCCTCAGGAATAAACTATTCTCTGTTCTCTTTCTGGCATGGAAATTAAGTTTACTTGTGAGATAGGATTTGTTGCTGGAAAATAGAATTTTGTAAATAACCAAGTGTGCGAAATTAATAGTTAATACAAAGTAATAAAGACAGTAATCCAAGAAATTCCAAATGAATAAATAGCAACCTCAGAGTTAGATACACTTCATCATGTATAAAGCGCGTAATCGTGTTTCATTGTTTACATGTTGTAGTTCAATATTTTCGTTTCTTATATTAGAAACTTAACAGTGTTTAAACAGCTAGACTAAACACAAAAACACTTTGTTCCACAAACGAAAAGAAGTAGTAACTGCAATTGATTTGATGCAATGGATCGAGAGAGACTGTGTACGTGACAGAAGAAAACTATTTTATACAATAATCAACAACAGGCTTTTATTCGCGACAACATATTGTTTAGAAAGGCGGTTGAGGAGCAGAAAGAAAGGGAAAGTGCATAGTAATAGCTTTCTGCTGGTTTAGCGTGGTTATTCAAGTTACATAAGCAGAATAGAAAGTGAAGTGTTGTTATGGTGTTCGGTGTATCCAGTGTTCCTCTGCAGATAACAATCATGTCAGTTTCCAAATATTCCAAGACTACTTTCACTCTTTCTTGGTTAGACTTTATTTATTTATTTTAAATCATGGATTCGGGAGGTACTAGGTGACAAATTTTCTGCTCACAGCAACATCTGCCGGAGCATCTTTTCGCTGAGTAACATGGGGCGACAACTGCTAGCAAGTCACATGAAAGATAAAAATCATATGCAGATGACCACGTCCATTTCAATATTAGGAACAGGTATGCCTTTGTAAATGAAGAAAACAAGCCAGTACGTTCTGACTTGGGAGTGTCATCATATTTGTACCTCATCTGTATAGAACTTAAAAAGTTTCTGGTGATGATGTGTGCTCAAACGTGGATTCTACGATGCAAATGGGTGCGAGTTCAGGAACGAAACAAAGTATTTTACAGGGATTCTTAGTAAAAGATACTATGGTATATTCAAAGTGTAATTACATACATAAGTGCACACTGGTGCTAAACATATGAAAGTATTACGTATGTTCCCAGACAATAAGATTGTTGGGAAAATGCGTTTTCAACGTGTAATTTAGCTTATGGATTATAACCATACTTTAGAAATGAACTAGTTCAGTTGTTGGAAGAGGCATAAGTGTCCGATTCTGGAGTACTGTACAAGAGAAGTGTGAACACGTTATTTGATATGGCGTTTTTAGAGAATTCTACAGCTTCTGACCTTATTATTTAAATTTCAATGGATGGTCCCAATGTAAAATACACTGCTCCACAAAACTTAAGCAACTCAAAGGAAGTGGCAGAAAATAAAACGACACGATCACTGCACCAAGTATAATGAACAAACAGACGGTCCAGATGCACAATGCAACACAAGTGAGGGCGAACAATACAGTTAGGATGTACAGAGTGACCAAAAAGTTCAGCACAACGATACCTCAACAGGTGAAGCTAGCAGCTCGTGTGACCACCACGAACAGCTATACAGGCACGACATCTGGCCTCCATGCTGCAAATCAGAGTATTGATCAAGTCTTGCGGCAGATGGCGCCACTCCTCGAGGAGAGCTGTGTGCAGGTCAGGGAGAGTGCGTGCTGGTAGACTGCGCTGCGCTATTCGTCGCCCAAGAGCATCCCACACATGCTCGATGGGATTCAAGTCCCGCGAATATGCAGGCCATGCAATACGCGTAATGTCTTCGCTCTCCAGATACTCGGACACAAGATGTGCGCGGTGTGAGCGGGCATTGTCATCCTTGAACAGGAAGTCTGGGTGGGCCAAATGCTCCTCGGAAATTGCGCATATGTGTATTGAGAATTTCATCCCGGTACCGTTGTGCTGTCAAAATGCCATGTTGCACAATATGGAGGTCCGTTTTCCCATCCAGCATAATTCCACCCCACACCATAATGGAACCACCGCCATAGGACGGCCGTTCAGCAATGAAGTTTGGATGATAGCGTGTTCGTGTCTCTCTCCACACTAAAGTCCGACCAGAATCAGACGACAGGCTGAATCTCGACTCACCGGAGAACATGACACGCGCCCACTGGTTGTCCCCCCCATGCAACATGTTCCTGACACCATGTGTAACGCGCACGTTTGTGTTCCAGTTTCAATGGCACACACAGCACAGACCTTGCATACAGTCGTGCTCTATTGAGCCGCCGACGAACAGTTTCACGATTCACGCGTTGTCTTGTAGCCTGAAACAACTCATTGGCCAGTTGAGAGCATGAAGCTTGACAGTTACGTTTGGTAGAAATTGTGAGAAATCGGTGATCGACGACCGACGTCTTCTTCGGACGGCCTACCCCATGACGTCTACTGACTTCACCTCCATTTTGCAAGCGACTCCACAGCCTCGACACAACACTTTTGTTCACGTTTAATTCCTGCGCCACTTCCACTTGCGATTGACCCAATTCCAAACACCCAATTATTCGCCCGCGGTCAAAGTCACTCAAATGTCTACCAGCCATTGTAAGGTGTGTACTCCACACAAGAACCACTAACTCAATGCTTGGAACCTCAAACACTACTGGGCTGTGGTGTACGCCTCATGGCATAATTTGTCACCGCGCTTGCAACGGAGCTGCTTATGCGATAGAGTGGGTGCTCGCCTTGCCTGTGTCTCTATGTATGTGCATGCCACTAACCAGTGTTGAATGGGCCCCACACGTCACTTATACCACGTTCTCTCGAGTTGCTTAAGTTTTGTGGAGCAGTGTACATTTCTGCAACGGGAAACAACCACTCTATTTTTCCCTAGTTTGCTGACAGCCAAAAGAGAATATATTTACAATGGTCTTTCGTAGGTCAAAATATAGTTCCGAAGGTAAAATATGCCCCCATTCGGTTCTCCGGGCGGGGGATGGCTTGGGAAGGACTATTGGACGAGAAAGTAATGTGAAAAAAATAGATAGGGAAAGAAAAACATGCAAGAGCAAAAGGTTCAGGATAGGGACATGGAACGTACGCACTGTTACAGGGAGGTAAATTAGAAAATCTTAAAGAAGAAATTAAATAAAATAATCTAGATTTCATAAGAGTTTGTGAAATTAAATGGGAAGGTAATGGGGTGTTGAACAGCGAGGGATATATAGGGTTTTCATAAAGTCTGGACGGATTTAATTTGCTTATAATTTTCATAAAAATGCTCATAATGAAATTAAATAAAGTGCAAACGGTAGCGGAAGGATTACATTTTTAGTTGGCAACACTGTTAGATAAGCGGCAACTCTGAACACGTTGAGAGAGGGAGAGGGAGGGCAAGGGTCAGTTTCTTACCAAATTCCATCCATTGTTGTTTTCATTGTTGTTTCAATGTTGACTATTAAAAGTAAGTTGTAAGCTGTATTGGTGTGTGTGTCTTTTAAAGAAATAAATAAATGAAAAACTCCTCTGAGAAGACTATTTTTTTACAGTATCAAAGATGGCGTCGGTGAAAGAGAAAGCGCAATGTGTTCTGTGGTACGCAGAGCTAAAATCACCAATTCTGGTGTGTCGAAAGTTCACCAAAGAGTTCAAAAAGCCGGCACCGACTGAGAGTGCAATCCGAAAGTGGCATGCTAAGTTCTTGGAGACAGGAAGCGTCCTGGACCGTCCTCGAAGTGGGAGGCCGCCAACATCGCCTGCAACAGTGAGCAGGGTAAGGGAAAGCATCATCAACAGCCCACAGAAGTCGATTCCTAGACGGTCCATGGAACTCGGAATTCCACAGACAACCGTGTTTAAGATAGCCAAGAAGACGATCAAGGCCAAAGGTTACAAAATCAAGATAGTCCAGGATCTGCATGATGAAGATTTGGACATCCAGTTCAACTTCTGTGACGCCATGCTCAAGCAGTTGGAACATGGCTACGTTCTCCTTTCAGCCATCATGTTCTCAGATGAGGCAACCTTCCATGTCTCCGGGAAGGTTAACCGACACAACTGTCGCGTTTGGGGCACGGAAAACCCTTAAGGAATTTGAGACACATGAGAGAGATAGCCCTAAAGTGAACGTTTGGTGCGCTGTGTCCTATGATCATCTGATTGGACCGTTCTTTTCTGAAGAGGAGACCGTGAATGGAGATTCGTACCTGGATATGTTGCAGAAATACCTCATTCCGGAACTGGAGGCACGTGGAATCCAGAACGACATCGTGTTCCAACAGGACGGGGCACCCCCTCACTATGCAATCAAGGTGAGACAGTTCCTTGACGAGAAATTCCCTAACCGATGGATTGGCCGCGGTGGCCCGACCGCTTGGCCGCCAAGATCACCCGACCTTACCCCCTGCGACTTCTGGCTTTGGGGTCTCGTGAAAACGGAAGTTTATGCAAAGAAGCCAAGTGGTTTGAAGAACTTAAAAGACAAAATCTGTCTGTGGCTGGCATTTCGGATCAAACACGGCGGAACGCTGTGAGTGGATTCCAGCGCCGCCTACGCGAATGTGTGGACCTAAATGGCGCCCAGTTGGAGGTGTGGCGGTGAATGAACTGAGCTGGTGCAGATTACAGGTAAAAATTTAATCCTTCCGCTACCGTTTGCACTTTACTTAGTTTCAATATGAGCATTTTTATGTAAATTATAAGCGAATTAAATCCGTCCAGACTTTATGAAAACCCTGTACAGGGTTCCCACACTTTGGAAAATCAGGGAAATCATATATTTTGCGTAAAATGTCATGGAAAGTCAGGGAACGTAACAAGACAATTCATGAAATGTTAATTACGTTATTTCAAAACTGTCACAGCAGAGTGTGAACAATTTTAAAGACATTCCAGAGTCTTATGCCATTTGTTTGCTTCCTGTACTCAGAACTTCTCTCTCTTAAGGAATCTGTGTCAACAAAGCATTATGAAACTTGCTGATTGCAGTGAAGCTTCTTGCTTTGAATTTGACTGCAAATGAAAATTTACTAGAAATAAGAAAGGTGGCCATTGCTTTTAAGACAGAAAAACTATTAAAAGAACTGAAAGCGTCAGATAAAGATAAGCTAGCTTTCAAGCTTGACTGTCGAAACTTTTTGCTGGGCACAATCAAGAAGATTGTGGATAGAAATCCTCTGAAGTACAAACTAGTACATGCTCTGTCAGCTTTGGACCCCAGGCTACAAAAGAGCAATTGAGAACTTGCTCAGACTAGGATAAAACGCATCTTACAAACTCTGCATGAACATAACAGAATATCTTATTCTGTATCTCAGAAAGCAAAGTGTCAATTTATGTCTTTCTGTACTGAAATCCAGGGGTTTCTTGCAGTTTACTTCAGAGAATATGAAGAGAAGATAGGCAGTATCAAGGTTAGATTACTTCTTTGCAAAGGTATTGTCCAAGAAACAAGAATATTCTGATCTGTGGAATGCTGTGAAAATATTTAATTTCATCTCACGGTAATGCCTCAGTGGAGGGCGGGTTCTTAGTCAATTTAATAAGACAGTTATTGTAGAAAACCAAATCGAAGATTCTCTAGTAGCACAGAGGTGGGTGCATGGTCAATTATGTACTATGGAGGTGTAGTCTACACCGTGTAGAATCTGTTCCTGTTCATCGAAGAATGCTTCTCTTAGTTCATTCAGCTCGGAGACGATATGATAAATGCCTTAAATAGAAACGAATCCAAAGTGCAGAGGAAAGTAAGAATCAAAAGTGAAAAAAGAAAACAAAGTGCTGAAGTTAAGAAATTGAAAGCAAAGAAGAAACAAATGGGATACTCTCGTAGAACAAATTCAAAAACTGAAAGCAAAACAAAATTCTGTTTAAAAATGTAAATGTGAGGATTAACAAGTCTCAGAGTTCGTAATATTAGGACTGATAGTATTAGGCTTATGGAGAGTTGGCAATATATTCTTGACTGCTTTTTATTGTTTCTTGAAGCCAAAAATGTTTTAATTTGAAATGTCAAGGTATGTGCTACTATATCATACATATATTATTATATACGCACATGTTAAATTTTGTGTAAATAACAATTAACTCATATTGAACATAACAAATATGTAAATGGTAATTAAAGATGTGTGTTGGGCGGCTATGGTAGGGTGATCAGATTCTGACAAGCGAAAAATAGGACTCAAGTATAAAGTACATCATAGTCTGTTGTGTTCGCAAATAGGCATATTATTATTATTATTATTTAACATTAACCGTAAGTTAATCATTCATTTTAGTTTTAAACAAGTAAAAGAGTACTCGGCAAAAATATTGAAGAAATTCAACACAATTCCAAATACTTTCATGAATTTGGTTGGTATCACACTCCCTAACTTGAAATAAGAAATCTTCCCTGCCTTACCGACATCTCAACAAGGCCTTCTCAGTAAAAACAATGTATTGCAAATAATTGTTTTCCTTTCCTAATAATAATCTTTTGAGGAGTGTTGAAAAATACAGCGGTTTATCATTCAGAGAAAGAGTACCTGTGATTCGAATAAAGAATTGCAAATAAATAAAATCAGGACATTTCGCAGGACATTAAAAAAAAAAGGATATTTCTCTATTTTCTAGGTGTCTTTGCAACATGCAAGACAACTCTTTGAAAAACCGTACTGTACTGCGAAAATCAGTACGTCTGGTCACCTAGGCTATGGGGATGGAGGAGGTCGTTGAAAAAGGGTATAATAAAACTTATCCCATTTCTTCCCATTATATTCAAGAAATTATGTCAGGGAAAACAATAATTTGTGTCAGGGAAATAGACTTTCACTTTTTTGTGGGAAGCCTGATATAGAATCATTTACTCAGCTAACGAAAAGGCGGCCCTAATGGTGTATGAATAATTCTTGGAAAGCGCTTAAAAGAGAAAGCAGTGAAAGTAGAATTTGTTAGTGATAGAGTAATCATGTTAAGACTTAAAGGAAAAACGAAGGATCTACTGGTGATACATACTTACGCACTGACAACTGGAGAAGTAGCGGAAAATGATGAGAAAATTCAGGAAATTATAGACAGGAAGAAGAGGGGTGCATGGTGATTGTAATGGGAAAATTCAATGTAGCCGTGGGAGAAAACAGGAAAGTAGTGTCGTAGGCAAATATGGTTTAGGCGAAAGAAATGAGCGGGAAGAGGGACTGGTCAATTTCTGTAGACAGAATTCTCTAATAATTGAGAACACTTCGTTTGTTCCTAACTATTCTGAACAAACACTAAACGTATACTATTCTTTCGAAGTACTCATATTTCTCGCACCTAAACTTATAGAATTTATTTATTTTAAACAAATCATCCTTCACAGCAAACTTGTGGGTATGATCGCAGTCCTTGTTTAGTATGTCCTTTCAAAGGAAAAGTACTTTTTAAAATGCTGAAAAAAAAAAAAAAAAAAAAAAACGTTGTCATCGGCTGGTTTAATTACATTTTGTATTTCATTATTAGTGGTAAGAGTGCAAACTATCCTATGTGGTATGTCGCATCTGTGCCTCAATTTCTCCCTATTTGAGTTCGAAATGGATCTGTCTGTTGTGCAACAAGGGGTGGGAAGAACAAGTATACAGGAGCTATTACTGATAGTACTCTGCTTCTGAGTACGTACGTAGATTAAAGGAAAAGCTTAATCAATGTTACTTTCTTATTATATTGTTTCAGTTCTTAGCAATATGAAAATTTTACAGGTATCCTACTACTCTAAAAGGATTTAAAAAAAAAAAAAAAAAAAAAAAGAGAGAAAGGATTCGATCTGCTGTCAAAATGCTCTGCGAGTTTGTAGTCTTCTACTCTACTTCCTCATCAGCGGGAATTCCATTGAAAGAGCTTTCTACTTTAATTTTTCTAGTCCTAGCGCGTTGTTCGAGCCTCAAAAGAAGTGTTTCTTCTGCTTGTTTCTATATTTTTGTACGAAATCTTGATTACCGAAGCTAATATATGTTTGGTAGTCAATCGAAACACTAGGTTTAAACCGGGAGATTCAACATTTTACTCCCTTTTCTCCCTCCCTTACCTGTCTCCTTTACTGGAAATTATCTATTTCCCTTCGCTACTACAAAAATCCCTCGAAAGCATTATTGCCAGGATAGACTCAATCTTGTTTTGTTGCTTATATTTGTATTATGTTTTAATATTTTTGGGGGACATTTTCGTACAGGGAATGCTTTCCATCATCTTCACTTATTACCTAGTAATCATTTAACTTTACTCAAAAGTGGAAGGAAAAATGTAATAAATGCAAAAAATCGTGAACTACAGTATACGCGCAAAATTTAATGCGCATGCGTGTACTACATTCACCAGTTTACGGTGTGTTTCATTGAGACTTTTTTTTCTTTCTTTCTTGACGAAACTTACTTGGGCAAGGAATTTTATTAGGTTACTGCTCTGTAATTTCATAATAAAATTACTATTATTGATTTTTCTTAGTTGATTAGAGAAAAATGTGTTATGTATCATCGGTGTCATGTTTTCGTGATCTTGTTTCACCATCAACATGGGTAAATCTGTATGGCTAATTACACATCAAGAAAAATATTCGGGAAAATCTTTCCTGTAATTGTCGTGGCCACATTGCCCAGCATATCTTCTGCCGTATGGCGCTGTATTTGAACACTATCACAAAATTGTGCACTCAAAGATATGTAACGCATGCCAAATGTTTGGGTGCGTGTTACTGCAGCGTAAGGGAATTATATTGAAAAACTTATAACATTATTAAAACCATTTGGTACTTTTACATACCAGATAATTTGCTAATTAAAAAAAAAGAAAGAAAAAAAAACTTATTTTTCTCTTGAAATCATCCTCGCGTATTTTGTAAGAATAAGCAATTGTATGAAATCTCGAATGTTTGCGCATGGTGTTTCGACCTTTGTTGAGTAATGCTTTCACGTCATAAGAAATTTGAGAATGGATAATTTGCCTTCGGACGACGAATTGTAAACTTAACACCTCCATCACGGTCAATTGATGAACTGCGCAGGGTCCTTGTACAAGTTTGGGATCCCTTCTGGAGTTGCTTGATGGTCAAATCCGTAATATAGGTGCACGTTGTGCAGCCTGCGTACCTGCTCGCAGTAACCGCACCGCGTATTGAATATTTCTTCTAAGAAAAATTCGCTCTTTTAATGCCAACTGATGGTGACCCACATGATTAAGTGAATCAGTGAGGTTTTTCAGAGTTCATGTGTCATTGTAAGAATTTGTTTTGTTCACAGGCATCTGTTCCATGATTCTGAGCGAACAGAAGCGTTTTTGTGCCAATTTTGCACGATTGTCACTGTTATCTGCACACTCCGTTGAATTTTGGACATAAGTGTACTTTTCTTTCTTACTTTTGTATTAAGTTTATGATAATGAACCATCCGATGCCAAGCTGGTGGAAAGACACCCTCTAGATCCCGAAGATATACGTAGTAATATAATTGCTAAAAATGCTATGCTATCTAGTTAGTCTTAAATGTGCTGCAGTTTAAATATATATGTTATGCTGTATTACAACATGGAAAATAAAATAAGAATGATTTTCGTATACAATTTTAAACCGTGACTATTTTGGATGATTTGCGTTGAAGAAGGTATAAGCACCTCAATAATCTACAGAAATATCACATCGGCGATTCGATCTTGAATTACAAGCCTTGTAGGCTCCAGCTATGGAGTCTCAGGTAAGCTCTTCTATTTATTACGCTTTAATTAATGCCGAGTCGTCATTATACTCAGCTGTGGGAATGAATAGTTGTTCACAAGCATCTGGTAGTGGCTAGCACACACAGTATCATGTTACACGATACAATGTTTATCTACACGACACTATAGTCTTACGCATACATTCGATAGGAATGTATTCTCCGTCGTTTGAAGAAAGAAAAGAAACGATTTTCATATACATGGGAACTGCAGCTTGCAGGTAGACTCATGAGGCTACTGGGATGACGACGAGCGTTGTTGCCTAAATGGCATGAGGGTGAAGGTTGAAGTAAATAAGAACAATTATTTTTAAAAAAGGAAGTCGAGGGTGTTGGTTTGAAAAGAAAAAGGGAAAATCGTTAGGGTGTCTAGGAGCTTGGATTTGTGCACCATGCCTCTGCTCTTGGACGTTGACTGGTTGTCTCCATGTCTTGGCTTCTGCTTCAAATTGGTGTGAAAAATGCAATAAATTTCCTCTCCTGGTGATAATTCTCTTGTTGCTCACACTCTCTCCTCCCCATCTTTGAGTTCTGGGACGTTATATATCATCCAAAGAAGGAAGAAAATATCCAAGGTACGCACATGTAAGGATAG
Source organism: Thermobia domestica (assembly GCF_964235325.1). NCBI lineage: Eukaryota > Metazoa > Arthropoda > Insecta > Zygentoma > Lepismatidae > Thermobia > Thermobia domestica. The sequence goes on from NC_137465.1 coordinate 28,112,907, forward strand.
AGGAAAATGCAAGGTAAATGGAATTCTCGACTTAAATTATTACAGAACAAATCAGTTACATAAGGTTATATAAAATTGCAGTGAATAAAGAATGAGGAATCATTTGCTGGATTTTATTGTATCACCAGAATTTTGTAATGTTTCCTGTCTGTCTCATTTTTCTAGCTATGACTGCTTTTCGTTATCCACTAAAATAAAGAAAAGTAAAATAATAATAATAATAAAACTGTCATTAAATCTTGAATCGTCTTTAAATCGAGTACTAATAAAGAAAATATATCGACAATAGATTGGATGGAGTGTTATATGGGATCCTTTCACATCACCTATATTTTCCTGATCCATTTCCTAGTATAATTATTATCTGTCATCAAAAATATATCTGGCCCATATAAATTACTTAACGATAGATGTCACTTGTTTTCTTTTCAATACAACATCTAGCGTCCCTTAGAGTTACAATAAAAGTTAATGTAGAAAGAGGCTGACGTAGTAGGAAAAAAAAAACTGAATCCGACAAAAGAATTGGCTTGCAACATTTTTATTGAAATTTTATGAGTACACTGTTTGCAGAGTATTTACTATTCCTTAAGGCAATTGATCATGACTTTAATTGCTCCTCCTGCTCCTGTCCTGGCTGTTTCATAGGCTTGAGCAGTTTCTTCGAGTTTAAAATTGTGAGTAATTAATTTCTTAACGTTTAATTTTCCAGAAGCCACCATTGACAACGCCAGTGGGTAACTGAAATTAAAGAAAGAAAACATTATATGAACACATATTACAACACTAAGAAAGTACACTATCGCTAAATACTTCATCAGATGGGAGAGGAAGAAAACAGAAAGTATAGAAAAGTTGCTGTGAAGCGTTCAGATGGCCATAATCGTGGAAGTCACGTGGTTTTGTTCCGTTTTCGGCTAAAGTAGATAAAACTAACGGGTTGTTCAGAACGTAAATTGGAGACAGAAGAGAAAAAATGAATAAAAGTATAGTTATGTAAGAAGACTAAAAAATATACGAATAAAACATGATTATACGGAAAGAAAAACATTTAACTTTGGTTTTAAAAAATGCGCAAATTTCAAGTACAATAGACTTTCGATAACGGCCTAATGTGGACTGAAAGGTGGCCGAGTTCGTGAAAATGCCGGGTTGTCGGGAATGGGGTTAAAAGATAATAAATACGAGAGTTTCCTAAAAAAATACAGTACTGCACTTGTATGTATGAGTTGCTGGAGAATACAACAGAGAATAAACTGCCCAAATACACTTAAGAAGTCGATTAACTTTGGCAAAGGTTGCAGGTAGATTGAGCGGCTGAGCACGCCAGCGCCAGACACGTGGTGAAGTGGGAGTATGATGCGAGAAAAAGCAATGCGGGAAGAAGGGACACACGCACGCGGGCAATGACCTTGAACGGGTCTGCGTTCGGGTTTTTTTCGCCTTGCCAGGGTGTGGCCAAGTTATCCGAACTGCTGGGTTATCGAGTAGCGAGTTTTAGGGACTTTACTGTATAAATATTCATACAAAAATTACCAAAACTAATTATATCATATCAGGGTTGGCTGGTTTAAACTAAGGTGGTTTAAACCAGTTGTTTTTTTTAAATGGTTTAAACTAAAAAACGAAAAATGTTCGTAAAATCATGATGAACACAAATTTGTGGGTTATCACGTTTCATTCCCGTATATTATTCGTATTATATTCAGAACTAAATTCCCCATTCATTACTCAAAGAGATAATACTACAAAAGCAACTAAATATATATATATATATATATATATATATATATATATATATATATATATATTTATATATATATATGGTATATATGCATATATAAGTTTATGAATGTTTCTTTTGTGATTTTTTTATAGTTTCTTATTATTCTTATGCACTTGCTATCAAAGAAAAATTCTAAATATTGTTTCGTTTTAATAATGTTTACTATTGATAAAATACATCGAAATGCCGTACTTTTTTGGGGGGGAGGGGGGAGGTCATACAAACCCCACGAGAGTCATTTATTGACATCAGAAGTATCTTTGGTATCTATTTACGTATAAATGGGTCAAAGCTAAAGTGGACTCAAATAATTCTTATCTTTATTCACTTTTCTTACTGATATGCAAATTAAGTCGTCGCATTTCTTTAACCTGTACTCTGCAGTATTTTGAAATTGTCCATATGTAATTCGGTATAATGGTTTCATTTGTGCAACTGTTTATCTTTTTGTCCTTCTGAAATGACTCTTGACAATTATATTAACAAGTATGTAAAGATCAGTACAACGTATTTTTATCAGGAGTGCTTTGTGAGTGAGTCGGCAGAAGTATCGCATTTGTGGCCAATTAGTCCCGGTTTCGAGTTCAAATGGAAGACAATTTCTCTCGGATGTAAGCCGAGAAGCGGTTTGGATTCCGTTTTAAGCTTATGTGACCCCTTCCAGCATAACCCGGTTGTTACATAATGATACCAAGGCGAAACAAACTTAGTTCTGTCCATATGTGATATAAATACATAGAACAAATTATTTAAACCAAATAAACCTGGTTTAAACCAAAAAAAGAAAAGAAAAAAAGAAAGAAAGAAAAAGAAAAACGCTTTTTTTCAATAGAAACCATGGTTTTCGCCAACCTTGTATCATATATTAGGACGCAAAATTCATTCACTGATATATTAAAAAGTCTGCCTAAAGCAAGTTCCAGAACATGATGTTATTAAACTGGCAAGTCCAGAAAACTGTTAAAACAGATAACATCTAATGAAATTAACAAGTCCGTAAAAATGTTAAAACAGTTAACATTACATTTCAATGAAATTAGCAAGTTCGGAAAAGTATTAAAATAGATTGCATCTAACATTTCAATGAAATTAGCAAGTCCGAAAGAAGTGATAAAATTTGTTATTAGTTTAAAACTTGTTATACAAAATGGCTCGATCCAACATAAACGATTAGCCTGTTATAATTAGATTTGTTTTCCACACATTTTAATGTAATAAAGAAAGAGAAACGGCGCCAAACATTTTAAAATTGTAAAACATATATTACGATTATATTAAACATAAAATTGTCTAAAGTAATAAGTTGTAATAAGTAAAAAAATAATAAAAAATGAAGAGCAAAGCTCCCGTATACTTATCGATTATGGCACCATCTTCCTCTCCCTACTTCTATGTAATCTTTCGCCTTAAAAATATTCTAATTTATCTCGCAGTCTCACAGATTATTTTCTCAACTATAGCAATTAGCAGTATGTGCAATTATTCATGGCGCTTTCCACCCTATATCATGCATATTAACCCCACAGAAACAGTAGCTTTTCCTGCGTTGCTGGTATGTAGACTTCAGGGAAAATCTAGAATTTAAGAGTTTTGGTGTTTTTGGAGTAAATGTGAGATGAGGGTTTGTGGTAACCCTTGCAAGATGTGTTCTTTAATTCAGTGAACATGGTTTTATAATATTTCAATTCGTTGTTTAATCAGTGTAGAAGTGAAAATGTACTTTGATGAATACTCTTCCTTATAGTTGACAGATTTCAAGCTTCCAAACAATAGGTAGTATGTATAAGGCTTAAAGAAACCTATCATAAAAATCTGATAACATACGAAAATTAACGTGAAGCAGAAAAAATTATTTTGCTGATACAGGGTGTTTCAAAACAACACCGAGAACGTTTGGGAGGTGATTCCTAACACCAAGATAACACGAAAAGTATAGACCAATCTGGGTGCACAAATGCTTCCTTTCGGAGTTATAGGCTGCCGAAAATATGAAAAAATGAATTTTAAAAGTCTATAGCTCCAAAACGGTGGGGCCTAACGTAGTCGGGTCAAGACTTCACTTAGGAACTAATATGTGCCCTATCGAAATATACATGTTTCAAAATCCTAAGGTACTCACACAACGACTTTTATAGAGGGTGTTTTTCTACGGTCATATAACTTGAAGTACTCATCAACTATCTCTATAAAAATTGTTGAGGAAGTATCGCAGGAGTCTGAAACATGTATTTTTGGATAAGGCATATACTAGTTCCTAAGTGAAGTCTTGACCCGACTACGGTAGGTCCCATAGTTTTAGAACTATAGACCTTTAATGTTCATGTTTTCGGCAACCTATAGCTCCGAAAGGAAGCATTTGTGCACCCAGGTTGGTCTATAATTTTTGTCTTATCTTGGTGTCAAGAATCACCTCCCAAATGTTGTCGGTATTGTTTTGAAACACCCTGTATATGTCGCTTTAACTTCACCTTAAGATACATTTAAACTAGTCAGCCTGTTAATACTTACTCATTAGCATAACGGAAAACTCCCCGTATGTCAATCTCTCTACAAGCTGCATTCACAAGGGGTACATTCACTTTAGGTGGTCCAAGGCCAACAAGAACGATTACACCTCCAGATTCAGTAGCCTATAACGACAATAATTAAGAATAAATTATTTTATTTTCTCGGAAGTGTTTTAGTTATTTCCTAAATTAACAATTTTATATACAAGGATCTCAAAAGCTTAATATAAGAGGACTGGCCAGGTTCACTGGGTACTAAAAAGTTCCATTTAAATAGTTTTGAGGGGGAAAGAAAGCTAAAGACTTGAAATGTCGTGATATATTTTACATATAATATAGGATCTTGTCTGCTAAGAAAGGCAACAGGTGGCGCTTAGTCATCTGCTGCACTAAGCCATTCAATTATAATAATATAAATATTCAGAGACAGCTATAGTACCACAAATATTTTTAACCCATCCTCCTCGTGCATTCCGATGAAACCCCTTTCTCGGGGTTTTCCTGTTTCCTCCCTCTTTTTCATCCCATAATTTCTTTCATTATTAACGGTTTGTCCCTTAATTTGGAGCATAATTGTTAGACATTAAACTAGAAACTTCAATACTCAACGGTAATACGTAATGCTACAAATAGAACAATATATTTTAACAAGCAATTTTACCTGAATAGCTAATTGTATGCAAGGTTCTGCACCACTGCATTCAATTGTTTTGTCTGGTTGGCGTCCTAGAATCTTCTCAATCTGTTGAGCTGCTTCTTCCGTTGAAACTTTTCCCATGAGAAGAGTATCATCAGCTCCAATCTCTTTAGCAACTTCCAAACGGTGAGCAACAATATCTAACATCAGAGAAATTATATCAGTTATCTAGTATTAATTAACCTCCAGAGCTACATACTTATTAAACATCTTATTTAACAAACTTAGAGATATTCATATCATTTAGAACAGCCATTTCCAACTGGCTACTCTGTGACGTTACAGTTTGCTATCCCGTTTGTAGTAAAGCACATGAAGAGAACAAGGAACAGGGAAGAAGCCTAGCTTTAATAAAAACAGTTATGACAGGCGAGCAGTGAAGATTGACTGCAAATTCGATAAAATTTCAGATACACTACTCGTGGATCCATCACTACCTCCACACTGCCAACATCTGTTTATTTTACTTTCTATCATCCTCTCCGCTTCTTTGCTCTATATTTTTTCTGTAATTTTTCTGATCGTAAAAGAGTGCTTCTATGTCATACACCGGTCCATTACTGATGTAAAATTACATTATTATAAAGATGAAAGAATTGAATTTTTCCTGGCGACGTGATTTTAGTAACTGTTCTCGGACTATCAGCTAGGTGAAGGTATTGATATCCGACGTTTCGAATGCAGACATCGCATTCATCTTCAGAGATTGTAATGAAGAGACCGGAGATGTGAGCATGTATATATGGTGACTACTTAGGAGCAGAGCTATGAATGGGGGGCTTGTGATTGGCTGAGGAAAATGTCAGGACTAGCAGAGCATAGTGGTATTTGGTGGTATTTGTAAAATCAATTCTCTATCCAAGCTCTAGGACACAGAATTAATATTACAAATAGCACCATAGTAGCCAAGTGTAGCAATTTTGGGAACAGAGCAATAAAGAAAGCCATATCTGTCTCACGGGAAAGGAACAGTCTCAATAGAGACAATGGGTTTCAACTCAGCCCTATCTGGTCAGCCCGTGTCAGGAACAGAAACAGATTCGACAGTCATTTCTCGTAGCCACAACAACAATCAGGAGCCGGCATCCTTCAGTCAATCACAAGCCCCCATTTATAGCTCTGACCCTAAGTAGTCACCATATATACATGCTCACATCTCCGGTCTCTTCATTACAATCCCTGAAGATGAATGCGATGTCTGCATTCGAAACGTCGGATATCAATACCTTAACATGGCTGATAGCCCGAGAAGACTTACTAAAATCATTATAAAGGTTTCCAGTCATATAGAGTGTTTTCTATATATAAAGAATAAATAAAGATATACAAACTCAAAATAATCATTGAATTAATAAAATAAATACTTCAAATTAGTAGAGGAGTCGTTGAAAGAAAACTATTTGTAGGATTGTGATACAGAAGATATATCCAAAAAGTTTCACAGCTTCTATCGAACCATCAAAAAAGATATTTGGTTGCTATTGCTCAATTTCTTTATTTTTGAAAAGAAAAACTAGTTTTTCAATGAATCTCTAACTATACATAAATTGGAGTACTAAAATATTTTTTGCAGATGATACAGTTAGTTCAAAAGGAGGCACACGACATGACAAAATATTTCTTTTTAGAGAAACACGTGATACCCACGACTGGATTAACTCATCTAGAGGCCCGGAGCTATAAAAAGTATGTGGCTCCTGCTGACTTCATCTAATACATTTCTGTGAAAGTACAGTAGGAAAGTTAAGGGAATAGGTTTCATATTTTATTTTATGATGATTGTATATTCATGATTCTTTTTAAATAGTCAGTTGAGATTTTGATCAGAGTGGAGGCCCGGGGCTATAGCCCCCTAAGCCCCTCCCTTAATCCGGCCCTGGTGGTACCCCACTACAAGCATTGACGTGGATATGCATAGATTTTTATTTTATCGTACAATATTATAGAATTAGCAATTTACCAATAAGGATAGGGATAAAAACTAAATTTCCTAAAATCTATATTTTGTCTTTTTTCACTGAGCTCATCAATTTCGTAATACTAAAGAGGTCACTTTCGTAATGATGTTATGACAAACAATGAAAAACTTCTTCAAACTAGAAATCAGTAAAGTTCCATCAATGACGGAAATTGGAAAATACACATTAGTATTGACGGAAATCCATGCCCAAACAAGTATTTGAAACATTTCTGTTAGACTTCAATTGAATTTTGTAGGAACAAATTATTTTCTGTATGCCATGTAAAGATCTGGTCTGGACAGAAAATACATCATGATGATGCGGAATCCGAACAGGAAGTCACAGACGGGGGATGGTATAACAATGTCAATAATTAAAACAAAATTTGGATCAATATTAACAAAATTACTGTCTGTTCTTTGTACATGATTCATTATAAAAAGTGGCATTTCCTCAGGATTTGAAAAAATTATTAGATCATTGTACAAGAAAGTCTTTACACATCTAATAGAAAATGATCACTGTATTTTATTATCATACTTCTCATCAGTGCCGACCCTAGGTAATTTACTGCCTCATGCAATGGCAACATTTGCCGCCTCCGTTTCTCCAGAAAGAACAAATTTTAAAAGCCACGAATTTAAGTGTGCTACCCCATCATGAACAATGAAGGGGAATGGAAAGTGCACTTGCACTCAGAAAGGCCTAAACACTACAAATACAATATCGTTGTGTTTGTTTTTCTTTAAATAATAATCTATTATGTTACTGAAAGATAAAGCAAACACACGTGCAGAGGAAAGATGGTAATCCTTTTTATAGAATTCAATATTGAGCTTCAATCTCTATATATCAGTTTGCAATTCCAGGCAACTAGCTCTTTTATCTTTATTTCTTGATTTTACCTCTACATCTGTTTAAAAAAAATATTTAAAAAAAGCTTGTTTCCACCTTTAATAATAAGAAACTTACTTGTGACAAAGACAAGACTAGGTTTTCATATCAAAACTGTGATAACTACCTAAATGGTCTGAAGTCTTTGATACGGTAAATCATTCTATTTTATCACATAAACTGCATATTAATGGTTTTCGTGGTATCTGTTATGACTAGGTAAAATAATATGTAAGAATAGAAAGGTATTGAGAACAAATTCTACAAAAGGAACTAAAAATAAATTCTACAAAGGAAAGTAAAAAATAAAGTTTATAAAGGAAACTTCATCATCATACAAATCTGGCCAGAAATTTGTAAACAATAAGAGTGCCACGAAGTCTCTAAATACAAAACTTTCCTCTCAATTTATAAAACCCGCCTACACTCTTTTGATATGCTAAATACACTACAATTTTGATATAAGAGATACCGTTGACAATGTTAAATTAGTGTAGCACTTAAATAAAACTTAGAATCATGAAAGTTCCAACAAGTTAACATATACACATCCAGAAACCTCTTTGAATGAATTTTACCAGAAACTATTACTTAATTCTCAATCAGGGAACTCAGTTTACCCGTAAAAAGTCAGGGAATTTCATGAAAACCACAAAAACTGGAGAAGTCAGGGAATTTTAATTAAGTACGGATTTTTACCTCTTACAACCCATTGCTGTAAACCTTTATTTCGCTACAGCAAAAAATGCTTGAAGTAGATGGCGACTCTTGCAATTGGAATCAATTGTATAATATCTTCTTTCTTTTTTTAAAAAAAAAAAGAAAACAGAGTAGTGCTTTCAGCACCACAATATCAATTAAATTACTTTTCGAGTTTCGGTTTTTGGAAGACGTGGTTACTGAGCCTTCACATTCATTACAAGATAACGGTAGAGTATTAGAAGTTTGTGAACAGTATTGTGGCGAGCAAAGCTCTAGCAAGGAACGTGTCTCAAAATGAATATCAGTGTAAACCCTGTTATAATTCGAAAATTGTTCTTGCTTTCTTGTTTTCTCGGAATACTTGAATAATGTAAATCTGCTGGTTTTCTCTTTTTACCTTACCTGGCTATTGTTTGGGGATATTTCATAAAATAAATTAGTTTGTTTAGCAAAACTTTTCTATCCATATGTGCATTATATAGGCAAAATTGGGTGAGGAACCTCTTAGTTAGGAAAAATATAGTTGCTCTTTTACATTATATATAGTACTGGAAATTTGTAAATTATGACCTGAAAAACCTGGAAAAGTCAGGGAATTCGTGCTCGCCATATAGCGGGAACTTCTGATTGTGTAAAATTTATTTTAAGCCTCTTCAAATAATTCCGAATGTCAAGTTCCTTAAGATTCATACAGATAAATCCTCAAAATGGTTTAAACATATTCATAAACTTTTTTTTTTTTTAAAAAAAAAAGGTAATATTTGTTATGTTAAGAATTCTAAGAGAAAAGTTACGCAAATTTGCATTAATCAATATTTATTTTGAACAATTCAAATCACTTTTGAATTATATGTATATTATATTTTGAATAAGGAACACTCCAGTAAATCGACTAAATCTTCGATTAAAATTATGAATAAACTCATTATGTTTTTTTAAAGCTATATGTTACACTTTATTAAAATTTCAGTAGTTATAGATAACAGTCAATCTAAATAAAAACTTGAATTTCCATACGTATAAAATAGAGAATAGATTTACATCTTAACATTTGACATCCAAACTATCAAAATGAACAGTAAATTTTCTTGAGACGAAAGAAACTAAAGATTTTTCTACTTTCAGGATACGATAAAATAAATATCTTCCAATAAGTTTTTTTTACGAGTGATGATTTTTTAAAGTTTATCATTGAAAGAGCAGCTCCCCATGGCCTAACGTTAACTTTTCAGCAAGATGATATAATTAAATATGCGTTAAATCGTGATCAGTTAGTTGTTGTTCCTCTTCTGTAATTGCCATATGAAAATAATGCATATCTTGTATTTTTTTTTCTTTCCTTCAAATTGTACAAATGGAACGCATTAAAGTGTTTCCATCGGAAATTATTACGCGCGATATGAATTCATTTAATTTCCATTGAAACATTAATAAATATATGGAAACTTCTTGTAGGGAAGTTTACCAGAGCCCTAATTTTAAAAGCCTTATTCTAGAACTCGAGCCCTTATAGGACTAGAGAGAAAGCCTCCAATCAAGATGGCTGTCCATAGGATTTGAAAGTACAAGACTCGATTACTATGTGAAAATGTTAATTATTTCCCTAGGGACGATTTTTTCACCAATAAATTTAAAAGAAAGATGCAATTTCACTTTTCAGTGTATGTCCGTACTTTTCAGGATGCAGTTTCTTGACATTACAGGAAGTCAAAATGCTTTATATCAGAGGAATACGTGCTGAATTGGAATCCGAGGAATTGACGTGTAGAAGTTACTATGTGTGAATTGAAGCTAGTATTACTCAATTCTTATATACGGTGGTATATCTAACCCTAAATATTTATTTATCATTTTACTTCAGTTCTGTAATTTCCACTTTCCACATGTCCGTTTGAATTACTGGCAAAGCATCTCCATCTAGAAACGATGGATAAATGGACTAGAATCTGCCTTCGAGCAGAATTAAGAAAATATTACTTAAATATTGAGGCTGTGAAATGTAAGGCTATAGTTTGATTTGACCTAATATCCTAACCACATGAAATTCATATAAAAAAAATTCACTGAACTACTAATTTACTACGTTAAGGAAAATAAATGTTCTCTTTACTTACCTGTAATAATGACCCTACTGGCTCCCATAGCTTTGGCAGCAAGTAAGCTTACGAGACCAATAGGGCCAGCTCCAGTGACTAGTACCACTGAACCTAGTGTAATTCCAGCTCTTCGGCAAGCATGGACTCCAACAGAAAGAGGTTCCAGCAACGCTCCCTCCTCCAAAGAGACATGGTCAGGGAGTCTACAAGAAAAAAAAAATTGTAAATGTTATCAATTAACACCTATCGATCATTACAATCAGTATAGCCACATCGGCTTTTCTGGTATTTTTTCTTTTTACTTCTTTCTTTTCTTCTGCTCTTTGTGGTGATCTAAAATAATAATCGAAAGAATAACTTCCGTTTGCGACTTTATATCAGTTACTCAAGATAATCAGAGCTCGCTAGTACCTTCAATTTTAATTTTCATGTACTCATATTGTGATATACAATGCAAGATTTTTGAAAATGAAAGTAAAACATATCTAGATCTTAATTAAGCATGTCTTGAAACAGGAAAACGTTGTAATATTCTGCCCAGTTCCGTTAAGCTGTATTACATAGTTGTAGATCAAGCTGAAAACAAGGGTACCACTAAAAGGTCAAAAGTAAGACTTTGCCGTCCTTAACCTTGTTAATCATTTAACAAACGTTAATCTAATTTGGAAACATTGTTATACATATATGGTTCAAGATGAGTTCATATTAGTTTTGACATGTGATGTTTACAAAAAGGATAATGTTCTTTAAAACGCTAAATTAATTCTAATATTCTTCTTGCAAAAGCGCTTCTCTACAGATTAAATTTCTCAAGAATAAATCAACAACCTCTGCAATACTAGATTTTTTGCAAATTATATTATTACCTACGGACAATAAAGAATACCCATTTTCATTTTTTGTGCACTCAGTAAGACTTTTGATTGCGTTTATCACCAAACTATCTGAACTGTATTCGTATGGTATAAGAGAAACTGCTAATGAATGGTAAAAACAGAAAACAGTATAGGGAGTAAAGTATTACTTATGTCAAAAAGCATTTATGTATATTGGTATTCCACAAGGATCAGTTCTAGTTCCATTATTATTCCTTGTTTGCATGAGTGAGATGCCAAACAATATAAAACATGGTAATTTAGTCTTACATGTAGACGATACAAATATTATAGTTAAATGAGGCGGGTTGACAGAGTGCAAAAGAATGTTAATAATAGCCTCTTATAGAACTAGAAAACTGGTTTTACCACAACTTAGTATTGAATGCGAGTAAAACTAAGTGTATATATTTATAACCACGTGAATTCTCCTAATTTTGTCATAAATAAAAACTCTACAGAATGTGTGAAAAATTTCAAATTTCTTGGTCTTTGCATAGATGATAAGTTAAATTGGAAAACACATTATCAAATAGTGCAGTACACTTTCTTTAGTGATTTACATGGTTAGAGCACTCACTCCTGTGCTGAGTAAAGAAATCATAACTCTATATTACACTAATTTTTACTCATGCGTTAAATATGATATATACTGGGGCTCAGCAAGCGAAATATTTTCAAATTGCAGAAACAAGTCATTCGAATTAGCACATACACACACATATTTTCGAAATAGTTGTAGGAAATTTTTACTGTGAATTAAACGTTATGACTGTACCACGTTTGTATATATATGAAGTACTAATGTTCATGAAAAGTAACCTAGATTATAACTTCATACTCTGATATCCATAACTACGAAACTCAGAATCAAAATTCGCTGCTCATACCTTCTCATAGAACGAGAATATTTGTAAATTTACCTATGTATACAAGAACAATGTTGTATAACAGACTACCAAATAAAGCAAAAAACATACAGGATAAAACTTTGTTTTGACGTGGACTGAAGAAGATATTAACTGAGCAGGTATGCTAATCAATTGAAGAATACTTACAATTTGGATTCAATGCACAGGTAATTTTGTCATTTATTAAAATTGATGTATCGTCATAATTCTATTACTATGCATTTTATGTACTTTATGTATTCAAGACTGATATGTTCTATACCATTTGTATATTTCTATATACTATGTAATGATCATATCGTCGCATGAAAATCAGAGGAACGTAACTCCAAAAATGCTGTTTTCCTTTTCTTCATGTTTGGACATAATTTTGAAAACCCCAGTTGTTGTAAACTGAACGTAACGCCATCTGTTCTCCTTGTCGATCATCTGTTGTAATGTAGCTCAATTACCATCTTATTAAAAAAACATCTTTCTGAGAAAATTAAAATTTTGTCCATTCGCCTGTAATCCTACGAAAATTGAGTTGCGTTCCTCTGGTTCTCATGCGACGATATGAATGCAATAAATTTCAGTTTCGGGCTAATGATTAGGTACTTCAATGAAAATAAATAAACACTTACTTGTAACAAAAATCTGCTGCGTGCGTGTAGTAACGACACAAATTTCCGTCTATTGGCGGCGTAGCACAGAAAATGACATCGGGACAAAGATTGTACTTCCCATCCTTGCAGAATTTACAATAACGGCATGGAACGCCTGGTTCTATGGCCACACGGTCACCTGTTAAGAGATTATAATAAATTCAACTACGTATTCCCATTCAAAAGGCTTTATCAATACTAGAATACAATAGATTTGTAAACTTATATCCGTATGGTCGTTATGGACTCAGACTCGTAACCAGATCACTAAAACAGGTGGTGCTAAGAGCGGAAGGAATGCTAACTTGAGTTCACCTTACATTCATATGTACCTACCAACAAACAACTGAAAGTTTCAGGTTGGCTGAAGGTGGTCTTAGGAGGACTTAGCTCCCTTGGCCACTTCCTAGCTGCTGGCCTGTATGCAGGGCCGTGACGTGGAAAACCAGCGCCCGGGGCAAGAGTATTCGACGGCGCCCCCATACATATATTCCAAGCAATTTTTCCTATCTTTTTTCCTTCCCGAATTTTTCTCCCGAATTTTCGCCCCCTTATTTGGCGCCCGGGGCGAAAATTGTGTGGATCTCTTCATTTAGTCTGTTTAACAATGGTTTATAATAACTTGTAAATAAACAGATATACAGGGTGTTTCAGATAAAACGTCCAGTGCTTATAAATCCGAAACGGCTGAGAATAAAAAGATGAAACGAAAACTGAGATAGGAAAATGTCATAGGGCGCATCATAGTAATAATAATAATAATAATAATAATAATAATAATAATAATAATAATAATAATAATAATAATAATAATAATAATAATAATAATAAATATAAATTAGATATTTAATAAAAGGCCGCCATTTTAGCACGTTAGGAAATATGTTCTCCCAAATGCTAAAAACAAAATTCTATTTAAAATAAAAATTAATGTTTATTATTCTTACGCAACTGCAGATTTTACTTATCATAAACCTATTAACTTATAATTCAGAAGATATGTTCCACATTCGTCTACACATGAGAACCCTGCTGCTATTATTAGTTTTTTAAAAAAATTAATTTCTCATAATTGAAAATGCAATGAAGAATTTTTTTGAAGGACTTCTAAAACGCAAGGAAATTATTTAGCTAAATACGAAAATAAAATTTTGTAATAATTAGGTCAATCTTTATTCACAGAAGATTATGTATATATGAGCATTTCAAAAGAAAAAGGAAGTTTACAATAAACTTCTAGCAACAACTGACATGGATTGATTTACAATTATGTTAATTGTCGCTATAATCTACTTTCAATAGTTATGTAATTTTCAAATTTTAAATAAAATATAAATTTCACATTTTTATATAAGATTGTGCTTAGGTGTTTACATGCATTGTGTATGAAATATTAAATTGTTATTTTGTGTACATCCAATGTTAATATACATATCAAATGAAATATATGGTAATAAATTTGCATGTTTTCTACACATCATAATATACATCACTACTTCACTATAACATTGTCCCACGTAAATAGAAATGTCGTGCATTATTAATAGTCTATAATTCACATTTCACTATAAGTAAACACATATATTATCAAACCACAAACTAACGATCTTTTCTGGGCCTGTAAGCATGCATTTCTACCAAAATCAAAATAGGAAGGTATTCAAATCTAAATATTTGCGGGAATTAGTTTTGTAAACACCAGCAAAGAATAATTCTAAATAAACTAAATGTATCCTTTAAACTGTATTTCTTCCATTGACATCTATTTGCTGTGACTGTATGTACAAAATAAGTATTATTATTACGGAACAAAACTGGTTCGAAGAATTTTATCAATACTATAAATTTGAGGTCATTGAATTGAAAAAAAAAATACATTTTTATTCACCAAAACTCTTTAATTTTGTCAAAATATTAATAATTTAGATATATATCCCTTTCAGAACAGGCACTCACTGTAATGAGGATATATAACCAATAGTTAAATTACACATATGCTGCGTAAAAAGACTTCGGCTCGAGCTCCAACGATCGTGAGGGTTTACACAACGAGAATTGGTGCGCACCAGTTTAATTTGTTCACATGTTTTCGCCACATTGAATTCTTTTTGTTGAAGGGTGCTGCTAGCTAGAAGGCATTCAGCAAATAATTTTGAAAACTTGTGTAAACGTTACGATTGTTGTTCTATTTCGAGTTCTTATTGTATGCGTTGTTAGATTAAATGTTGAAAGATGTTATTCAGTTAATGTTATGAGCTTTGTTTAAAAATTGAATGCTCTATTTGGACAATTATTAGTAACTCTCACAAAAGTAAGTGTTAGGTTTAAACGATACCCAAATAGTACTTTGAAATCCATCAGGGTCAAGTACTTCTTATCCAGATACCAGTCTAGGCCATGGTCCTGCAATAGTCTTAAGACTAATCAAGACTCTGCCTGTATAAAGTTTTGTCTATTTCGAGATATGTTTTACATCGATTTCTCTCCAAGAATGGTTCAGCGACAGGCAGATAAATCGAACTGGAACACTTCAACTTAAAATAATTCCCAAGAATAATTCAAATCGTAAAAATATAAAACTCCCTAACGAGCAAGACATGAAGAGAGGAGAATTCAAAGAGTTCACACGAGACGATAACAAAGTAACTCTACTAGAGTGAAAGGACAGCAAATCCATTATGACTGTTTCGGCTAGCACTGGCTCCAACCACATTGAAGATGTCCGAACAGGGGGCAATCAAAATGAGGAATATGTTAGTGTTCGCTGTACTGCTGTTAGGATTTAAACGATCAAATGCTGAAATATTTTCGGACATGGATTAGAACCCAAAACCGGACTTTTTAAAGTGAATTTTAATTTTTTGGCTTGACAATAGTTTACTCATGGTTCAAGTACCGTTGTCACAGGGATTTTTTACCCCTGGAAAGTTTTACCCCCTGGAAAATTTTACCCCCTGGAAATCTTTACCCCCTTGTCGGTTTCTGGTAACTTCAAAGGAAAAGTCAAAAGTCACATTAAAAATTCATATAATTGAATGTGATCTCTCAGTGTATGCACTCACTTTGGTCAAGATGGCTTTAAATCCGAAGATTTGGTAGGGGCGTAAAAATTTCCTAGGAAATTATTACCTCTCTGTCGGCTATTGATTACTTCAAAGACAAACTCAAATGTTATATTATAAATTGATACCACTCTGTAGTATCTCTTAACAGACACAGTCACTTTGGGCAAGATGGCTTTAAATCCGAAGATTTGGTAGGGGGTAAAAATTTCCTAGGAAATTATTACCCCTCCTGTCGGTTATTGGTTACTTCAAAGACAAACTCAAATGTTATATTACAAATTGATACCACTCTGTAGTATCTCTTAACAGACACAGTCACTTTAGCCAAGATGGCTTTAAATCCGAAGATTTGGTAGGGGGGTAAAAATTTCCTAGGAAATTATTACCTCCCTGTCGGCTATTGGTTACTTCAAAGACAAACTCAAATGTTATATCATAAATTGATACCACTCTGTAGTATCTCTTAACAGACACAGTCACTTTAGCCAAGATGGCTTTAAATCCGAAGATTTGGTAGGGGGGTAAAAATTTCCTAGGAAATTATTACCTCCCTGTCGGCTATTGATTACTTCAAAGACAAACTCAATTGTTATATTATAAATTGATACCACTCTGTAGTATCTCTTAACAGTCACAGTCACTTTAGCCAAGATGGCTTTAAATCCAAAGATTTGGTAGGGGGGTAAAAATTTCCTAGGAAATTATTACCCCTCCTGTCGGTTATTGGTTACTTCAAAGACAAACACAAATGTTATATTACAAATTGATACCACTCTGTAGTATCTCTTAACAGACACAGTCACTTTAGCCAAGATGGCTTTAAATCCGAAAATTTGGTAGGGGGTAAAAATTTCCTAGGAAATTATTACCTCCCTGTCGGCTATTGGTTACTTCAAAGACAAACTCAAATGTTATATCATAAATTGATACCACTCTGTAGTATCTCTTAACAGACACAGTCACTTTAGCCAAGATGGCTTTAAATCCGAAGATTTGGTAGGGGGGTAAAAATTTCCTAGGAAATTATTACCTCCCTGTCGGCTATTGATTACTTCAAAGACAAACTCAAATGTTATATTATAAATTGATATCACTCTGTAGTATCTCTTAACAGACACAGTCACTTTGGCCAAGATGGCTTTATATCCGAAGATTTGGTAGGGGGGTAAAAATTTCCTAGGAAATTATTACCTCCCTGTCGGCTATTGATTACTTCAAAGACAAACTCAAATGTTATATTATAAATTGATACCACTCTGTAGTATCTCTTAACAGACACAGTCACTTTGGGCAAGATGGCTTTAAATCCGAAGATTTGGTAGGGGGGTAAAAATTTCCTAGGAAATTATTACCTCCCTGTCGGCTATTGGTTACTTCAAAGACAAACTCAAATGTTATATCATAAATTGATACCACTCTCTAGTATCTCTTAACAGACACAGTCACTTTGGCCAAGATGGCTTTAAATCCGAAGATTTGGTAGGGGGGTAAAAATTTCCTAGGAAATTATTACCTCCCTGTCGGCTATTGATTACTTCAAAGACAAACTCAAATGTTATATTACAAATTGATACCACTCTGTAGTATCTCTTAACAGACACAGTCACTTTAACCAAGATGGCTTTATATCCGAAGATTTGGTAGGGGGGTAAAAATTTCCTAGGAAATTATTACCTCCCTGTCGGCTATTGATTACTTCAAAGACAAACTCAAATGTTATATTATAAATTGATACCACTCTGTAGTATCTCTTAACAGACACAGTCACTTTAGCCAAGATGGCTTTATATCCGAAGATTTGGTAGGGGGGTAAAAATTTCCTAGGAAATTATTACCTCCCTGTCGGCTATTGATTACTTCAAAGACAAACTCAAATGTTATATTACAAATTTATACCACTCTGTAGTATCTCTTAACAGACACAGTCACTTTAGCCAAGATGGCTTTATATCCGAAGATTTGGTAGGGGGGTAAAAATTTCCTAGGAAATTATTACCTCCCTGTCGGCTATTGATTACTTCAAAGACAAACTCAAATGTTATATTACAAATTGATACCACTCTGTAGTATCTCTTAACAGTCACAGTCACTTTAGCCAAGATGGCTTTAAATCCGAAGATTTGGTAGGGGGGTAAAAATTTCCTAGGAAATTATTACCTCCCTGTCGGCTATTGATTACTTCAAAGACAAACTCAAATGTTATATTATAAATTGATACCACTCTGTAGTATCTCTTAACAGTCACAGTCACTTTAGCCAAGATGGCTTTAAATCCGAAGATTTGGAAGGGGGGTAAAAATTTCCTAGGAAATTATTACCTCCCTGTCGGCTATTGATTACTTCAAAGACAAACTCAAATGTTATATTATAAATTGATACCACTCTGTAGTATCTCTTAACAGTCACAGTCACTTTAGCCAAGATGGCTTTAAATCCGAAGATTTGGTAGGGGGGTAAAAATTTCCTAGGAAATTATTACCTCCCTGTCGGCTATTGATTACGTCAAAGACAAACTCAAATGTTATATTATAAATTGATACCACTCTGTAGTATCTCTTAACAGTCACAGTCACTTTAGCCAAGATGGCTTTAAATCCGAAGATTTGGTAGGGGGGTAAAAATTTCCTAGGAAATTATTACCTCCCTGTCGGCTATTGATTACGTCAAAGACAAACTCAAATGTTATATTATAAATTGATACCACTCTGTAGTATCTCTTAACAGACACAGTCACTTTAGCCAAGATGGCTTTATATCCGAAGATTTGGTAGGGGGGTAAAAATTTCCTAGGAAATTATTACCTCCCTGTCGGCTATTGATTACTTCAAAGACAAACTCAAATGTTATATTATAAATTGATACCACTCTGTAGTATCTCTTAACAGACACAGTCACTTTGGCCAAGATGGCTTTAAATCCTAAGATTTGGTAGGGAAGTAAAAATTTCCTAGGAAATTATTACCTCCCTGTCGGCTATTGATTACGTCAAAGACAAACTCAAATGTTATATTATAAATTGATACCACTCTGTAGTATCTCTTAACAGTCACAGTCACTTTAGCCAAGATGGCTTTAAATCCGAAGATTTGGTAGGGGGGTAAAAATTTCCTAGGAAATTATTACCTCCCTGTCGGCTATTGATTACTTCAAAGACAAACTCAAATGTTATATTATAAATTGATACCACTAAGTAGTATCTCTTAACAGACACAGTCACTTTAGCCAAGATGGCTTTAAATCCGAAGATTTGGTAGGGGGTAAAAATTTCCTAGGAAATTATTACCTCCCTGTCGGCTATTGGTTACTTCAAAGACAAACTCAAATGTTATATTATAAATTGATACCACTCTGTAGTATCTCTTAACAGACACAGTCACTTTAGCCAAGATGGCTTTAAATGCGAAGATTTGGTAGGGGGGTAAAAATTTCTTAGGAAATTATTACCTCCCTGTCGGCTATTGATTACTTCAAAGACAAACTCAAATGTTATATCATAAATTGATACCACTCTGTAGTATCTCTTAACAGACACAGTCACTTTAGCCAAGGTGGCTTTAAATGCGAAGATTTGGTAGGGGGGTAAAAATTTCCTAGGAAATTATTACCTCCCTGTCGGCTATTGATTACTTCAAAGACAAACACAAATGTTATATTATAAATTGATACCACTCTGTAGTATCTCTTAACAGACACAGTCACTTTGGCCAAGATGGCTTTATATCCGAAGATTTGGTAGGGGGGTAAAAATTTCCTAGGAAATTATTACCTCCCTGTCGGCTATTGATTACTTCAAAGACAAACTCAAATGTTATATTATAAATTGATACCACTCTGTAGTATCTCTTAACAGACACAGTCACTTTAGCCAAGGTGGCTTTAAATGCGAAGATTTGGTAGGGGGGTAAAAATTTCCTAGGAAATTATTACCTCCCTGTCGGCTATTGATTACTTCAAAGACAAACACAAATGTTATATTATAAATTGATACCACTCTGTAGTATCTCTTAACAGATACAGTCACTTTGGCCAAGATGGCTTTAAATACGAAGATTTGGTAGTGGGTAAAAATTTTCCTGGAAATTATTACCTCCCTGTCGGCTATTGATTACTTCAAAGACAAACTCAAATGTTATATTACAAATTAATACCACTCTGTAGTATCTCTTAACACACACAGTCACTTTGGCCAAGATGGCTTTAAATCCGAAGATTTTGTAGGGGGGTGAAAATTTCCTAGGAAATTATTACCTCCCTGTCGGCTATTGATTACTTCAAAGACAAACACAAATATTATATTATAAATTGGTACCACTCTGTAGTATCTCTTAACAGACACATTCACTTTAGCCAAGATATGATTTTATGAATTGATATTATACCCTGTTATCTCTTAACAGACGTACTGATTGTCGGTAAGATGTCTTTATATCAGAAATTTTATAGGGGTGCTTATACTCTTGTATTGGTTCTGTGCTACTTCAAGGATAAGGTCAAATTTTTACATTATAAATTGATGTTATACCGATTTATGTCTTAACAGACGCACTCACTTTGGGGACGATGAAGGATGGTTTTATTTTCGAAAGTTCATAGGGAGGTAATATATAAAGAAAGCTAAAACTTATTTTTATTTTAAAGGAGATGTTGAAATACCAAATTTGATGACTCGGGTTTAATAGAGCCCGAAAATGTACACGTTTTTATAAGATAATTTTCATACGTATTCTTCGCTTCCGCTTTGAAATTCCAAAAATCGATTCTCTGTGATATATCACGTCTCAGATCCCATGTACTGACCAAGCTTTAAGTTTCTAAGTTCAGCGGTTGTACATACGACTTGAGAATCTTCTTTTTACAAGCCTTGTACGTTGTTCTGGTGGCTAGCTCGCACTAGCTAGCTACGCCATTTTCAACAGTGTTGACAACTTTATCAATGTTTATTATATCTCCGGTACGGTTAGAGAAATCGAAGTGTTGTAAACGGTAAAATAATTTGAACGTTCCTTGCAAACCACACATGTAACTAGATATAATATTTACTTAAGATTTTTGTAAATAAAGACTTTCAAAAAATTCAAATTTTCAACCCCTGTAACTTCGTTTCTATTCATTCGAAAAACGTCATACCATGACCATGATATTCAGCGCTAAAGTTCTTTCGAACTATATTATCCTGTGCATCTCTGTTGTGCTGTGTCTGCGTTAGAGGCTTCCAAACTTCGGATGTTTGTGATACCATAATATCTTTAACTTGTAACACTGATTAATACAAGTAGTATTTTAAGTTTACATTTAACATGGTTAGAAATGTGTAATAAACTGACGTAGTGCCATTTGAAAAAATATAAATTTATATTTGGTTGGCAACACTTGTGAATTTCTGTCTAAACCCGTTATAGCGGATGATCACGATAAATTGTCTACCATGTGTATATAGGGACAGAGAGAGGAATAAATTGCAACAACGTTGTTTTTAATTGAAAGATGTGTTTTATGTTTACAATCATTTATGTTATAAACTGTGTAATAGTAGTTATCAAGATTATAAGGCAACTAATATCTAATATTTTACACTGCAAACTAGGTTATATTTTGGAATCAAAGTCTGCTTTCTCAGTTGCAAATAACAAAATTTAAAGTTAGATTTACTTACCTTTGTTTCAAAAGATTGTTTATTCTCTATATATTTTTCTTCCTACGTGTTCCACACTGTCAAAAGAGTAAAATCGAGTTTCAAAATCAATATTTTCCTTTCGACGCTACTAAATCCTTAAATCTCGACTACTAGTAGAACAAGTCAAGAGCTGCTTTCACGAACGAAACTATGAAATATTTTTTAACAGTGCAGTGTTTCGGAGGAAAGTTTCTTCCTCCTTTTATACTAGGCCGCTAATATGTAAGATTTGAATTGTTCCTCTTGAAGAGCAACTTATACAAATTTCATTGATATAATAAGAAAACAATTAATAGAAATTACCACTTTGACACTGCAACCATCTTAAGACACCTGGGGGGCGCGGTGGCTCAGTGGTAGAGTGTTCACCTCTGGTGCTTGGGATCACTGGTTCGATCCCAGTTCGCGCCGTGTGGAGTTTATGGTGGACAAACACCGTACTTGTGGGCATTCTCGGGGTTCTACCGTTTAATCCCACTTTCTTCGTTCCACCATTTCATTCATTTCTCATAATCACTGTCTCCTTTATCCTAACCGGCATAGCCGTAGGACGTAAAACTAATAGATTTCATTTCATTTTTTTCTTAAGACACCCTCGTCAGACAGCAAATCACGTGCAAAACATGAAAAGCAATTATTTCCTAGGAAAACAATACCGACTATCAAGTTTTTGGTCATGAAGCCAAATTTTCGGACAAAGCAATCTTGACCAGAATGATTGCGTCTGTTAAGAAATAACACGGAGTAGCATCAATTTATAATATAACATTTGATACTATCTTTGAAGTAAACAAATAACCGACAGGCGGTATAAATATCTCAGGAAAATATTACCCACTATCAAATTTTCGGACATAAAGTCATATTGACCAAAGTGAATGCCTCCGTTAACGAACAACACAGAATGGTAATAATTTATAATGTAACATTTGATGTCTTTAGAGTAGTGCTCTCAACGGGTCGGGTTGGGTCGGGTCGGGTTGAAGACCGACCCGACCCGAATTGACTGACCAGACTCGACTGACCCGAACCGTGATCCGACCTGATTGACCTGACCCGACAACCCGACCCGACCAGATCCGTAACCCGACCCCAGCTCACCCGATCCGAGTCGGGTCGGGTCGGGTCACGCGTCGCGTCGGGTCAACCCGATCTGTTTGAGAGCACTATGGTCACGACACTGGGTGAACGCCAAAATGCACTCACATTGGGAATTAAGCCCGGACCACGTGTACCGAAGTCTTACACGTTAACCACTAGCTAGATCGAACGGGGGATTTGTATATGCATTTTAATGAATATTTGGCACTTTTGAGGTTTGGTTATTTCTTTTTATAACTATTAACAACGTCCGACGTGGGAAAAAATTATTTTTTCTTGCTTTAGTTCTATGTGACGAAAATTTTCTTCAAGGTCAGTGTTCTCACCTGCTCGGACGGCAGGGGATCTTCTCGGAATGCAGTAGCAAGAGTTTCTTGGCGGAGACAAAAGGAAATCGTTTAATTACAATGATAAGGGTTGAGGAAACAGGAGAACACCTGTGATTTTTTCCAACCCTTCAAGTTTCATTCCAAAATAGGTTCTTATGATTCCGGGACCCGTGCTACTTTGATTTTTCTTTCTCGGTAATTAAAACGTATTTTACAGTATATATAGTTGCACGTAACAAGATACATAAAATGAATTTTGTAATTTAAAATTTAAAAATACAGTATGATATTTAATTATGAAGTACTAATTTTATTTCATCACTTTCAGCCCTACAAATAAAATTCAAACGATTCGCTCCCTGGGTCTTGGTCATCAATACTGCGTCTTATTCTTTGTCTTGCAGTCAAGTATTGGTCCTGCATTTCGTAGTCTTGGTGGTCTTTCATGCTATATAAGAGCCAAGAATGCTTGCCTCATCGGTACAAATGAAGACCAAGTGTGATTTTGATTATGGTCTTTCATACTATACGGAAAGCAAGAAAATACGCTCATCGCTACTTGGTGATCACCAAAAGCAGGCCAAGAGCAAGATTACTATGCAATTCGTCTTGCATATCCAATCTTTATCTTGTTCTTGTATCGATGTCCTTGGGCTTGGTGAAATAAAATGAAATATTGAGTTTAAGGTCCCTCGATTCTGCACCGAGGCTAAGGGATATGGTGACCATGAGAAATGAATGAAACGGTGCAATGAAGAAAGTGGGAGGAAACAGGAGAATCCCGAGAAAACCCACTACACGGCGTTTCTCCACCCCAAAGCCTACTTAGCACAAGCTGGGATCGAACCATGGACACTATGCACCAGAGATGAATTCTCTACCACTGAGCCACCGCAGCCCTGCTTGGGCTTGGTCGTCCATATCCAATCTTTCTTTTTGCCTTACTTAAACAACTTCTAGTTTTGTTCTAAATCCAGACGCCATATTGGCGTAGATATTAATATTACAGTCGATTGGAAAAATCAATCTTCCATATTTAAAAATTAAAGTACACACAATTACAAAAATAAGCATTTACCATAAAAGTACTAGCTTCAAGTGTTCAAAATAGATTTATGGTTTCTATAAAATCAATAGAAAATTGCTATTTTCAATTAGGCAGCTAGTAAAAAACAGCAGTTTTCGACTCCAGCCGAGTTTAAGCTCAACCTAAACTCAGTTGACCAAAGTGAACTGACCCGATTGACCAGATCCGACAACCCGACACAAGCTGACCAGACTGACCCGACCCGATAACCCGATCCGACTTGACCCGATTGACCCGACCCGACAACCCGACCCGAGCTGACCCGACTGACTCGACCCGAGTAGACTAACCCGACAACGCGACCCTTGCTGACCCGACTGACCCCACCCCACAAACCGACCTGAGTTGACCTGATCCGACCAGACCCGTAACCCGACCCGAGACGCGTTTCAGAGCACTACTTTGGAGTAATCAAAAACCGACATGTCGGTATAATTTCCTAGGATATTTTTACCACCCCTACCAAATCTTCGAATTTAAAGCCATCTTACCCAAAGTGAGTATGTCTGTTAATAGATTCTACGGAGTGGTATCAATTCATAATGCAACATTTGAGATTGTCTTTGAAGTAACCAATAGCCGACAAGGACGTAATAATTTCCTAGAAAATTTTTACCCCCCTACCAAATCTTCGCATTTAAAGCCATCTTGGCTAAAGTGACTGTGTCTGTTAAGAGATACTACAGAGTGGTATCAATTTGTAATATAACATTTGTGTTTGTCTTTGAAGTAACCAATAACCGACAGGAGGGGTAATAATTTCCTAGGAAATTTTTACCCCCCTACCAAATCTTTGGATTTAAAGCCATCTTGGCTAAAGTGACTGTGACTGTTAAGAGATACTACAGAGTGGTATCAATTTATAATATAACATTGAGTTTGTCTTTGAAGTAATCAATAGCCGACGGGGAGGTAATAATTTCCTAGGAAATTTTTACCCCCCTACCAAATCTTCGGATTTAAAGCCATCTTGGCTAAAGTGACTGTGTCTGTTAAGAGATACTACAGAGTGGTATCAATTTATGATATAACATTTGAGTTTGTCTTTGAAGTAACCAATAGCCGACAGGGAGGTAATAATTTCCTAGGAAATTTTTACCCCCCTACCAAATCTTCGGATTTAAAGCCATCTTGGCTAAAGTGACTGTGTCTGTTAAGAGATACTACAGAGTGGTATCAATTTGTAATATAACATTTGAGTTTGTCTTTGAAGTAACCAATAACCGACAGGAGGGGTAATAATTTCCTAGGAAATTTTTACCCCCTACCAAATCTTCGGATTTAAAGCCATCTTGCCCAAAGTGACTGTGTCTGTTAAGAGATACTACAGAGTGGTATCAATTTATAATATAACATTTGAGTTTGTCTTTGAAGTAACCAATAGCCGACAGGGAGGTAATAATTTCCTAGGAAATTTTTACCCCCCTACCAAATCTTCGGATTTAAAGCCATCTTGGCCAAAGTGACTGTGTCTGTTAAGAGATACTACAGAGTGGTATCAATTTGTAATATAACATTTGAGTTTGTCTTTGAAGTAATCAATAGCCGACAGAGAGGTAATAATTTCCTAGGAAATTTTTACCCCCCTACCAAATCTTCGGATTTAAAGCCATCTTGACCAAAGTGAGTGCATACACTGAGAGATCACATTCAATTATATGAATTTTTAATGTGACTTTTGACTTTTCCTTTGAAGTTACCAGAAACCGACAAGGGGGTAAAGATTTCCAGGGGGTAAAATTTTCCAGGGGGTAAAACTTTCCAGGGGTAAAAAATCCCTGTGACACCGTCAAGACTGTGAGCTATTAAATATCAAGAAACAAAATCCGCTTAATCTCCTGGAATTTCGTCTCTTTATTTCAGAGTACCTCCTCGATGGACCAACTCGAAGGCGCTCACCTGATCACTTTGAAGGACCAGAAAATGCCGAAGAGCCACCAAAAATATTTACGAATAAAAGACCTAAAGCACTGCCATCACGAAATAAAAAATTTGAAGGGGATTAATCACTGCCCTATACTGGACAAAATTAAAGCTCGATATGCTACAGACTTCAGGGCTATACGACCCCGAACAAAGTGTATGAAAATGTGATGTGTATTTATATCTTAACAATGACGATAACTGTTTCATTAAGTTTCACACAAACGAGTAATGTGGGCATCCAACATTGTCATTGCATTGTACTTTTTTATTGTGTTCTAATTGTTAATCTGATTATGAGAAAACAAAAAGATATACTCTTTAGTACTAATAAAAAGCATTACAAGTCACAACCCGCACTTTTGTGAGTATCAGAATTAGGAAGGGTTACGTCCGAATCATCATAATCGTGAGTATCGTGGTTTTCCACTCCCCACTTTGGGGGAAACGTCAAGAAACATATCACTATCAATTTAAGGTGCATCTATCAAAAATAAGTACTTAAAATCAAGAAGAGTAAAGTATTTTCTTTCTGGGTCTGTAAGGGATAATAAAATATTGTGCAATGCTCGGAAATACAGTCATTTTACTCTGTGGGAGGAAAGACTAAAATAAAACTAGCCACAAATCATGTTCGTTGCCTTTCCCATACTCTCAAAATGCAACTTTTACTTAGTAAAAGTAATTTGAACTGCACTATTAAATCCACTAAAACATTACATCTAGTTTTACCTTAATTTTGAGGAATCTTTCTATCCAAATAATGTTTCAGCTTATGGTACTGCCCAATATTTACTGATCAGCAAGCATTTAAACAAGTTATGTCATTGGTGAAATAGTAGCCTACCTGCTTAATTCCCAGTTGTTTTATTCAGTGGATTTTCTTTCACAATTTCAGTTCAATATTTCATTTTGGGTTTTACTAATTAAATTCCAGGTGTCTAACATACCTTATTTCTGCTAAAATCAACAAAATTGTCAAATATATTCAGGAACATAAATTAAGTATTACTGACTTCCATTTCAAAACTACCATCAAGTACAGTACCTAGTCTCAACTCCAGATGTACAGCAAATCAGGGGTTCACATACCTGTTTCCATGGCAATATTGGATTAAAACATATGGCAATGTAAACCTATACAAGACTGTGAATATAATCCTCTTGTTGTTAACAATCATCGAAGTTTCTGAGTGAATCATTTTTAAAACATTTATCACAATTAACGAAATCGAATATTCAGAATACGACAATACTAGAATAATATAAACACACACAATTTAGAACAACTTTTCTAAATAGCTATGTGGTTTCGATGGGTAACGAACTTATACTACGCCCACATATAAGCTAGTTAAATAACTACAAGACTCCAACTAATTGACGTAAAGAAGAATTTGAAAAAAAATGAGTAAATATTAATAATATAGGAAATTTAGAACAAAATATAATAATATTATTACTAAGAAATAACATATAGGAAAAATTATACATTAGATTCCTACAAATGTTACTTACCTTCTTTGAGATTTGTTACATTTTTTCCTACTTTCGCAACAATTCCGCTAGCTTCATGTCCTAATACCATTGGAGATCTCACCACGAAATCTCCTATGGCACCATTGACTAGATAATGAACATCAGAGCCACAAATCCCAACAGAATGCATTTTCAGGAGCACTTCTGTAATTTTAAAAGAACAAAATAGTTTAGAACCGTAGTATTACGACATAATTTATACTGTGATAGTAATTTCATGTATCATAATAGAGTACCTATAAGGACACAAAACTTGCTAATATTATGTTTTATTTTTTTAATCTTCTAATAATAATGTATTTCTGGTTGTAGATTTTATTTCCACTTCAATCATCCCACATAATATTATGAGATTCAGAAGCAGCTTAAGCTCAACTGAGGCTCGGGATAAATTAAATTCATCGAGATCAGCTTTACGAAAGCAATAAGAGCTTGTTTTCTATTACCACCCATCACCGCGTGGAATTTAGGAGAGAGATCTTGACGGACATTTGGACGGTGTTATGCATCAATTGACCAAGCGTCATTTTGCGATTTTCGAGATTTTTACATCAGTGAGTAGGAAACAATGTAAATATATATTTAATGTTTGAAACCTTACTATTTGTTTAAACGTTCAGGAAAAGCTATTCGATGAAGCACCAAGTACTGGATCGTAATAGGAACATGTTTTTTATTTCCTTCAATATCTCAGAACCGTGTTTTGGTGCTTGGTCAATTGATGCATAACACCGTCTATTTATTTTTATATATTTTTTTTTAAATTTTAAATTGTTTTTATGTACTTTTATGGGATTTAAGTATAGTATGGTCTGCATAAATGACTATTCAGTATATTTTGTTACACGAGACGATATTTCCAATTACCGTTCTATTATTCCGCTACCCTGTTTCCCCATCAACATTTAGAAATAAACCTTTCGTGTTGTGGTAGCTGCGAAAGTTTCAATTATAACTTCAAAATCCAAGGTCTGTTCTGTTCCATGCTGAATGCAGATTTGTAAGTCTTTCCTGCCTCATAGTGGAATCGCAAGTACTATTTTATTAGTTTCATTTTACAGAAGAACCGTTCACATGATGCCACTGATATAGACAGTGTAATCAAACATGAAATGCAGTTGCTAAACTCTTACAGGCTCTCAACCTCCATTCGGACGATATTTTCATTAACCAGTCATGCTATTTTGATCATATTTCATTAACAAATCTATGATATTATGTAAATTACTCCTTACTAGTGGCGTAGCCTATTTAGGGGGGGGGGAGCTTCCGGGCTTAAGCCCCCCGAAATCTTACTTATATAGTAAAGTATATGAAACATCTTGCAGAATTTTCACATTTTCAGGCCAAGCCCCCCGAAAGTTAGCAAAGCTTCCCCCCCGAAACAAAATCGTAAATACGCCACTGCTCCTTACGAAAACAATCTCAAGAAATAGTTTTCTCTTAGGGAAGAGTTTTATTTCCAGACTACTTTCTCAAAAGCGACACCGGCGATAGTCATATTTCGTTAAATTTCATAAATAAATATTTCATTATTATGATGATGTATATATTACGTCTATGAGAATATTTACAAGGAGCAGTTTACTCTTGGAGTGAGTTTCTTGACAAATTTGTAAAATATTACTCATGCGATTTTGTTATTATTTTATGAACAAATATTTTATTAATAACCCTAACATATAGCATAAGTTATTTGTTATAGAAAAGTATACAAGGAGTAGGCCTAGTTTACTTTTGGGGATGACTACTTTCGGTTAAGTTTTTCGAAAGCGCCTTCGGCCTTATGCAGAGTCATTCTGACGCGTTATTAGTGTCATACTAAAGAGTTCAAACTAACATTATGTTTCATGCAGTACATAATATGACGCTAATCATAGGCCTTTAGTATGACGCTAATCATACGTCAAAACGACTCTGCATAAGACCCCTTATAATTTTGTTCGTATTTCACAAGAAAATGTTTCATTAATAAATGCAGCACAATATGATTTAGTTTGAGAAATTGGAGCGAGATAGCTTAGTGCGGTGGTTCATACTTTTTATTTTAATTACTTCTTTTTAGGAAAAAAAAAACTGTTATATCAATTCATAGAACGACTTATGTTAGTCTATGCATTCAACACAGTGATGCCAACCCGTGAAAAAACTCCATTTTGTGGAAATTTTTTCAATTAATTTCTCAAAACGGGATAAAGGGAGTTTTCATCGGAATTGGCAGCAAATCTGTGATTTTTCATCGATAGCAACAAAATTCCCTATGGCAGAAAGTAGACTAATGACCAGGGCATGGATTTTGTTGACCTAAAATTTTCTAAAAAGTGACCTATAAAATGATCCTAAAATTCCTGTAAAATGACCCTAAAATTCACAAAAGTTGACCTTAAAACATTTTTGAATGTGTATTGGATTTTAGCTACTATTTCTCACTCATTTTCAAAAGTTTTGTTTCATTTAGTGGCAATCCATTGAGCATTTGTGTCTTTGGTTTAAAAAAAACAATAATATTAAAACTAAGCTTTGACCAATTTAGTAAATAGCTAAGCATTTCATATTTGAAATACAGATATATAGGCCTATATCCAGTTAACATATAAACATTTTATAAGCTGTGATACAACAAACTAACTCAGAAACTTTCTAATCATCAGAAAATTTAGCTCATACCTTATTCAGCATTCCAGTAGATACCTGTAAACAATGTTACGATCTTATTGAATTAGCAGCCTTAATTGTATATGGAGCAGGATCTGTTGCAAAAACATGGCCATGTTGGACACTTTCAGGCCAAAGTAGGAATATCGAATTTATCGAAAAGTCTACATATTGTAAAATTGTTGACAGATTCCAACACCACCAGTTAGCAAAAATATTTTGCTAGGTTCGTCGGTTTTTATTACCCCAACAATAATATTGACTAAATAGCGTTCCTGGCTCAGTGGTAGAGCGTTCACCTCTGGTGCTTGGGGTCCCGGGTTCGATCCCAGCCTCCGCCAAGTGAACTTTGTGGTGGACAAACACCGTGCTCGTGGGTTTTCTCGGGGTTCTCCCGTTTCCTCCCACTTTCTTCATTTCACTCATCTCTCATCATCACCGTCTCCTTTAGCCTAACCGGCATAACCGTGGGACGTAAAACTCAAAGATTTCATTTCATTTTTTATATAGCGTTCCTTCACATCAGTAGTCTGTCTATAGAAACAAAACTATTCTGAGTCCAAAGTTCCTCCCTTATTTTTCTTATTGTGTCCTCGTTACACTTTTTCATGTAATTTTTCCTAAGATTCGTTTCGTCTGGAATGGAACGATCTGTGTGAGGTTCCAGGAAATCCCGCAATTTCACATTGTTCAGTTTCCAAAGAAGAATATTTGAAGACACAAAAACTTCACACAACTCTTTTGAAAACTGAGGATTTGCCTTTACTAATCGAAGCACTCTACACAAGTAACAATTGCGAATACTTGGTTTTATGTTTATTTTCAACTGCGCGTAAATGTTTTTCGCTTCTGATATGCTTTTGCACAGTGTATCTTTTCTCTGCTGCCACTTTTACTTCACATACCTTGCAAAACAATACTGTACCGTCAGTACTAAAAATATCCTCACCAAATTCAGAAACAATCTGTCTTAAATGAGAAGCTGTAGATGGTTTAGGCTTCGGCATTCTACATACTAAAAGCATCAATTCACTCTCGAGTTGAAACTAGGAAGCACACTTAAAGAATAAAAGTTCGCAAGTGTAGATTGTATACACCAGAATAATATATAAAAAAATCCTGTTTAAAATCTTTGTACGTCTTCTAATCTATTTTTAGTTATTCATGTAGTCATATCCTTTGTGGTAAACAACCTACAACCATCTGCTTTGGCAACTTACGAACCCCCAGCCCTCGTCAACCAGCTACGGCTTAGTGCTCATTAACTTGTTAGAAATGCAGTCCCCCCCCCCAATAATGAGGAAGCAGGAAAAAAGATCATTTAACTTCGTGTTTTTAAATCCGTAAAGAATTTTCATTTTAAGATTTCCTTCTGTAGAAGAAAAAGAACAGAAAGACCATAAGTGATCTAAAAGTTACCTTAAAATATTAAAAATTGACCTGAAACTTCAAAACAGCAAAAAGTGACCAAAAGTTGACCATAAAAAAACATATTTTTAGAACCAAGAGTTGATGAATATGTTTTTATTTGAACTTGCCTTGTCCTATGCGTAACAGAAAAAAGTTGATTTGTCAACAAGATCCGGGCCCTGCTAATGACTCTTCAGAAATCTGGAAGTACTATTAACTTTCAAATTTTGTTATCGGAAAATGCATGCTACGCAGAAAAATAACTTGTAATTCTCAATAAACAACCTCTAAGAAAAGTAAATTGTGTTCTGGTGTTTTTTTTAAATACAAAGAATTAAGCAACGGGAAAAAAAAGTAAAATGAGAAACAACCAACTTCGGAAACGTTCTATACAAAAAACCTGGAGAATAAAGTTCTTCTAATATCTTTACGTTCATTACAATATGATGACACAAAGGAATTATATAAATACTAAATACTGACGACAAAATGAACTTGATTTCACATTAACATTTTGAATTAAGAAAATTAGTTATTCATCAGCTACTTGATAAACGTAGAAAATCGAAATTTAAGGGTAATTTATTTATATATTGAAGAAAATATGTGACACAACAGTTTCATTTTCCTTTCTTTCTTTAGTTTAGTTTAGTTTTGCAATCAGTATAACGTGGGAAATTCAAGAACAAAATAGAAATATCTGCTTCTTGAGATGGGATTTTATAATGTTTTAGGCTGGCATCACTGACTCAACATCTGTTCTTATCGTGAATTGAAAGTGGTTTGTGTAAAACTCTTCCACACCAATTAAATTGGATAATTTAAGGGAATTAAATTGTAGATAACTTGTGTCACAAAACGCTAAGGAGGTGAGGACGTTTTAATAATTGAAGCTCACACAGCTTGCATGTTAAAATGTAGTCATTTGCAATATCAAATTACTGTGCACATTAACTTCTGCTTAGACACGTGATCCGAAAATATGTTTGGAAATAAGCCAGATGGCATCACGATCTCAAAACTAGACATGAGTTCAGGTTGTGGAATCGTCAAGTATAATCTATATATATAAAATTGAAAATCACTATGTTTGTCACTCTAAATCTCCTGAACCGCCCGACCGATCTCGATCAATTTTGTAACATGGATGAGGTTTGAGGCTGGGCTGGTTTCAGACTATTCACTCTGATGGTAGAACCGAGGGGGTGGGACGGGGAGAGGGTATAACAAAAATAAATAAAACTTAATAACTCTTGAACCACCCGACCGATCTCAATCAAATTTTCAACATACATGAGTTTAGGAGCAGGAATTATTTAGGCTATTCACTTTGACGATGCAACGTAGGGGAGGGGGAGATAAATTTAAAAATAATAAAAAATGACCGATTTGTGGTCGATAAGAAAAAAGTCACACTTCTGATGCTGTTTCAATTCAAGTTCAGCCCTCATCGTCGGGGAGGGGAAGGGTACAACGTAGGGGAGAGGGATAAACATTTAAAAATGACCGAAAATGACTAATATTAGTGTTGAATTCATAATTTTAGGGGTAGCTGGGATTAACAGTGACAATTCTGATGCCGTGTGGGAGCTATATATAATAATAATCGAAAATGGCCAATATTAGTGTCTAATCCATAGTTTTTGGGATCATTCAGATGAACAGTGACATTTTCTATCCGGTTTAAATTCAAAATCAGCCCCGCCACTTGGGAGAGGGGGAAAAAGAGCTATATAAAAATGATCAAAAATGGCAACTGTCAATGTCGAATTTATAGTTTTCTGGGTCGCTTAGATTAAAGCCCCGCATCTTGGGGAGAATGAAGGAAATACATAAAAGTGATCAAAAATAACCCATATTAGTGTCGAATCCATAGATTCCAGGGTTGCTAAGATGACCGGTGACACTTCCGATGCCGTGCCCCGCAACATGAAAGAGGAAGAAGGGGAGTTATATAAAAATTATCAAAAATGGCCGATATTAGTATCTGTCTGATCCGTAGTTTTTAGGGTCGCTGAGATGAAGAGTGACAATTCCAATCCCGTTTAAAACCAAATTCAGCCCCGCAACTTGGGAGAGGGAGATATAATAAAATGATCGAAAATAACCAATATTAGTGTCGAATTAATGGTTTTTCGGGGTCACCGAGATGTCTATAATCTTTCCGATGCCGTTTAAATCGATGCCATTAAAACCGAAAACAGCGTATTTCGCGGGTACAAAACACATGAGATACGGAGTTGTGGATTTAAATTTTTATTTCAACCCAGCGAAACGAGTAATATATGCTAGTTTATAATAATACCAAAACAATATGTTTTTAAACATAAATTTCGAAACTTGGAGGGAAATGAAATCATTAATTTACATGAAACCGTCTAAGTAGCTGGCCAGTAGAGTGAAGACAGAGATACCAACCAGGAACCTTAAATATGATACTACCACTGGCGTCTCTGCCATATCAAAGTTGGGGGGGACATCAAAGAAAGTGATTTAAATGGTACTACCTAGCCCAACCTGTTTATTAACTTCGATTCCATTTGTTACCTTTCTGCTTACCATCACGGATCCCCTAAGGTGTATCAAGAACTCGATTACAATCGTTTCAGAGCCTGAATATTATATTCCAAATAAATATAATTATTATTATTTATATGATATTCTGTGGTTAGTAAATATATTAAATTAGAATAAAATATTGAATATTTTGTACTTCAAGATATTGGGGGGACGCGTCCCCCTCGTCTCCCCGCCAGAGACGCCCGTGGATACTACTATACATTACTTGCCTTTTCCCCGATATTTGAGTGAATCATTAGTAAATTATCATCTTCTAAATTCCTAATAAGTATTTTTCTTAATTAAAAGAGATTATTGAAATTATTGATGAAAATAAGCACAATTTGTTGCCAGAATTTAGTATCTTCATCACGCTTTTGAGCCATAATGTTCTACTGAACGTAATTAAATTAGACAAACTTCGTTATCCAGTTATCATGTGTGAGACGTTTTAGAAATTGGCTATTTCTCATGTAATAGCTTATTTTCTTCCGTTCATGATTTTTTTTAAACTCCAGAGTACAATTTACGTTTCTTGTTGATTGTTTTGTGAGATTCGGAAGTTTCTGGACAGTGTTGCCACAGTCCTATCTCTGAAGTGGGCTGAAAAATAGTACCAAATTGTAACAAAAAGGGCTGAATTCATTATTTTATACCAGCGTAATACATGGCTCTATAACACGAAACTAAAAGAGGTCAAGTTCTAGAACACTTCTACCCCCTCTTCCAAGAGTGCAAACCAAGAAAGTACTCTTTTAAAAAACATCCAAATAGGAGTAACCCGAACAACCGTGGAAGTAGATGAAACTTTTATTGCATGTATGAAGTTTAACAGAAGACGCAAATTAAAAGGGAAAACAGTTATTATTTTCGGTATGTATTGTAAGGAAATCAAACGCGCCTTTATTTCAAAGTGACCAATAGACCAAGACGCTGTTATGGCCATATATACTGAGAAAAGGCCATTCTCCGGACAGTGTTATATTGTACAAATATACGGAATCCTCTTGCTTACTACAGAAATCAATATGGAGCATACGTTATCCATATGCTACATACGCACTGTCCTTAGATGTTACATTATGCCGTTGCAGGATTCCTGACATCTAACAATTTTCCGTATATCACATGCATATACAGTACTTATGTTACATTCCTCAGCTATACGTCCACTTCTATGTGAGATCCTGACTGCCTATATTGTTTCATATGGAAAGTACGTATAAATGGAACACTTACGGAAAGTATTATAAAACATACGTTTTCAGTTACACGTCTGCTGTACGTTAAGTCCAAAAACTACAGGAATTACGCATGCAACCTAGCTTTTTAAGTACGCCACCTACAATTTTTTTCTCAGTGTATGAAAAAATATAAAACTAGAAACAAATAAATCATCGAGTTTGTGTGTAAATAGTAGGGGAAGGCGGGGCAGAACCGGGTAGCGGGGTGGAATGGGGCACCCCTCCAATTTCCCCGCTATGGTGCTGCAGCCTTGCGGAAACAGCAGGAAACTAAATGTCGACTCCCTACCGATGTGTGAAGCAAGTAGCGTTAGCGTTGGAGAAGGCTAGTGGCACCTGCTAATCATTCAAGTGTTTGTGCTCTGTTTTTCGACGCCTGTTGCAACATCAACAGAAAAAAAGCTCAAGATAAGTAAAATAAGAATGCACAGAATGCTGAAGTCGTAATTATAGATTCAGAGTATCATAGTTGTTGTATGTTTTAGTGACTATAGTATGTAATCTTTCCCATGTAGTTACCGCTGACACCATATGAAGCACCAACATGTGTATCAGGGCGAAACGGGGCAGGGACGAAATGCGCTACTGATATCACATTGCAACCAGAAAGAAGAAACCCAGACCAGCGAGAAATGTCTACAAACAAACTGTTCCAGGAAGTTGTTCCCTTGCAGTATCGAAACTTGGACCTTCGTCGTCATCCACAGAATCACAATCCCAGATGTGACCACGGTTTCAGGAAATAGACCTCTTGACGAACCGATTGTACGACCTTCGACGCCAACCACAGGAACAGACATTCCTTACATGGCATTACTACACATGTCACTGAAGGATATTTTACCTTTCCCAAGAGTTAAGATGTGGCAGGAGACTGATCAAAAGACGAGGAAAAACAGCAATTTTGACATCATCGCCGTATAAAGCAGCATTAGAAACAAGAGCCAAGGAAGAGGAAGCAAAAGATGGAAGAAATAAAAGGAAACAGCAGGGCAAGGAGAAGCTGATGAAGAAGAGAGATCACGCACTTGAAAAAAATGAAATGAAATCTTTAAGTTTTACGTCCCACGGTTATGCCGGT
Organism: Thermobia domestica; assembly: GCF_964235325.1. Classification (NCBI taxonomy): domain Eukaryota; kingdom Metazoa; phylum Arthropoda; class Insecta; order Zygentoma; family Lepismatidae; genus Thermobia; species Thermobia domestica. The sequence continues at coordinate 28,149,647 of NC_137465.1, forward strand.
TAGGCTAAAGGAGACGGTGATGATGAGAGATGAGTGAAATGGTGGAATGAAGAAAGTGGGAGGAAACGGGAGAACCCCGATAAAACCCACGAGCACGGTGTTTGTCCACCACAAAGTCCACACGGCGCGAACTGGGATCGAACCAGGGACCCCAAGCACCGCACGCACTTGAGTATGCAAGAGAGCTAACAGCAGGAAGAAGGAAGAAATTGAGCACTAGCTCATCAGAGGAAGCTCATGTCTTTATTGTGGTGGGTGGTATTCCCAATCTAATGAAGGATTTATTGCACGTATACTGTGCAAACTTTGATCGCATAATTCTGTGCAAGTGTAGATAGTGACGACGACGAAGAAGTTTACGGTTGTAAGTACTGCCAGCCGTAATTCAGGGTACCCCATTGTGCCCCGTGTGTTCACGTCCATGCGAAAAAACATTACTTTCGATAAACACGTGTGCATCCTTAGGTTTGGACACATATCAACCAACTATTGGTGCTATTTATGCCTAAAACTTCAAATAATATATGAACTTCATGTTCAGTATTCTCTTGTCATTTTTGTTACCCTTGCATAGCCATTTATGTTAAGTACCCTGTTCCGCCCCGCCTTCCCCTACGTTATAATAAAATAGTAAAATATAAATTAATGCTCCTTATTCTTGCTCATTTCACGACTGAAAGAGAATAATAGAATGTAAGAAGAATATAAGGTAAGTAAACTGACATTTGTAAAAAAATGTAAAACCGGTCCAGGTACGACGGATGGGAATTACACGCTGGTTACCCACCGTCACTAATGGGTGTCCATGGTCCGTCGTACAGGGTCCTAGAACTTTCCTTGAAAGACATCAAAAGAAAGAGAGGTAGGGAAAGTCTTACTGACACTTTTGAAAATGTGACAAGTATTTGTTAAATGGTGCTAAATTGGGTGGAATAGTACCAACTTTTCCACAAAAGGGGCTGAAAATGCCAGCGTGGTACCAACGGGCCGATGAATGACAAAAAGGGCTGAATTTGGTACAATTGTACCAAGTGTGGCAACAGTGTTTCTGGATAAATCACTTTTACATTAACATGCACTTTCAAATAACATTTGACAATTAACACTCATTTAACGTTTATTCAAGCGTCATTGTTGGCGTTGATGAAATAAACATGATGAATCCCATATAGGCCTATGTTGCAATGTTGACGGAAAAGCCTTTTAACCCTATTCAAAAAATTAATCAAAAAATCCCTCAACATAGGATTTTCTCACAGGTTGGCATCACTGAGTGAAGATCTGGCAGTTTTTCACTATTGATAATTACATTTGCCATCCCTCACTGAATGGTTGGGAGTCTCCCGGAATCGAACTCATTCTTCCGGTCTCTCGGACAAGCTTTGGTATCTTCAGGGATTACGTGATTCAACGTTATTAATGACCTTTCTAAAAACATTGTTTTAATTTTCTATCTGAAGTTTTATTTTAATCTGAAGTTAATTTTCTTTTCGCATGCACTACCAAGAGAAGAAATTTTATTAAATTCGAAAACAAATCCACAATTCTGCATTTACGATTAGTGAGAAACGAGTAATTGTTTTACTGTGAGGAGGGGGAAATAGGTTAAAACATTGTTGCAGCAAAGCGTTTACACAAGCAGTGCAGAGAAACGAAAACACAAAATCCTTGCTTGTCGAAGTCTCGAGACTTCTTTGTTCCCCTTTACTGATTTTGGTTCATTGTATTTATAGATTTAGTTCGTAGATTGTTATAGTGGGATGAAGTGCGTTTCTTCGGCATTCCTGTTGTTATTTAGCTATGACCGATTCGGAATCGCGAGAAAAGAAAAGAAAGTATTACTGCACATTTAATGACGCGTGGGAAAAAAAGCACTTTCGATTGGATGCAGAAAAAGGGCAAATATGAAAAGGAATGTAGAAATTGTCGCCAAACGTTTTCCATAAAATTTGAGTGTATTGATCCAAAAAAATATTCATGCTTATTCTGCTAAGCACCAACATTTTGAAAAGCAGAGAAGACAAAATGTAGTTCTTCCATTCGTTTTTTTTTGGGGGGGGGGGTCAAACCAGAGATGCCAATCTAAAAAAGTTAGAAAATCCCATCTCAAGAGTCAAAAAGTCCCATTTTTCTATCGAATTTCCCACGTTATACTACTTACAAGATAATAATAATAATAAGAAGAAGAAGAAAAGAGGATAAGAAGAAGAAGAAGAAGAAACGAAACTATTCGATCTTCCTCAAAGATAAAATAGTTTGTGTGTAAGTATTCCTTAACCGAAAACAAGATTTTTTTGTTATGAGGAGTGTAGTGTGTCCTTCATGGAGGGGCGGATCCAGGGGAAACTTTCTTATTTTATATATATATATAAATAAAACCCATCTCAAAGTTTGGAGCCCTTATAAATCGCAGTATGATAACCCACCGCCCTTCCCCCCAGAAGTCGGTCCTGGATCCGCCCCTGCCTTCATGCCGATGTGAAATCGCTTGAAGATAATAGAAAAATATTCTGCGCAAATTTTGGAAGTTGATTGTTTCCCGTTTGATATTTTACTTTCTTTATTTGTTTTTCCTTTGATAACTTTGTTTCATCCGTTTCTTCATTATTTGATTTTAACAAAGCATAATTTTTCTTCCTTGGCGATAGATTTTTAACTATCATACACTCCACAAACCACTTCCTCAGCAGAACGAACTTTCGAGATTAAAAAAAAAAAAAAAACGTTCTGGTTAAAATTTGAATTTTTAAAATTCTTTACGTGTTAAGGGGGCAGACTACTAAATATTTTTGAAAAACTAATAACTTTTCTTTTGCCCGTTTTTCGTAAGTGGAAAGAGGTAATAAAATGTAACTTACCACACTAATAGATAATGTTATTCTACATTCAAAAATACGAATCGGAACAATTTTCAGTGTTGCCATCCATAGAAATTACAGTGTGACCAGAATTTGAATTACTCAAAAATCTAGGTTAAGGCAGCGACTAGAAAAATGACCTCAACGGTAATTGATGACTTATCATGCTGTCTAGGTTTCTTGTTTACTACTTTTTAAATAATGTTTCTATTTATTTTGTAATAACTTATTTATTTTGTAATAATTTATGTAAGGTTTATAAAATGAGTAGAAATATTATTTAAAAAGTAGTAAATAAGAAACCTAGACAGCATGATAAGTCATCAATTACCGTTGAGTTCATTTTCTTAGTCGCTACCTTTACCTAGATTTTTGAGTAATTCAAATTCTGGTCACACTGTAATTTCTATGGATGGCAACACTGAAAATTCTTCCGATTCGTATTTTTGGGTGTAGAATAACATTATCTATTAGTGTGGTAAGTTACATTTTATTACCCCTTTCCACTTACGAAAAACGGGCAAAAGAAAAATTATTAGTTTTTCAAAAATATTTAGTAGTCTGCCGCCTTAACGTCCCACGATTATGCCGGCTCGGCCAAAGGAGACGGTGATGATTAGAAATGAATGAAATGGTGGAATGAAGAAAGTGGTAAGTAAAGGGAGAACCCCGAAAAAACTCCACGCACACGGTGTTTGTCCATCACAAAGGTCACTTGGTACAATGGTTAAAATTTGAGAAATAACACTAATTTCACGGTTTGGTCATTCATTGTATCTATTTTTATGCCCCTTGAGAATCTTGTTGGCATAGACTTTATATGTAGCTACTGTATACGAAAAATTCCATATATGTTGCCAATTTCAACAAAACTTCCTTATCTCTGTCGGAAAAATTAATGTAAAAAAAATCCTTCAAAATGGAATTTTTCCTACAGGTTGGCACCGCTGATTCAAGCTCTAATGAAAACAATATCATTACGCCACCAGAAATCATAGCAACATATCACGTACTTAAACACCATCTTAATTATAACAGCCAGGATTGTCAAATAAATTGGCAAATATTATGTTTACTGAGTCTGCAATTGTAATAGGCCTATATATTAAACCTGACCGCACGAAATCCAACCGCATTGTGGAAAAAGTACTTGCACCATTAACGCCTTCATCCTTTTTGCTGTCTGTAGATCAACATTAAAACCGTAAATTGTAATGGATTTTTATTACTTGAGTTAAGTTCTGATTAACGTGGAATCCAAATCACATGAGCTCCCGCCGGGAATCGAACCCGCGTCTCCCATGTCAAAGGCGCGTACGCTAACCGCTTAGCTACGAAGAAGCTCATAAGATAAATAAAAGAAGGATTTTTTTAATGATGCAGATACTCAACAACTTTCAAAAGAACTGTTAGGACCCTTCCAAAGCCAAACTACTCACAAATCAACAATGGTTGCCATTTAAACTAATAGCAACAAGTGGATAGAATGAAGAAAATATTCAGTGATTACAATAATGTAAAATACGTACCATCATCCTTTGGTTCAGGAATTGGCCGTTGTTCCTGCAAAGAAATAACAAAACACGCATTAATTCTAAAGTATTGAAGCAATTATTTATGATGTTAATATAAATACCGACCGTTCAATTTCCAACCGAATGTCTTGTCAGTGCTCTCTTTGACCGAATTCATTTAAATTGAGGTAAATTCAGTTTCCTCTTCTGAAACTTGATTGTCTGTAGTGTTTGTCTCTGAAACAAGTTTCTATCAGAAATTTTGTATGTTAGTGATATTGTTCGTGAGATACATTTTCACCCTAACCAGTTTCAGATGGAGCACTGATATAAGGAAATAATCTCTGTTAAAAGTTTTCTTGTTTCTCTGAAAATTCAGGAAAATGCAGCTGAATTTCATACTGATCACCGATTGAAAACGCCCTCATGTTCCCACTCGTATCGCTATTTCTGAAAGTATTATTTAAAACTTTGGAAAAAGGAAATGAAATCTTTGAGTTTTACGTCCCACGGTTATGCCGGTTAGACTAAAGGAGACGGTGATTATGAGAAATGAATGAAATGGTGGAATGAAGAAAGTGGGAGGAAACGGAAGAACCCCGAGAAAACCCACCAGCACGGTATTTGTCCACCACAAAGTCCACACGGTGCGAGCTGGGATCGAATCAGGGACCCCAATCACCGGAGGTGAACGCTCTACCAGTGAGCCACCGCGCCCCCAATTTATTTAAAAACTTTGGATTTGAATTATTGCTCTACTGTATTCTTCTAAGGGTTTTTGGTAAGTGAAACAGAAGAAACTCGTTTTTCGTGAAATAATATTTTCCGCGACGGAATGATCCACAATATGGTGCAAAATAAGATATTAAAAACCTGATTCGTCGAGTATTCATCTGGTATTTTTTTCTTTAACTTTTGGATTTGAATATTTCTGATGAAATCCAGTTTATTTGGATTCTGGCACTGATTTAGGACAAGAATAATTTGAAAAGGGATAAACTGAAGTCCAAAGTGCAAAGAAGGTGATCGAAAGCTTGTTCTCGAAGATGTCCCTGCACCTTCACGTGTGCACCCACTTCGAATCTGTGGTCATCGAGGATTTTTTTTTTTTCATCGTCGACACTGGTGAACTTCAAATACACGAAGCATCCTGGACACCGGAAAATGAGGTCGATGTCAATTATTTACATCCTGTTTCTCTTGCATTTTCAGGCAGCATTTTGTCCTTGCCAATCATTGGTGACCTAAAAGGATGGGTGCGATGTCCTTGGGAAAACGATAGTATGCAATTTCGAATAATTAAAATTGGTTAATTAAACAACCTTATTGGGTTAAAATATTATTACGGTACTACAATTTTCTAATACTTTGATATGTTGGCGAAAAACACTACAAATATATTCAGAATACAAGTATTTTGTAATAAAAAGTTCTGCCATTAATAATAGTTTTTTGCTGTAATAACTTGGCAAAATAAGCAAAATTGGTGAAAAAACAAAAATGAAAAAATGTTACATAAAAAAGTGGGAGGGGTTTCGCCTTGCGTAACGAAGTGTGACAAGGAGTGGAATGGGGTAAAAATGTGTCAAAAATAGCATTATATAATATGTGAACGGCCCCTTATTCCCCTTTTCCCAAAAATTAAAAAAATATATATATTCGCTTAGTCATTAAAAAATAAATAGCCTATGATACGCGTTCTAGAGTCGTTTCCCACACGTATTGCCTTAACAGCCATTCTTATGACATTGGCCAATACAATACGATAGTATATACGGTCTACTTATTTTTCAAGAAGTTGTATCGCGCTTGGTTTATTACGTAACACTGATAACGAAAACAGTTTACACTAACAAAGGTAGTTTGAATAGTTCTTATCGTAAACAATGCAATCTTGGGGGCAGAAGATATCTTCGCATCGTAAACAAACTGTTATCTGTATTAAACGACCCTGAACAACATTTGCATTTTCAAGTGGAACCAGTCATTTATGTTTCCGGTACAAAAAACAGCGAGAAGGAACTAAAATTGATCCACATCAACTTCAGTTCGATAGACCATTCTTTTCATTGCTATTGTGCAGCTGATAATTCTCGTCTATACTGTAAACTGTTAGGAATGTAAATAGGATTGAAACAGGAAGCTATTATGAAATGTATACCTCAAGAGGCAGCATATACAGGGTGGCCCATTTTAATCTTTCCACGCAAATATCTCGAAAATGGTTGAACATAAATGAACTAAACAAAAACTCAGATAGAAAATACCATGGGGCAAATCGGATGGTAATGTCGCGGTGCCTTCTAGGGACGCTCTTCAAGGGGGTCCGGGGCCCAACTTTAAAATTTTAAATGGAAACATGGGGCGACTGACACCTCGTTCGATAGATCTTTAAAAAACTAAAATGGCAGTGATGTGGCAAAAGATTTTTCATATCGGTCACCGTATTCAAAATGGCCGCCAAGATATATTACCTGTATCAGATAAACGTCCAGTACCACTAATATGAAAACGGTTGGACATAAATGAACCAAACAAAATCTCAAATAGGAAAGCCATGGGACAAATCGAATGATGTTGTCGCGGTGCCCTCCCAGGGCCGCCTTTCATGGGGACCCAGGCGCAACTTAGAAATTTTAAACGAAAATATGTGTGAAGTGATACCTCGTTCGATAGATCTTCATACACTAAACAGCGTTGTGGCAAAAGATTGTTCATATGGGTCACCGTTTTCAAAATGGCCGCCAAGACATGGTGCCTGTACCAAATAAAACGTTCAGCACCACTGATATGAAAACGGTTGAAGATAATGAACAGAATAAAAACTCCTATAGGAAATCACAGCGAGTATTTATCATTTCGCGGCTCGAAAATGTTCCAACAGAGGAGATGATGATTAGAGTAAAAGTGCCATAATGCAAAGGAGGAAATCTAATTCCTAGAAAATCATCGTTCCAACGTCCTCCGTAAGTGGGTGGAGGGGGGCGGGAAGGAACGGTGAAATTGCAAATGAGAATCTTAGCTTTTGCAAATTGTATCTACACAACAAAATTATCTGAAATCTGTTTTTATAAGAGATTGATGTCTGTAATGGAAAAAAGTAGGTAAAATTCTTATTAAATGGTGCCTTCCATTTAGATTGCAGGCAATGATTTGTGCAAAAATGAATCAACTGAAACGCGAAACCAATTTGTTGAACAATGCAATTTTAGAACAATGTGTACAAACGTTGATTTTGCTTAAAAGTCGTCTGCACAATATTGGTTCATTACAGTACCAGTCACTTGTACACCCAAATGTTTCAGACAAACCATACCTATTGCAACTAAAAGTGGGGTTCTCATTTGAGATTTTACCATTCATTCCCGCTACGCCCACTTACGGAGGGAGATAGAAAAGATAATTTTCTAACAATTAGATTTCCTCTTTACCATTATGTCACTTATACTTCAATAATCTTTTTCTCCGTTGGATTATTCTTGAGGCGTGGAATGATAAATACCCTCTGTGATTTCCTGTACGAGTTTTATCCTGTTCATTTATCTCCAAACGTTTTCATATTAGCGGTACTGGATATTTTATCTGATAAAGGCACCATGTCCTGGCGGTCATTTTGAAAACGGTGACCCATATGAACAATTTTTTGCCACAACGCTGTTTAGTGTATGAAGATCTATCGAACGAGGTATCATTTCACACATATTTTTGTTTAAAATTTCTAAGTTGCGCCTGGGTCCCCATGAAAGGCGGCCCTGGAGAGCACCGCGACAACATCATTCGATTTGCCCCATGGCTTTCCTATCTGAGATTTTGTTTGGTTCATTTATGTTCAACCGTTTTCATATTAGTGGTACTGGACGTTTATCTGATACAGGTAACATATCTTGGTGGCCATTTTGAATACGGTGACCGATATGAAAAATATTTTGCCACATCGCTTTTTAGTTTTTAAAGATCTATCGAACGAGGTGTCAGTCGCCCCATGTTTCCATTTAAAATTTTAAAGTTGAGCCCCGGATCCCCTTGAAGAGCCCTCCGCGTCCCTGGAGGGCAGCGTGAAATCACCATTCGATTTGCCCCATGGTATTTCCTATTTGAGTTTTTGTTTAGTTCATTTATGTTCAACCATTTTCGAGATATTTCCGTGGAAAGATTAAAATGGGCCACCCTGTATAAAGTGGAATGTAAAAATGTTCGATGGTTAACCCCTCACACAAAGCTGGAGTGATTTCGATCAAGTTTGTCACATAAATGGACCATTCGCATTACTTTTCCAGAAGGCTGAATCTTAAGAGGAGTAGAGAGCATTCAATATTTATACCAAAAAATATGGTTTCTTACGAAACCCGTCAAGATAGATGAAACTCGGCACATATTCCCCATCAAAAATAAGCGGACATCTGTCCCAGCACTTCTGAAAGTTTTTGCTTTAGAGGGACAAGGGGCTTATTCAATATATATAAAAATGAACGTAACGATGTTTAGTGCCCAACTCCTTCTGCACCGCTCCACCTGGGGACATGGTGGCTCAGTTATAGAACGTTTACTTCTTGTGAGTGGGGTCCCTGGTTCGTTCCCCGGCCAAGTAAGTTTGTGGTGAACAACATCGTGTCCGTGGATTTTCTCGGAGTACTCCTGCTTCCTCCCACTTTCTCATTCCACCAATTCTTTCATCATCACTCACTTGCTTTAATCATCATCTCCCTTAGCATAAAGGGTGTAATCGTGAGACGTTAAACTGAAAGATTTCCTTTCATTTTCATTTCACACCACTCCATCGAATTTGATGATTTTATGCACACGAGTGAACCATAGTTTAACTTAGGCTTTTATTAAGTTAAGGGTGAGGGATGGGGATGGAAAGTGTAACATGTAGAAATAATAGTAAAATACCGATATTAGTGTACAATCCATAGCTTCCGATGTTGCTGAGATGAATAGCAACACTCGATGCTATTTAAATCCGAATTCATCCCTCCATCAGCTTTGAAATGTCCCCACAGAAAATAATCGCAGGGGTTTAAGTCCGGTGATCTTGCTGGTTGATGAAAACATTCTGAAATGGGTCTGGGAGGAACTGGATTACTGAATTGATGTGGGTAGGGTAACAACGTGGGCTCATATTTGTGAGTTAAATTGTATTACAATTTTTACCACGAAAATTTTGACATATATAGTACTTGTGTGTGTAAAATATTAAGTGCTTCGCACAATTATATATATATATATATATATATATATATATATATATATATATATATATATATATATATATATATATATATATATATAGATAGATAGATAGATAGATAGATAGATAGATAGATAGATAGATAGAGGCGCGGATCCAAGGGGGGGTATAGGGTGTATACCTTGACGCTCAGGTACACGCTGGATAAAATGGGCTTCAATCCTGCTTTACACGGGATAAATTAGCAAACTATAGTTTAGCTCCTCTCTTGATCATATCCTGGACCCGCCACTGTATATATATAATTCAAATCGTTTACTGAAAACATGAAAATACGTTCCCTACTAAATTCCTGCTCATATTTTAAATTAATTGCATTCCGGTCAAATGATTTCATTAACTGTATTTTGGAACTATCTCAATATAAGTTTATTAATACGATAAATAAATATTTAAACAAAAATTCAGTGTACATAGCAGTCCATTTTATTACATTGTGGACTACGGTGAAAAAAATGCGCATTCTTGAAATAATAATCCTTGACAAAATCTATAATAGGAAATGAAAAAAATATCATTAACATAGATTAGAATGTCAATCGATAGGCACTGCCATTCATCAAATAGAATTCTTTGTTCGGCCACACTTCGATCTCTTTCTAGTGATAAATTTCTGCTGGTCTTTCACATACTCTAATTAATCAAAACATCTTAACAGAAAGAAAAAAAAACACATACATACACATACAGCAGTTCTGTACGTACTTATATCTATTTCCTAACAACGTGCCAGAAGATAAGTAAATACTTCCTGTTTGTTAATTCAATGATAGTTTAACGTGTTAATAATGCAGGAAACTGTCTGTTGGACATCTATTATTTTGCTTCTTTTTATAACGATTCTTCTGGATCCACTGGCCAGGTCCACAGGAAGAGGGGAGGGGAGAACTTCCTTCTAAATATGCATTATCCCTTTTAATATCCTGCCTTTTTAAGGTAAATTGTAGACTTTCAGATAAACAGGTATCAGGGCCGGATTTAGGGAGATGCAAAGGTGCACGTGCACCCCCATTCGTTGTAAATATACACTACCTAAAGTGAGAAGTTAACGGTGAGTTTTACAAAATCAATTTTCTGAAGGTTGAAGGAAAAGAATTCATCGAGAGCAGACACTTAGCATTTCCAAAGGAATTCCTCATTCACATCAAAGATGCCTAAAGGCATTTTAAAAAACTTAAATTTAATTCAAATGCACTAGTAGTTATTAGTGTAGCCCCCCTCAGAGAATCATTGATCCGCCCCTGGCAGGTACTGCTTCACTGCTATTTATCATGAGATCATGGTTCATAGTATCATGGTTCATGAACTTCATACATCGTTTTCTTTCACAATAGAGAAGTCTTTCAAACGGTACTATTCACATTTCCCTATCATGTCCCTGAGACAGGAGTTCTCATCTTCAGGACGGGAGACCCGGGATCGATTCCTGGTGGAAGCTTATGTGATTCAGATTCCACGTTAAGATATAGGTCCACGTCTTAAATTGTCTCGGCGCTGAACAGAATACTAAACTCCAAATCAATGCACCACCCAACCAATCGACTCGGAATCGGAAGCTCTTTTCCGTCACAATTAGAGTTTTAGTTTCAAGGTCATAGGCTCGATTCCAGTTTTATTCAAGTTTGTGTTGAACAGATTGTGTCCATTTGTTTCTAAGAGTTCTTTATTGCGTTCCACTTCATCCCTCAGTTCCTTTCATTATTCACTTTGTTTACTCATCATCTGTTTCCTTTAGCCTCATGGACATAAACGTGCGTTGTTAAAATTCCCATTTCATTTCATTTCATAGTATTAGACCAATAATGCAGTCTTGAATTTCCGAAATCACTTTTCATTGTTCACTCCTCAATTACCTGTGAGTAGATCACGGGTATTTAGATACCTAAATTAATTATATAGGTAACCTGGTACTTGTAAACTACTATGGATGAATTATTTGTTTTCCTCGAAAACAAATTCAAGTATTGTTTCTCTTCTCTGTCTAAAAGCACTAAGCTTAGTATCGAAAAGAATATTTTATTACAGCAGACACTGGATTTGTTTGGAAGAGCTGCTTACAGACCTCATGTAAAAGCAGCAAGTCTCTCGGAGAAGTTAACTCACGTGAACAGGGTTGGGAATAATCTCCTCAATGTGATTCCTCCTTAGTGCAAATTACTTCTTACATTAATAAGATTTCCGTAAACCCGAAAATAAATCCGGAGTTCAAATGTTCAGGAAATCAGTATCAGCCCTAATAACACCTTTGTCACTACCAGAACGTAGTTTATTATTATTGAGTCATATTAATATCCGAAACAAAGGATACGAATTTTATTTTTTCATCTTTAACATCTACAAGAGCCCAGTTGTACACAGAACCCAAACTGTCTTTCATCGTCGTTTGGAGAAACATCATTCCATGACGTCACGACAGGAATACACAACTTTACTTTTGTTAGGCAAGCTTTTAAGATTCAATTAGTCTGTCGTCATTGGAATTAGAAAGAATTTGATTGATTGCAATAGCAGCTGTTCCCACTACTCAATCATTACCTTTGCTCTCCTAATTGCAATTATTCATTTTTTTCTTTTTATTATTTTCAGCCACGTAAAATTCAGCGTTCTTGCATCAAATTCGGTCATTAGATTAATTTTGCCCTTTCCAATGGTCTGTTCTTTGCTTGTGTGTTTCACAAGTCATGCATCGCATGTGTTTTGTAAAGAGCCACTTCTACAATTCTACAGAATGTTTTAAAATCAAGCTTGCTAAGCGGAATATATGGTTAACATACAGGGGAATCCGGATTCGATTCCCGCTGGAAGCTCATGTAGTTCACATCCCACATTAATACGAATTACGAATACTAAAGCATCTTTTTTTTTACGAATACTAAAGCATCTTTTTTTTTAAAAAAAATACAATATTAGGTATTAAAAAAAAGATTCCATATATTGTAGTTACCGTGGAGCACTCACGAGTAGTGTATGTGGAAGAAGCGGATGAATTTGAATATTTGCTGTCCCGGTTAGGACAAATGGACTCGTTAACCAGCACAGATGTATTCCTTAAGCAAATTCGAGATAATAGAAGAGTGGATGAAAAAGTAACGCACACTTTTTTCCACGCGATCGTATATTGATCTAGAGCGTGAAAATTGACAGATAAGTACTTTGAAGTTCGCCCTATAGACAGGACTTGTTTAATTAAGTGTACCTCTAACGGTAGAAGCGTGAAATACTGTGCAAAGATGGCGCGTATGTTACACTAGTCTACTTGTGAAGAGCAGTGAGGTGTAGTTCGTTTTTTGTAGGCGGAAGGACAAAACTCGAGTAAAATTAATTAAAAAATGATATGTGTGTATGGGGACTACATGGATCATAGCAACATTTCCAGGTGATACAAGTTCTTAATGAAGAGAACTGTGTGAACATTGCAGATTTGTCCAGTAACAATATCAGCCTAACAGAATGTCACGGCTTTTGAAGAGCATTCGTCCATCTTCAAACGTTGTAGTATGCGTTCAACATTCTGTACGATGTAGTCCATATAAGCAGACGGACGTCCAGAAAGGCCATTGAATGACTATATGGCAGAACCATCTGGTACTGTATGCTAAGAATAACGTGCTTTTCCAAAAGACGCCGTCAGAAGTGACGAGTTCTGGGCGTACCACTATACACCTGAGACAAAGCGGGCATCCCGAAATGGAAATATACCGATTCCTTAGAAATTAGGAGGCTCATTAAAAAAAAAAAAAAAAAAAAAAAGTGCTAGTGAGTGACTATTGTGGGATATGCAAGGATTCAACTAGTGGATATCCTAACGCCCGTAGCCCCTTCGAAGGTTACTTCCTATGGAACAACATTGGAAATGTTTCACCATGCGCCTTAACATTAATTATGAACATGACAAGCTCTTCACGATAATGCACGCCCCTACACTGCTGCTTCTGTACGTGAGAAACTCCAAAATTTGTGTGAGAGGTGTCCTAGCACACTCCGTACAGTCGTGATATTTTTGGCCCGACGAAAAAATTGGCCGGCTTATGTTTCAATTCTGACGACGAAGTCAAATTGATTATGTGCAGATGGCTATACTCCCAAAAGGACGGACTTCTATGAAAAGAATATTTTGAAACTTAGGAAACGATGAGAGCAATGTGTTGAGTGACTTTGTGGTTATGTTGAAAAGTATCTTTAGTATTAATATGAACAACTACGTGTATTAGTATGTAAGTATAGTAGATACAACTACAACACACGTTATTTTGTGTATATATTCTTGATATATCTCCGCCTATATATTCATCCGCTATCGTATATGTTGGTTGGTAATTATAAAAAAAAGTTATTAAAACTCTCAGTAAGTCTGCGACAATGCCGAAGGTAAGTGAAGAAATTAGCTAATCTGAAAATGAGTTTTGTTCGTGGGACCCACAGAAAGAAAGAACTAATTGTTTCGTTATATCACTGTACCTGGGTATAATACGAAACTAGAGGTAATGGTTATATACAGCGTGCAACAAAAAAAGGTCGGGACAGTGAAATATCTGGAGAAATGCACTTACGATTCAAAAATCACGAAACACGTCTATTCAGCTAACATAAAATGAAGTTGCCCTTCCCACCCTAAGGGAGAGGGGAAGTGCAACTTTAAAATGTCAAACGCAGATCCCTTATTTTATTACAGATTCGGATTCTGCGACAGCAAATACGCAGCTTTTACTAGAAATACTTTTCCGTTATCCTTCTAGATTGCGCTATAATCGCAAAAAAATTAATATTATTCTATGTTACCTGAGGTTGATACTAAACTAAATATCTCGAGAAATACAGTTGCTATTTAAAAGAACACGAAATACTTTCCAATAACTTTAAAAGATCTATTCAACTAACTTAAAATAAAGTTGTCCTCCCCTGCTTAAGGGGGAGGGATGAGGAACTTTAAAATTTCAATTGCAAACCTCCCTATTTTTATTGGAGGTTCGGATTCTGCAACTGGAAATACACGACTTTTACTTGAAGTATTTTTTTTAATCCTTATATGTATATACAGGGTGTTAATACAAACATTAGGAGATGATTCTTCACATCAAAATAAGAGAAAAAGTTCATATAGACCTATGGCGAAAAGTCCATAGTTTCAGAGCTAGGGCTGTCCAAAATTGCGAAAAAGCCAAATTTCAACAAGTCCTATTTCGAATTCGAGAGACTGTGGATGGTGCTTCTTATCAGATTAAAGGAAGCCAGGCATACACAATCCAAAAAGTGCATATTTCATCAATTGTGAATAGGTGTAGAGAGTATTCCCTACAGGATGTAATTCTCAGATATGTTTTCAATAAAGTTTTCAGATATACCCTGATTTGAAGAAGGGTCCAAAGTAGGCAGGAAGTAAACCTTGTCAACAATGGACATCCAATCCTTCGGAGGGAAGGCGGAAGTGCTAGGAACCGGCAGCTCCATGTTTCTTTGTGTTCGCAAAAACGTGTATTCTGTCACGGCATATTTCACGTTTTCTTCACTTACTCTATAAGCGTGAAAGAAAACATCGTACCATGCGAGTTCCCGAGTACGAGAGACCGTGCTGCTGACGATCGTTAACACTTCTGACATCGCGCTAAAGGATTCTGTGTTCATTGCTATCAATTCTTATCGTTTGCCTACTTTGGACCACAAGTCAGAGCATATCTCAAAATTTGGTTGATGGCATGTCTGGGCATTTCACCCTGCAGAGAATAGTCCGTACACATTGAACGTTAATGAAATATGCATTTTTGGATTACGTATGCGTGATTTCTTTTACGCTGATAAGAGCTACCATCCACAGTCTCTCGAATTCGAAATAGGGCCTCTTGAAATTTGGTTTTTTCACAATTTTGGACAGCCCTAGCTCTGAAACTATGCACTTTTCGTCATAGGTCCATATGAGCTTTTTCTCTTACTTTGATGTGAGGAATCACCTCTTAAAGTTTGTCGCTATAGTTCATTAACACCCTGTATAGTTACAGTGTTTTCGACAAATACATCACACGTTCCAGTTATAATTGACCGAACTCGTCTAAGTTCGAAACTTACGTTCACCCTTCCCAAATAAATGGTGTTTAATTGCGTTCCTTGAAAAATGATTAAATATTTAAGTATTTAACATACTTAGTAATTTGGCTACAGGTACGAGTAAATTAAAATCACTTGCAGCCTTTAACCAATTTATCTCCTGAGTACTAGGGATGGCCACAAAGTTCCGGTTCCGGCGGAACCGGTTCCGCAAGGAACCGGTTCTTGGAGACCCGGTTTTCAGAACCGGTTCTGGAACCGGTTCCGGACCTGGATCCGAAAACCCGGTTCCAGAACCGGATCTAAGGAAGCGGTTCCAGATCTGGATCTGAAAACCCGGTTCCAGAACCGGATCTTAGGAACCGGTTCCAGATCTGGATCTGAAAACCCGGTTCCAGAACCGGATCTTAGGAACCGGTTCCAGACCTGGATCCGAAAGCCCTTAAAGACCCGTAAAGGAGGCATAAAGTTCACCTTCAAAAATAATGCAAAGAGGACCATGCGCTTGTGCCTTCCTCGCCCAGACCCGCTTGTGCCCCCAGGAAAAAATTTTGGTCCACCAGTGGGTGTTTAGCCAAATGAGTTGGCCAGTTTGCCTGTTTAACCAATGAGTTTGCCAGTTACCCAGTTTATTTAGCCAAATGAGACAAGCTGCCGCCGCCTGGGCGCCTGCCTGTCGCTTCCACCATTTCATCTAGCATACTGTTCACAGCTTGCCAGCAGCTCGGGTTTAGCGTAGGGATGGTCACAAAGTTTCGGTTCCAGCGGAACCGGTTCTGCGAGGAACCGGTTCTGTTTCAGAACCGGTTCCAGACCTGGATCCGAAGAACCGGTTCCAGACCTGGATCCGAAGAACCGGTTCTAGACCTGGATCCGAAAAACCGGTTCCAGACCTGGATCCGAAAAACCGGTTCCAGACCTGGATCCGAAAAACCGGATCTTCTAGAACCGGATCCGTTTAGACCCGAAAACCGGTTCCACTAGGAACCGGTTCTGGCCATCCCTACTGAGTACAAGTTAGCACATACTCGTGACAATTGCGCGTTCAACTGATAAGCATGAATTGCATCTCGCGCCTAATGATATATTATATAGTCATTTGTTATCTCTTTTTTCAAGTGTTATTTCTAAACTTGATAAAGACGCTCGAAAAGCTACATGATTTACTGTGTGTATAGAATCATAAGTTAATTCCATTAGAGCTAGAAATACTAGAGTTAGTCTAATAATAATAATAAAAAAGTAATATCTAAATGATTATTATATTTACATGTTCATTTAGTTCTTGCCCAACTTAGAAAACATGACTTGGAAATTAAACAAAAATTAGGCTTATACAGGAAGATTCATGTTCATATTATTCAGAGTATATAGGGTAATTCTTAAATGAGTGCATATATTTTGTTGAATGATTTGTTGGGTCGAAAGAATGAATATGTTCCAAGCCTGAACTAAGGAGGCACAGGATGTTCCGAAAAATCATTTCAAGATTGCACTATAAAAAAATTCGTAAATGCAAATAACGATGGTTCTCTGACAGCAAAGAATAAAACACATCATGATACAAGTTCTTACAGTTACGTGAGGAACCGTGGGGCTGGCGGTTCATAACACTTCCCACTACCCGCCGACATATTCCTTGTTCACTATTGTCAAGGCCTAATTTTTCCAAGCTATGGACCGACCTTTGTCCAAGTATGTCTTGAAACTTTTTATGCCCTGTTGGGAATCCACTGCCCATCCATTACCCATTGGTAAAATACGCATTTTTGGATGGCGTGTTTTCGACTTTCTCTATGGTTTTTCGTGTTATAAGTATGAAATGTATTTTTCCATTATTAGGATGGCCCTAGGTTTAAAACTATGCACTTTTCTTACAGGTCCATAAGCAGTGGCGGATCAGCCCAGGGTCGGGGGACCTAGGCCCCCAGTTTTTGAGTTACAAAAATAATTTAAGCTATTACTTATAAACTTCTTAAAGTATATAGTAAATTCATGATATTATAGTCTGGGGTCTGGCTGGCGCCTCCAGTTGTTACCTTCTAGAACCGCCTCTGTCCATAACAACTTTTTTCTTTTATTTTGATGTGAGGAATCACCTCTTGGAGTTTGTCAGTGTAGTCCATTAACATCCTGTATATATTACGTATGCCACTGGATACGGCAATGGATTCCAAAGCCGCAATTCGAGATTTATTACGTTATCTTACACGTATGCACGTGAATCTGTACAATCTGTTTCACATAGCCCTGATGCTGAAATTACGACGTTAAGTTTACCGCAAATAGTTTTTTTTTTCCTCTGGCGTGGAAGACCTGGGTTCGATTTGCGGTGTAAGTGAATGTGGTGTAGGTCCCACGTTAAGCTGTAAGCAGGGGCGTCATTTAGGGGGACAGGAGGGAGCAATTGTCCCTCAAGAGTTTGAGAAACACATATACTTTAATTAATTGTATACTAATATACTAGTACAAAACGTGAAAGTCTTATGTCGGTGATGCTCTTGCCCCCCCCCCCCCTCAAGCGAAGTCTGAAATGACGCCCCTGGCTGTAAGTCCTGGCGTTGAAAATGAATTAAACTAGTCAATGACTCTGTAAGCAATGTAATCCTGTGGGAGAAGGGCTCAAGGTTTTGCGACATTGCAAATTATGACCTGTGTAATAACTTGAGAACTATCTTGTATAAAAAAGTACTTTGCATGGCTTTTACAAGTATATTAATTCTACTCGCTACGTTGAAACGAAAATAGCAAAATCCGGTTCCAAAATAGAAAGACGTAAGAATCAAGTTAACATGATATCCTTGAAGGGTTGTAGACATATTAAGAGAAGAATGAACATTAACTACACACGCCACAGCTGACCAGCATTTAAAATTAGACAACTTGTCTGCCTACAAATCCTAGCCTCTGATTGGGTAATGGCTTGGCTACTCAGACACACCCATCACTACAAGCAATAACAAGCTATAAAACTGTTGCCCATTCTAATAACTTCAATAGGAAATGCTATTATTATATTCTAACTTGTACGAATGCATTCAAATGACACTTGAAGAACTACTGAAAGAAGAGTGAATTATCAGCGCAATTGCAGATAAAATTATAATTAAACAGAATGAAGGCGTAAATTATGAAAAATTTTCATGAATCGGTTGATGACTGATGAGCAAGGAATCATCGTGTAATTGGTTGAGATTGGCTCATGAATTTCAATTCAATTGGCTGTCAAGACCGGATTTGGGCATCTTTATCTTTCACTTGTTTCATGATTACGCCGACTAGACTGAAGAAGACGGCGATAATGAAAAATGAATGAAATGATGGAATGAATAAAGTGAAAGGAAACGGGAGAACTCCGAAAAAACCAACGCACACGGTGTTTGTCCACCACAAAGCCAATTTGGCGCGAGTTGGGATCGAAACAGGAAAAACACTCACCAGACCAGACGTGAATGCTCTACTGTTTTTTTTTTTTTTTTTTTTAAGTTAACTGATTTACCGAACGTTCGTCAGCAACTTGCTTAACTATTTATCACTATGTTTTTCTTCATTTTATTTGGTTTACTAGTTTTTCCAGTAATGTATAACGACGGGGACACGAACACAGAAGCATCGAGGACATTTAAAATTCCAAAGGCTCTCCCACCGGGAAACTACTAGACCAGCCAGAAGGACATCACTGAGTCAGCGTTGGACACATTTAATTCAAAAAGCTTTCAATTTTCAGATCTCTTCGGTGGCTAAATGGTTAGCCGAAGGCGCGCAGGTTCGATTCAAGATTAATCATGTGGTTCGAGTTCCATGTGAATTTGTTGTAAAAAAACTTTTTTTTTTCTGTGAATGTAGGTTTACTCTCATAGAATCGGTGCTGAAAGGGACTCTAAATTCCAAATCAACCTCCCCAAGTACACTCATGTCCAAAATTATTGTCGCATGTCTATAAATATGTTGTTGGAGGAATATAATTTGATAACGAATTCGCCCGATATTTCTTATAATGTTAGTATGTGTATAATCGGCAAAGACATGTATGGGGCAAATTTCATGTCAAACGAGCATTAAAAAAGAGCAATAAGACGAAAATAAAACTTTCTTGTCCATTTAGAAACATTTTGTTTTACTCACTCTAATTTTCGTATTTATAATTCTTTTCCTATGAAATGTACTACAAATATACATTTCCCGATTATACACATAGTATCGGTATTAAAAGTACCCTGCAAAATCATTATCAAATTATATTCTTACAAGAAGATAGTTATAGATATGCGACAATCATTTTGGTCATGAGTATACCTCACGATAATGGGAGTCGAACCTGGAACACACACACACTAAAGATATTCATACTAACTTCTTAATATTCTATATTAGTCCACCAAATAGCAAAACTCGTCTTATTCAGAGAAAATATTTTTTCAGAAAACGGTGGCTCAGTGGTAAAGCGCATACCTCCGGTGAATGAGGTCCTGGTTCGATCTCCGGCCAATGGTGGACAACATCGTGTCCGTGGGTTTTCTCGGGTACTTCCGTTTCTTTCGAGATTCTCATCCCACTAATTCTTCCATCATCATTCACTTGCCTTAATCATCGTCTTCTTTAACCTATAAAGCATAATCATGGGACGTTAAACTGTGATTTCTTGGAGATGGGACGAATGGAGGAGCAGAATTTTCTTGGGGGTTAATTATATTTTTGTACAGAGATAATATTAGTTTTATATTGCTTCGCGTACCTTGTAATACATGTCTCGGGGGCAGTCAGGGAGGCAAACGATGTCACCGGGGGATAGGGGCACTCCTTTATCCCTCCATCATACTCACTGCACCAATCAACACAGCATAGGACCCAATGAAATGAGACATAAAACTGTCTTGAAGCAAAGATCAACCGCGAATAAAGAATTATTTTATTTTTCTTCCAGTTAGCAAGGTTGCCAGCTGTAGGTAAGTAATTATCTTTAAACTTTTTTTTTTCAAATACATATATAATTTTACTGATAAATCACATGAATGACATGCTTGAGGATGATATACTCTTACGATAGTGTTTTTGCCACAACATTGTTTCCAGAATACGCTAGTTTTTTTTAAAGTGTCTTTGTAAATAGTAAAAATAGTCTTTACAGCTGGCAACGCTGCAAAACAATACGCAATTTTCGTCTCATCTGATAATATTGATGCGTACTAAACATCTACACCAAGAATTTCGCAATTATTTCATTTTTTTAGTTCCTCGTGATTGATTATTTGCAATTCGCTATTTTTAAAAAAATACATTTGCTTCCTTTAAACAATTACTAAAATTAACGGTTTCTGTCATTGGTTTTCCTCCCAAAATATCTGTATGGGTAACGCTAAATTTTGCTGCAAGAATCAACGCTTTATCATTTTTGCTTCAAAAGATACAGACGATAAAAGTCTCTTTTGCGTCACTTTACGGACGCACTGTATACCTTCTAGCATTCTATAATCATATATCTATTTAAGTGGTATAAAATGAGATACAGATATGAACTTTTTAAGTCACCGTTACCGTTACATGATTTGTTCAGTTTGAGGCGAGTCAAACTTGGTTCAAGCCGCCTGCTCACGATTTGAGCCAGAAGATCTACCTAGGTACATCCATCAAGATAAATAGAGATCTACATATACGAAATTCTTCTAACCATTCAACATTAGTGTCAAATGTACAAAATACCATCTTTAACTTGCTACGAGGAGTTAATTGATCCTATGCGGTGAAGAAAGCAAGTCGAGCTGAGCTGATTAATATGAGTCGATTTATACTGCTACGTCAGTTATTTCCAACTCGTCGCGGTTTTACAATCTAAGGAAAGCAAAGAGAAATATAGTGAGGGAAGGAGGGAATGATGTAGGAGAACAACTGATGGCAGTACGCGAGCAGTCATGCATACACGAGTAGTTTGGCTATAAAATCATCTGCTCATCTTTCAGCTCCTTCTCCCCAAACTGAGAAGACAAGGACTGTGACGTCACAGACCATTCAGTTTGAAATGGCTGCACCTATACGTTAAGGGTTAAGATATGTAAAGCACCATAAGAAACATCACGTCGTTTTAATACACCTGATTATAATTAGCTTCACGTATTCGATGTGACACGTAACGTATCCAGCACCGGACGAAGCGCTTGGAAATGAAATGTAATGTAATGAAATCTTTTAGTTTAACGTCCCACGATTATGCCTTTTAGGCTAAGGGAGACGAATGATTAAGGTAAGTGAATAATGATGGAAGAATTGGTGGAAAGAGAAAATGGGAGGAAACGGGAGTACCCCGAGAAAATCCACGGACACCGTGTTTTCCACCACAAACTTATTTGGCCGGGGATTGAATCACGGACCCCACACACCAGAGATAAGCGCTCTACCACTGAGCCACGGAGCCAAATTGGATTGTCGGCCAACTGCTGTATCATTTGTTGGTATTTATATGTTGCACTCTATGCCTCGAGCGAAAAAAAGGACGCTCAATAGTGTTTAAAACAAATCAATCTCAGTACAGTAATTGACAGAAGTAGGCCTATAACATTTTCCATCTGCACGCTAGAGGTCTGCACGAGCCGGAATTTTTAGCCCGGGCCCGTCCCGGCCTGTAAATTTACAATGTGATGCCCAACCCGAGTCCGAAATATGTTTTAACCTTTAGGCCCGAACCCGGCCCGAGCCCGTGTGATAACCAAATGAGCCCGAATTACAGAAACTTAATGACTAACGCAAAATTGTATTTTCATTTACAGCAATTGATGGTTTAATTTTGCAGTTGTGCTTTAAAAGTTCTCTAGAAAAAACGGAGCAATATATATCGTTGTACAGTATATCTACAAAGTTAGGCCCGAGAAATATGGTTGTATAATTAAAAATTCACGGCCCGAGCCCGACTCGGGCCCGAAATGATATATGTTTTTTAGGCCCGACCCCGTGCAGACCTCTACTGGACGCTACACCTTCTACCACACAAGCAGTACACAACATCTATACCTAGGTAGCGCAGGTTTCGGGTAGCACTTCAAGTTAGCCGTAGTGTGTGAGGAACACGTGGCTCAGGACTATGTGAGATTTTCGGGATTCTCCTTTTCCTCTCACATTATCATTCCACCGATGGTTTGATTATCATTCACTTTTCATTACTTTCCCTCTCCTTTAATCTAAAGGCCATAATCGTGGTACTTTAAAGTGAAGATGCCATTTCAATTCTTATTAGGCGGGTTTTAGGGGCGTCATTTAGGGGGGCAGGGAGGGGCAATTCCCCCCCCTGAGTTTGAAATTTCTATAGATTGTATCAATAAAATAGTAGTAAATCAGTGAAATACGCGAAATTTTATTTATATCAATGGGTTTCGCCCCCCCCCCCAAGCAAAATCTGAAATGACGCTCCTGGTGGGTTTGCTCCACAACCGAAGGCGCCATAATTTGTTCTATCACAGCCTCCAATTATCCTGCCCAATACTCTTTTTGGACAGTTAACATTTTTATTTTGTGAATTTTGGATTCGCATCGGGAGATGTTAATTAAAAAATAGCTTGTTATAAGTAATTCACGTCGTACAAGAAACAAATTGAAACTGTAAACATATATGATAAATGATCTATACATGTCCTATTGAATTATCAATATATGAAATAAGTATGTGTTATTACTACTACAAAATAAATTTTAAGTCTTTCAGGGTATGAAGGTCTCCAGCCCAATGGACGGCGTAAGTTCTACTGAATAATGTATGGTTAGCGCACATCGATTTACCAGTGCTGTAATCTTCAGCCCTCTTCACTGCTAACAACAAAAAGGCTAGTGCGTATGTCTTTTTTTTACTCGAGGTCCCGGGTTTGATTCACTGCGGATGAGAACTGAACACTGGAGTAGTCCAGATGCAGGCGCGCATCCAAAATATTTTGCTGGGATAGGATCCAATATTACGAGATGCTACTGAACCAGCGTCTATGCAGTACTGAACTAGTGTTATTCAGTACTCGGAAAGACGGTAAGTAATTGTTAAGTACTGCGACCAATATTCTCAGAAAAAAATGATAGATTGTTTTTATACGAAAAGAAAGAACACGGATTAAGTTGAGTTGAGTTGATTTTTAGTTTAGCGTCCCGTTCAGCAGCGAGGCTATATGAGACGTGGACCTACTGATTAACGTGGAATCCGAACCACATAACACGGATTAAGTGTAGGCTACATCTATAATTTCTTTGCTAAATGAGTACAGTTTTATTAATAAAGTGTACAAATAGTGTATATTTCTTGTTACAAAGTTTCGGGAGAGGGTTTCCAGATCCTGTAGCTCCCGCGGAGGTACGCCCATGTTTAGAACTCACTTTTAACACTGTAGGTCATGTTCTATATAGGTTCACTGCTTACAAGGAACCTAAATAGAAATCAATAAATTGACTGCATTTTTATTCAACTAACTTCCCGTGCACTCATGAACCGGATTAACGCCACCATATCTTAACTGAGAATTGAACTTAAGACCATCACAACGAAGCCCAATACCAGCCAGTAGACCACATATGTGTTACATACAAAGAGAAAAATGTATAGGTATATAAAGCATCAATTATAGAATTGTAAAATATCAAAGAGGTAAACATACCGTATGGTAAGCTCTTACTCATATTTACGCAAGATATCTATTTATGATGTACTGATAAATAAATAAAAGAGCATTTACTTACCAATCTTAAGTCATTTTTCTTATAAAGAATGGCTGACAGGTTATCAGTGGTTGCAGACATGCTTCAATTTCCTTCTTCCTTCACGAATGAAAAAAAAAATGCCTAGCGGGAGTAGATATTCCACGCAGAGTAAACTTCTTCCGTAGTGGGTTGAATTAAAAGCACGAGCGACGTGACACTGCTAACTGTACACACCTCCAGACACCAAAGGAAGGACAATCTCAAACGCATTCGTCAACAGAATACTTTTGCCGAGTCCGGAGAAATAAATTGCGCTGTGACGTCACGACCAATGAATGATCTTGTTTTGTTGGTTTTAATGATGTACTGTAGGCACGAAAAGGAAGTGGGGGGAAATATAACCATAACGAGCGACCAATCTCAAAAGAATTTAATAAGTGTTACTGTATATCCACCTCCCTACAATTTGTCGATAACCTTGATGCTGTAAAGGGCTTCTGAACTTGCTCACAAACATTTCTGATGTGTTACGAAACAGAACAAATCATACCAAAAACTTCTTTTTATTTTCTGTAGATAATAAGCATACGACACTAAGAAGTGACGAATTTCTTTTTCTTTGTTATTATTTATGTAAGAAATACATATGTTCTTACATCATGATTATCACAGAAATCTTGTTTACGAGACACTTTTCTGTAATAAAGTTATATTGTTTATATAACCTTGACATAATTGCAAACGTTAACATTGGCCCTGATCTTCAGCAGTTTTTGTAGCTGATATATACAGGGCGTTTCAAAACAACACCGACAACGTTTAGGAGGTGATTCCTGTCACCAAGATAAGACAAAAAGTATAGACCAACCTGGGTATACAAATGCTTCCTTTAGAAATTAAAGGCTGCCGGAAACATGAAAAAATGAACTTTAAAGATCCATAGTTCCAAAATTTTGGGGTGGCGAGGCAACCACACTTGTTTTGCTTTGAATACTTATTATTATTATTATTATTATTATTATTATTATTATTATTATTATTATTATTATTATTATTATTATTATTATTATTATTTACTGGTTGTACATAGAAAAATGAGGGGTGATAGGGGATCGAGAAAAAATATTGGGATGGCGGTCGCCCCTCTTCGCCCCCCTGTAGCGCCGCTACTGGTATCGTAGTCGGGTCAAGACTTCACTTAGGAAGTAACATGTAGGCTACCCATAAATACATGTTTCACAATCCTAAGGTACTCACACAACAATTTTTATAGAGTTTGGCTACGGGCGTGTAATTTGAAGTACTTACCAACTACCTCTATAAAAATTATTGCGGAAGTACCTCAATATTCTGATGGATATTTGGATAGGGCAAATACTAGTTTTTTTAACTATGGACCTTTAAATTTCATTTTTTTCATGTTTTCGGCAGCTTATAACTCCGAAAGGAAGCATTTGTGCACCCGTGATGGTCTATACTTTTGTCTTATCTTGGTGTCAGGAACCACCTCCCAAACATCGGTGTTGTTTTGAAACACCCTGTATATAAAAGGCCAAACCGGAACTTAACTATAGCATGGTTAGCATACATGTCTTTGGCACGGGAGACCCAAGGTCAATTACTGGTGGAAACTCCTGCGGTTCGGATCCCTCGTTAAGCCTACGTCTCATATAGCCTTGCTACTGAAAGCAGGGCATTTTTTAAGCTACCTTTTTGTATCCAAATGGATACCCAGTCCCAGCACTTGGATTTTGGATACACAGTGCACTTCATAAATCTTTAAATTACTGAAAGAGTACTTGAACAATAAATTACTTGAATTACTGTAAATTTAAAATTACTACAATATATTTTAGTTTCATGACTACATGTTTTAGCTTGTATTCTGTGGATAGGTATAAAATTGGAGAGCTTCATTCTTGAAATTTCAGCTATTCCTCTTTCCTTCGTCTCACGTACTCATTTGTCCACCTCTAGATGCTAGCACAGAGAAAGTTAATAGACCGACTAAAGAGGCAGGAAGGTTGAAGCCGAACTCTCACATGTAACGGTCCAAATGACGTTTGGATTATACACCTTTTGAATAGTCTCTGAGAGAAAATAACAGAAGAAAACAACTTGCTATTTGGATATTTAATTTTTATGAAATGGAATTCTTACTTAATACTGTTTTGGTTCGTTACAATTAAGACTCATTATTTCTGATAAAATATTGGGAATAGAACATTTATAACACTTTTGGGGAATACTTTGCGTTGCGACGATAGCCACTTACTTTAATCGGCAATATGTAGAGCAAGAAGGAGCTGCTGATTCAGTGCTGACGCCGATGGTTTTTTAGTGAAAATCTCTCATGCCAAATGATTAATGTAGCTACGTGAAGTCAAATCCAGGATCGTCGTCTATCTATAAGGTAGGCCCGCGTGTTACAACATATTGAGGCTAAGCTAACCTGCCTATTGAAGAGGAGGGAGGAACTAGAGCGACAGAATTAAAGCCTGTGAGAAACATCTTGGCATTTCAGCTAAACGAATAAAACGCAAGCTCTGACGCGACATTGCCAACTGGTAAAGGGAAATACAGAGCGATCAGGTGGCAGGGGATAGACGTGGATGTGTACAAAATAAACGTGGCAACACCGCTGGTCTCTCGTTTGCTAGCAGCATTTAAAGGGAACTTGGAGCGCCTCCTTCAAATGCCAAGATGTTTGTCACGCCGTTTAGTTAGGCTTGCCATGTTTGTTTTGCTTTGCTGCTTGTATATTTTCTGGAGACAATTGAATATCGGGTTTCCTAGCATCTATTTCCGTTTTATTGAGAAGAGTCGATCACACACAATTTTTCCTTTAAAGTCAGATTGTCTTTTATTCTTTACCATAACGTGATTGTTTCACACATCCTACCATCACACCGATCTACTATGCACTATATTGTTGATTTGATATTCAGTTGATGCGACGCATATTATGTTATAAACTTTGATAAAGCAATTTTGATATTTTGCTTAGGTTGGGTCATATTGAGTGCATATATAAGTTTGAAGTTGTTATTTTAGAAGCCTGTTGAGGCTAACTATCAGCTATTCCTGATCCACGCTCTTGCATTCGTATTGGTTCGCTATCCAGAAATTCCCAATTCTCATTATCGCCGAATTCCAGTTTTCTCAAAGATGGTTCTCTTTTACCTAATCTGTTTTATTCTGGCCTAACATTTCCTGGCAATCAAACATTTCGTGTCTGTTATGGACAATATAGGTAGCCGATTGTCCATTAGGTACAAAGCGCTATATTTAACAATTTTTTTTACCCAATTTGTTGCACAGTTACCTTCAGTGTCGGATTTACGCCGGGGGGAAGGGCTGAGCCCCTCCAAAATTTTAGAATTTCTATAGAAAACGAATCAAATATTACTCATAATCTTCAAGCCCCTCCCCTTAAAATTAAAAATTTATAAAAACAAAGTATTCCTAAAGAGAAGCCCCTACAAAAAAAAAAAAAAAAAAAAATCTGTCGCTGGTTACCTTCGTGCTCATCCCCTTTTTTCTCTTACACTCAGATGTTAGAATCTCTAATACTCAGATTATAATCACTGTCCATTTTCCCGTTTTTTCTTCAGCGCGAGTTTTTCTTAAATATTGCCAGAAAATTTTCCTTTTCTTTGGTAATTTTATGTTCAGTGAGATGCCACAAATTGATTGAAAGTTTATGACAGTTAAATTGTTAAAAAAAATCCCTTATGTCACAAAGCGTAACAAATTGTACACCTTTGTCATGCTTTGTAGCATTACATAATTAATGGACTGTCCTAATAGTATCTAATACCGAAATCTGCAATACACCGCATGCATTCTATTTTCATAGGAAAAGTAGGGCTACATACAATACTCCTGTATTGATTGCAATGTGTTGAATCGGAAATGGAACGCTTAGCAGAAGTCTGACAAATACGTCATTTTGTATGTCATTATTTAAAAAGTGTACATTATACAAAAATGCACTTTAAAAACTCTGACGTGTGTGTCAAGGGCCCTTTTGTGCCTGGATACCCAGTAGCGATTTCTTAAAAAAAATGCACTGACTGAAACAGACGCTAAACTCTAATCAACCACTAAACCAATGGAACCAGAACTATAGTGCGGCCAATAAGAGATGGTCTCTGACGTTTCTTATCACATGCGGTGGGACATTGTAGCCCCTACTTTGATACCAGCGTTACCAACCACGATCACTCTGTCTTATACCATTAATTAAATTGCCACTACAGTTGCACCGAAAAAAACCTTGACACGCAAGTAGTGGCAATGTGACTGCGAGCTGTCAGAGACGTTCTCTTCCTGGACGCACTATAACTCTATATGGCCTTCCAAAAAACACAAAAGATTCATCGCAGCAGGAATACAAATCCGATATCCCGTCATCTGTAAGAAAATTTTGTGCCGATTCAGAAAAGTGAAACGAAATCTTTGAGTTAACCATCGCACTATTATGTCCTTGAGACAAAGGGAGACCATGGTTAAAGCAAATGAATGATGATGGAAGAATTGGTGAAATGGGAAAGTGGGAGGAAAACTGGAGTACCCCGAGAAAACCCCTCGAACACAATGTTGTCCACCACAAATTTACTGGACTGGACATCGAACCAGGGACTCCACGCACCAGAGGTAAGCGCTCTACCATTGAGTTGTGCCGATTGAAATGAAATCTTTGTTTTACGACCCACGGTTATGCCGGCTTGGCTAGTGGAATGAAGAAAGCGGGAGGAAACGGGAGAACCCCAAGAATACCCACGCATACGGCGTTTGTCCACCACAAAAGCTCATATCGAACTGGTGCGAGGTGGAATCGAACCAAAGACACCATGCACTAGGGGGTTAACGTTCTACCATTGAGCCAATGCCGCCCATTCCCTAGTAGCAAGAAAGCTTTCGGCTTGTGCTTGGCTTTTGGCTTTCTGCGTTTGCACTTGAAACGCATGCTTTCATACAATCTGTCTTTTGTAGTACTTGGCAGTGATGCTTTAGATTCTTCACAGAGTGTCTCATAACATCACTGGTAGTGATGTGAGGTGGAAAATTTCCCGCTATATTTTTCCGGAAAATTTTCCGTTCTAAAAAAAAAAAAAAAAATCAGTAATCAAGTAACAATTCCTCAGCAATCATAAAATTGGTTGAATTCATGTACAGAAATGTTTAAAAAAAATGAAAGATCGTTTAAAGAATCTGAAAATTTTCATGGCTCAGACAGTTTTCAGTACTATGTAGAAACAAGTTAAACAATTTTTCATGAATCGAAATATTTTCTGTCTGATATGCAAAAATTGAAGAACATTTTATAAGTCGGAAAATTTTCATCATTTTCAAGCAAAAAGTAAAACAACTTTTTGTGAATCGGAAAGTTTTATTGCTCTGTAGAAACAAATGAAAGGAATTTTCATAGATCGGAAAATTTTCATCACGCTGTAGAAACAAGTGGAAAAAACTTTTCATAAGCCGGACAATTTTGGATATTATGTATAGTGATGTTAGGTGGAAAATTTTCCACTATATTTAACTGCACATTCAGCTACAAAATTGAATTTCTGTAGAGGAAAGTTAGTCAGCAACAAATTATAATTTTCCAATTAGCTTTCGGGAACCGGAAAAGTTTCTAATATTTCAAGTTGGGAAGTAAAATTTTACACAGTGTTTCTCTCTCTCTCTTCCTCTGCGAGCTCCTTCGTTGCTAAGCGGTTAGCATACGCGCCTTTGGCATGTAAGACCTGGCTTCGATTCCCAGCGGGAGCTCATGTAGTTCGGATTTCACGTTAATCAGTTGGTCCCGTCTTATATAGTCTCGCTGCTGAAAGGGACGTTAAACTCAAAATCAACTCAATTCAACTCCTCTCTCTCTCTCTCTCTCTCTCTCTCTCTCTCTCTCTGTGTGTGTGTGTGTGTGTATGCAAAGCGCAGAGAACATACATTGAGTTCGTAGAGTACAAATATCCCATTCTATTATTTAAAATTTCAATTTTTTAAAAGTCATGAATATATTCCGATTCATAAAGACATACTCCACTTATTCCTACATCGTTTTTTAGCCGTAAAATTTATTGGTAATAAATATTGTCTTAAAAAGTTTCATGAAGTGAAAATCTAACGATTCTTCATTTCAAAAACTTCAATGCATTCTTCCCTCAGAATTCATCTTTGATCTTACAACATTAGATTTCGTCAGTTTAATACGCCTAAGACGGTTTTCTCATAGCTTTACTACTTTTATAGATTTACATACTGCAACATTTATAAATATGTAGATATAATACAAAGTGCCTACTGTCAATTTTTGACTACCTAAAATTCGAGTTTAAGTAACTCATGGAAGAAAATACTGACCATTTTCTGGGAATAAACATTTATTTATTCATATATTCATTCAGAAGAGAAAGTGAAATATAACTAATAAGGAAGCTGATTTGTGTAGTTGTTCTTCCAATAAAATAATAAAAGAAACATAAAAAGCTGCACTATTAGCGCTGCGTTCTAAAAGCAAAAAGTGATTTAATTTTAATTTACAAAATAAATAAAACATATTTCTTTTTTACATATGTATGTACTTGTTCTATGGAATCGTCATATTTTCGAATACATTTTTATACATAATAATGGTAGTTTTACAATACAAATATCTGCTCTAAGATGTTGATTATACAGAATTCCAATACTGAAATTATGACTTACAAGTGTTAAACACAATAAAATCATTTTCTGAAGATTATGAAGATTATTTTCTGTTACAAAAATAATCTTCATAAGGAACTTTTATGTAGTTATTTCATTACATAGGCAGGCCTACATGTGAAAAAGTAGTGGAATTTTCTGTTTCTGAAATTGATTAATTCACAAAGGTTTCTTTTCAATTTCTTGTCACATTTTAAATATTGGAATGGGATATTTGTTCTCTACGAACTCGATGTATATTCCCTGCAATTTACACACACACACACACACACACACACACACACACACACACACACACACACACACACACACACAGAGAGAGAGAGAGAGAGAGAGAGAGAGAGAGAGAGAGAGAGATAAACACTGTATATTTTTACTTCCCAACTTGAAATATTAGAAAATTTTCTAGTTCCCGAAAGCTAATTGGAAAATTATAATTTGTTGCTACCTCTTTCCTCTACAGGAACTGAATTTTATAGCTGAATGTGCTGTTAAATATAGTGGAAAATTTTCCAAAAAACATCACTATACATAATATCCAAAATTGTAGAAGTGTTACAACTGAACTACGTTACTGCAAATACCAATACTTGTATTTTTCTATTTTGCATGTGTTAAAGATGAATGTTGAAAAGTACGGTATGTTTTGATAAGCTATTCGCTATAAAAAAAAAAAAATAGTTTATTTAGGCAGGAAAACCGTAGACTAAAGAAAAATCAAAGATTATAAGTAGCCTATTTCTAGGAAGTCTTGAAAATAAATTAAAATTTTAATTTTGTTCTGCATTTACTCATGAATCTCTGGGGAGGGTTTCTAAATTTCCCATTTCCCTTGGTACGACCTCTGAAAGCCGTAACTTTGTTCGTTCCATTAGTGTATTTTCATTAGAAGAAATTGAGATAAAAAGAAATGTAGAGAACTGATTAAAATAATGAGTTATATACAGTGGTGAAGGGTGATAGTTTCAACAGGGTAGGTCCAATGTTGTTATAATAATAATAATAATAATAATAATAATAATAATAATAATAATAATAATGTTTATTTCTGTGCAATGAACAGCCTAATGGCAAAAATACAACACTTTATCAGACAAGATAAACACATATTACATACAATGTAAGCTACATACTAAAACAATAAAGCATAATGATAAAATAAAGTAAAATAACATCAGATTAATAATTCCTAGTCAAATTAACACCAAATATTTTTTTAGTCTCAAAATAGTCGTCATAAATACTAAAAATAATATTTGTCAAGCTCTAAAATTCATGCTTTTATACTAATAATAATTAAACTAAATTAAAAGAATTAGTCAATCTTCTTAAAATTACAAATTTCGGATTTAAAGGAACTAATGTTGATCTATTTCTTGTATTATACATTGGTACCCTTATCAGGCCCGTATCCACGGGGGGTCTAGGGGGCCGAGCCCCCCTAAATTTTTGCTGGCCCCCTAAAATTTTTACAGTAGGCTTGCAAAAGAACTATAATATGGTGATGAACTATCATATGGTTGGATCGGGCCCCTCCTAACTTCAGCCGGCCCTCTCCCCCTACATTTTTGGACTGGTTACAGGCCTGACCCTTATACCTATATTATGCAAGCAATATTCACTATGATAGCTATTGTCTAGTAGTTGCTTAATAAAATATCTTTCAATAAGTTTTCTCCTGTCGCTCAATGCCTGCAATCCCCAAAATTCATAACTACCTGAGTAGTAATCTCTATTCATTTTATGGCAGAGTAACCTAATAAAACATTTTTGTACAGACTCAATTTTTTTGCCAGTTATACCTATACTATTCCAAATAATAATAATAAACCAAACCAAACTCTATTACTATAATAATAATAATAAAATAATAATAATAATAATAATAATAATAATAATAATAATAATAATAATAATAATAATAATAATAATAATAATAATAATATCTGCATTACTTATATCATCTTGTAAATTAATTCCAAATGTCAGTTTTTCTTCTCATCAAATATATCAATTACTTTCTTCTTGAAAGCTGACTCGTTGACTAATATCCTTCAGAGTTCATTTCTGTAGCGATTGAAGCTAACAAGCTAAGTCAGTTGTTACTCATTATATTCCTCTGGAATGTTTTGATTTTCTTCGGTGCACCTCTGCGCTTGTCTTACATAGTCTTGTAGTAACTGGAATGCTTGAGTGCACATGTAACAAACGAAGTCATTATAGGTACACTTCTTGCAGGCCGTTTGATGAGATATATTGAACAAAATTAACAGGTCGAAGATAGTGCTTTCCGTCGTAAAAGATGACTGCCAGTTCATTCCGCAGCTGATTACCGTCGAAAGTGGGACACAGTTTAAGATTCTCTAATTTCGTTCTTGCAAAATCACTATTGTAATCCTGAAACTGTTCACAGTCAAGTAGTTCTGAAGATTCCAAAGAGAATAAATCACATCCACCCAAGCTTCAAGTACATCCAAAATTTCGCAGGAAAGTAGTTTTTAAGCTTTGCTTTTCCTTATCACCGAACTGCAACGAACTAATATTTTAACAAATCATGTACAGTTTCTTGTGAACGCACTTAATGTTTGCATCACTCCTTTGTAGCTAAGCTTGATAGACTGGAAGTATATTTTCTTTTTCAATATATGAAACATTATCGATAGACATAAAGGTCTTATGCAGAGTCGTTTTGACGCGTGATTAGTGCCATATTAAAGAGTTCGACTAACATATGTTTCCTGCAGTAGTCAGGCCTTTTAGTATGACGCTAATCAAACTTCAAAACGACTCTGCATAAGGCTAAAATATTTTACTATAGAAACACAAGACAAATTCACATGAATTTAACATAATTGAAGACCATCGACAACACCTATTCGATCCGGATCTCAATTTTCGTAATGAAATACACGTATGTGACTCATGGCTGATCTTAATTCGCCGTAATGCAATTTAATTGTTTCAGTTGGGTGTGATCGAGTGGGGAAGATGGACCACTACACTACCTAAGTTTCATAAGAAACATATGCTGTTTCGTATACTTGTACTGAAATATACTCTGCTTGTAAAATTTCGTCTTTATTTATATTATTCAAAACACATGACAAATACTCAATCAAGTCATTTTGTACGTCACTTACAATATCTCAGAAACACACACTCTCTAGTCAATTCTAATAAATACAACGAGTTTGGTATCGTATGGGTATGCGTCAATGTACGGAATAAAAGAGAATTAGTTTGTGATAATAGGCGTAGCATCTTTACAATCGCTTGTAACAGTTTTTGCATTGCGTTAGAGTCCGCAAACTTAAGCAAAGTTGGTACGGAATGGGGCCCACATTCTCTTGCTCTTTATTTGTTTGACATATCGAATTGAAATCGAAGGTCTCGACAGAAATGCTTTAGGTAGAAACAAATGTCGATAAGCGCTGAGGCCGGTCTCTTTCGCAGCTTAATACCAACACGTTCTGTCGCGGGATTTTCTGAGTAGCTTAGCCAGTGTTGCCACACTTGGTACAATTGTACCAAATTCAGCCCTTTTTGTCATTCATCGGCCCGTTCCTACCACGCTGGCATTTTCAGCCCCTTTTGTGAAAAAAGTTGGTACAATTCTATCCGATTCAGCACCATTTAACAAATACTTACTGTTATAATATAATACTTAAAATTATTAATAATGTGTTGTGATGTCTCTCAGGAAAGGTTTTACGACCCTGGACTGGTTTTACATTTATTATTATTTTTTTTTTTTTACAAATATCAGTGTACTTACCTTATATTCTCCTTACAGTCTATTATTCTCCTTCAGTCGTGAAATAAGCGAGAATAATGTGCTTTTTACTGTCTTACAGTCTTTATATTTTAATATTTTATTATAATGTACTCTTTACACATTACAGAGTGATTGATTTGTTCCTTGCTTTATATATTTTTTTCATATACGGCTATAATATTGTTTTGGTTTATTGGTCACTTTGAAATAGAGGCGCGGTTGGTTTCCTTACAATACATACCAAAGATGATAACTATTTCTCCTTTTAATTTGCGGTGTCCGTTATATTTACTACGTGCGAGAAAAGTTTCATCTACTTCCACGGTTGTTCGGGATCCAATTATTTGAATGTTTTTAAAAAGTAATTTTTAAGAAGAACACTTCCTTGGTTTGTTCTCTTGGAAGAGGGGGGGGGGGGGGGTTGTAGAACTTTACCTCTTTTAGTTTCGTGTTACAGAGCCATGTATTACAGTGGTATAACATAATGAATTCAGCCCTTTTTGTTTCAATTTGGTACTATTTTCCAGCCCACTCCAGAGCTAGGGCTGTGGCAACACTGAGCTTAGCAGTCGTTCTACTGTCGCTGGAGGAATGCCATCTGTCCAGGTGACATTGGCTTGAGACACTGCTCGCTGAGCCTTCTAGCAGTGGTGCTAACCACAATTTCTTTATCGGACAAAAATATTTTCTCAAGTTT
Source organism: Thermobia domestica (assembly GCF_964235325.1). Classification (NCBI taxonomy): domain Eukaryota; kingdom Metazoa; phylum Arthropoda; class Insecta; order Zygentoma; family Lepismatidae; genus Thermobia; species Thermobia domestica. The sequence goes on from NC_137465.1 coordinate 28,185,159, forward strand.
GAAAATTATCATACATTCTGTGCAAGGAAAATGAATTAATTATAAATCATAATTTATGAAACTAAATGGGTAGGCCGGGCCTCAGAGCCTCTTACCACCCTTCGCCACTGGTTATATACTACTACTACGTTCTGTTTTAAATTACAGTTCATTCTTTGATTCTGTTTAAAGCGCCACATTAGTGGAAATTAGTCAACAATAGCTCTTAACGCTGCTCGTGCAAATCTTGAGCTCGCTCGCTGCTTTGTTGTGAACGTGGTGTGATGATGGAATGCATGTACGCAAGGGGTAAAGCAAGCGAAGAGTAGAAATGAAACGACAATATAATAATATTCTATTATTAAACAGTGTTGCCAGATCTACTGATTTTGCAGGAGATCTCCTGCTTTTTCTACGTTCTACTGATCTACTGCGAAAGAAAATGAAAAGTGAACAATCTCCTGCTTTTTCCTTACTTCGAGAAGTTAAAGAAATATATTATTATTAATATTGAATTTTCAATGTTTCCTCACATAAAAAGACGAAAACTCTGTAGAGCATATAGTTATAGAGTTTTACTGTATATAATATGAATCCAAAGAATACAACTGTACGTCATCTTCTATATGCATTATGGTTAGCGTTTTTATGACTTTCTGTAAGATTTACAAATAAGTGTTGTTTAGATTGGAACTTGGGTTGGAAGAGTGGCTTAGATCATTTCTCCACGATCGTCAGCAAGAAACCGTCTTACGCCACGATTACGTGTGACTGTACCATATAGCTACGTTATCGCTACGTGCATGAAAAGACATTTTCCCACTCCACTTTGCTCTTTCACTACGTTTTACTTCACACACGTGTGTATCAAATAATATTAATATAAATCGGGACTTTTTCCTTTCATTTGCTCAACGTAGTTAATCGGAAATGAATTCTAGACTGCTTGTTTTGACTACTGCCCCCTTAATAATGGCAAATGTTATTAATCCCCCCCCCCGGATTCACATTCAAACGCCACCACTGTATATGTCTACTGCTTTCTCCTGCTTTTTATCTTCGAATCTTCTGCTTTTCCAACTGACTCGTTTGGCAACACTGTTATTAAATATCTTAAGAAGCAACAAACAGGTGGTTCACGTGCTCTTGCGAACTGCACAAGGCGATGCCCTGGTAGAAATACGTAATTCAGGAAGCTTTGGTCCTGTATAACTGTTCAGTGTCATTTTTTTATTTCATTCTCATTTCTATTTATTGAAAGTATTTCTTCAATGTGGGTAATGATAAGCCCTCAGGCATTCACTGCTTCTAGCTTTGCACTTCAAACTCCCTTCTCGAGGGGCACAAATTCCAATTTTCTTTTGAATTTTCCATTTCACGCTATACTAATTATCAAAACTTATGAAATAGAAAAAAAAACTGTATACCACTCACTTTACACAATACATGAGTAAATTATTAAACAATTCAAATCCTCTACGTTTACTAACTACTTTATGAAAAATATCTTCTTTAATTTAAAGAGATAATTGAAAATCTTAATGAAAACAAACGTATTTTGATGAGATTTTACTTTTTTTCATCACACTTATGTGCTCCAATCTTCTACTAAATAACGAAACTAGAAGAGCTTCAATCTTAACTTATTCATGTGGAGTGTTTTAGTTGTTCGTCTCTCGTTTCCTATTTCCAAGACGATCAGGAAATAGAGTTTTAAAGAAAGATTTATCGTTTTAGTACAAATGAATAAGTAGAATTACGTACAACAATTTTCAAAAATAAATAGTTATTGCTTTATGAAAGTGTGTTGATGATCTACTTTTCACGTTATCATATCGCGTATTCCGCCATGTTGTGGTGCCGTATATCCTGACCAGCGAACGAGTGCGGGCGGCCGGTTTTGGAACTAAAATACAAACAACAGTGTTTCTAACCGGATTACTTGTAATTAATCTATCACAGTTGTTATTGCCCTGTTCATAATAAACCACTTCACGCATATGTTCAAGTTAAGACAAACACAATTTCAAAAGTTATGTAAGTTATTTTCAGAACATTTTAAGGGACTGCAAAAAAAGTACATACACCCTCCATATTAATTTGGCAATAACTTGCGAATAAACTAATCTCAGTGTTGTACAAAGGAACACTGAGAACTTCGTAGCATTAGAGTGTAAGGAATTCCTACTTCATCTGTTAACAAAACCTCGAAGTTCATCTTTGTGAATCAAAGTTATCTTTGGCAACTGCGCTTTCATTGTTTAAAGCAAGTTTTGTTGTGTAGTTTTGAGATAAGGCGTTTTCGAAATTGCTACCAATTTGGACCATGTGATCGATTGATTGACAGTACCTTCAGTAAGAAATTTACATTGAGATCATTTTCGGATGTGCTGCGAAAGACTGGTGACAGAAAAACTGATAATCTAACCGCCTACGAAGGAGATTTGGATCCGCCCCTAATTAAGATGGTAGATAAAGATAACTTTCTCTGATATCTAACCTGTCATTATTTAGCATGGTTTGGTAATTTAAAAATCCAGTATTTCTACCATATTTTGAAAAAAAAAAAATATTTAAAAGAAATAAACCCAATGTTACATTGGGGGCGGTAGGGGAGCGATTAAAATTTAAAGTGGGGAGCCTGACAATTGATTTCTTATAGCCCCAGTGAAATTCAGAAAAAAACGAATTTCATATTAAAAAAGAAATACAAAATACATTTTCATGGTAACTCTTACATTCATTATGTTATTATAAAGTTAATGGTACTTTTGAAATTGATTAGAGTGAATCAATATGTATTTAAGTAACAAAACCACTTGCGTAAGTTTTTCAAAATATCAAGTTAGAAGATCAAGTTTGTCTTCCACTGTCATCTCATTGCTCAAAGACACCGGCGATGAAACAATTGGCCGGAAATCATGCGGCCGCTTCTTACATCAAATCATAAAGAAGATGATGAGTGCCAACGTTAGGTACGTAAGTTCAGTTTTTTTTTTCCTTTTTAAGGATCCTCTCTTGGAACTATACGTAGCACATTTTCGTACTTACACTTGAAATAAAAACACAGCTGTTTAAAGACGATTGATTGCCTTTGTCTTTGAATTTCATATGTGCACACAGGATTTGTTAAACAAGACCGTACATCTGATATGTTTGAACTATATGCAACTTATGCTCACGGGCTAAACTCAGTCTTCTGAAGTCAATTGACAAATGATTATGTATTACGGACACAAAGACAACACTAGGCTCCCAAGCTTCAAAATTATATTGTGTATGAAAACAGATAGTAGAATTAATTCTGTCACAAGAGACCTAGGGTCTGAAAGAAATTCAGAGGAAGTTCAAAGGGAATTTCTATACTCATAAATAAAATTTGTGAATTTATTGTGTATTGAACCAATGATATTTATGCTTACATTACCCATACGCTGATGTTTTATCGATACTTTTATTTCACATTTACCAAAAGGCTGGATTACGATAATAATCCTAAAAGAAAGATGCATTGTAATCAGGTTTTACAAGGCAATCCCGAAAGACAAGCTATCCAATCCCGTAGCCCTTTAAAAAATTAAGGAAAATTTCTTCTTCACTTCCTTTTCCCCCAAAGGGTTCACATTCATCGAAAAAATGAAATTTCTTTAGTTTCATAACATCCCATGATTATGCTCTTTATGCTAGAGGAGACAGATGATTAATGAAAGTGAAAGATTGTAAAATTAATTGTTGGGCTCTCACAGAACCACGTACAACAAAGACCAGTGTTGGGTAAGTTACTTGTAAAAATGTAACGCGTTACAAGTTACTTTACTTTCTCTTAAAATGTAACGCGTTAGTAACGCGTTACTTGCCCCAAAAAAGTAACTGTTACTTTACTTTGAAAGTAACGCGTTACTAACGCGTTACTTTTAGGTCCGAAACTTGAAATATGTGAAAAAAATTACTGCTTCAATTTTCCGTACTACTAGGTATTATTACCGCTATTATTATTATTATTATTATTATTATTATTATTATTATTATTATTATTATTATTATTATTATTATTATTGTTATTGCATTCCTGAATCGCTTTATATAAATGCAAGGACAAATTTTTACTTGTTATATAAACATTTTCGTATAATGTAACATTGATAAAATGCCATACTGCGTTACTCGTAGGGATGGGCACGAGCGAGTTCGAGCGACTTTTCTTTGAAACTCGATTCGACTAGAAACATACATCTTTGAGCTCGACCTGAGAACTCGGCTCGAAAAATTTCCTCCAACTCGACTCGAATTGGGGTCGAGTTTCGAGTCGAGTCGAGCCAAATCCGGTCTATAGTTTCGAGTACTCTCTTCAAGTATATTACATAAGACAATATAATTATTAACAATGACACTACTACTACTACAACTTTTATTATTATTATTATTATTATTATTATTATTATTATTATTATTATTATTATTATTATTATTATTATTAGAATAATAATAATAATAATAATAATAATAATAACACTGTATATAAACATGAAAGATATGTGGTTTGTATTTGAATACTAAAAAACTAGTTGATTGCCAACCTCGGTAATCGTGAATTGAGTTGATTTTGAGTTTAACGTCCCGTTCAGCAGCGAGGCTATATGAGACGTGGACCTACTGATTAAAGTGGAGTCCGAACCACATGAGCTCCCGCCAGGAATCGAACCCGGGTCTTCCACGCCAAAGGCGCGTACGCTAACCGCTTAGCCACGGAGGAGCTCTCGGTAATCATGAAGTCTAGGAGTCAAGGACATTGTTCACGAGCTTCTGAATTTGGGTTGAGGGTCTAGGTTGAGTATTCGGAATCGAGCCGAACACTGTTAAAAGTTATAGGGCACTGGCCAAATATCTTCAAAACTGCTCGGCCCGGGTTTAGAATTGTCAACGACTCGAACAGCTCGGCTCACAGCTCATTCACTATCGATCCGAACCGAGAAGTGAGCCGAGCCAACAGCTCACCGAACCGACTCGGCTCAGTTGAGCCGTACCGAGCAGATGGCTCATCCCAACCAAGCCAGCTCGAGTCGATGGTTCACCCCAAGCGAGCCGGCTCGAGCCATCTTCTCAGTTGAGCCGAGCGGAGCTGAGCTTGTTATAAAAAATATCTTGTGGTCTCGCTATCAAGACGAGACGAGATGCGAGCAGTATCCACTCTCGTGAGCAACATTAAAAGTAATCCATATTACTGCTTAGCTTACATTTCTTATGGCTTTCGCTTTCCAGTGTAATCAGGCCATGATTTCAAGACGAAGTAAAACGAACGAGCCATTTATCAAACTCGATTGGACTCGAAACTCGACGCGAAAAACTGAATCGGCTCGGAACTCGACTCGAGAATATTACCTTCGACTTGACTCGAAACTCGTCTTGAATTCCGGTCGAGTCGAGTTTTATCTTGACTCGTGCTCATCCTTATGCGTTAGAAAAAATTGTTGCTTATTATTATTCTGCTAAACTAATTGTATAATAATAACAATGTTCTTATGTAAAATTAAAAATACAGAATATAGAGAAACATTACACTACAACTGACAAAATGAGAACACACGAACTGTGGGTGAATCAAAACTTGCCAGTAACTCTAAAATCGATACATGCTTTTTAAAGCTAGTTTTAAACTCTATAATCAATGGGACTCTAAGATAAGCAAACTGATCTGAAAGAACTCCAATATTACATACCATCAGCAAACTATTTTCTAGTAATAAAGTAGGCCTGCTCAACAGAACAGTTTATTCACATTAACCCCTTACTGTATATCGCTAATTATGGCACCCTAGTTGTTGATATTTTCCGCCGGGGCACTTCAGATACTTTACTTTTAAATTCTCCACCATCATCCTCAGCTCTTAAGAAAAAAGCATTCTTTCAAATGTTCGAACGGTAAAATATTTTCGTTCTCCATCTTTATAAAAACAACACCAATCAAAGTAAAATGGACTACCGGTATCATTGCACTCGTAGTTCACTCACTGAATATATTGATTTGGAGCTGTCAAAATCCACGACAAAATCTTCCAGGTGCTTGCAATCAGTACACGTGATTACCCTAAGGCTGTCCTCATCTTTTAAAAACAGCAAGTGGCACTACGAACTTATCTGTTTCTCTATGCGTCGGTGATTGTCGGTCACTGACATACGTAGTTCATGCTCGATTGTTTCATTCTGAGAAATTCACTTACAGGAAAGGAACACATGTTTCCGAAAAAAATACATATATTGTAGTTACTCATCCGAAATGTAACGCAAAAAAAGTAACGCAAACTAGGTACGTTACTTAAAAATTTGTAACGCGTTACCGTTACAGTTACTTTGGAAAAAATGTAACGCGTTACTAGGAAAAGTTACTTAAAAAGTAACGCGTTACAAGTAACGCGTTACTTGCGTTACGTTACTTCCCAAGACTGACAAAGACACATGCGCTAGCCAATAGACCAACGAAGATAACTTCACAGTTCTCGAGTGGAAACGTATCGGAATTCTTTCTTGGCTACAACTTAAGAAAATAATTTAGTTGTCAATCGATAGACCTACATTAAAACAAATACAAGCATCGCGAGCTTTAACTTGATTTAAACTTACAGTTACAAGCTATTGCGCAAGTATCTAAGCCACCAACCCATAATTAATCTTTTAGTCATTAACATCTTATTACTGAGTTTTACAGGTTTCTACTGTTTTATAATGAAATCAAATAAAACGTAATCATTTTTATATATATAGCTATAATCTGCTTAATACACGGTAGAAATTCACTTGTGTGCTATCTTGTTCTTAAATTGTTAATTTCCATGCATATGCCATTATCCACAATACATCTGCATTACTGCAGGAATAACAATTACTGCATTCAATAACAACTATACAATTTATGGAGTTCTTTATTAAGCGAAACAGATTAGGCTACTTATAACATGTAAACTGCAACTTTTGAAAATCGTTGGATACACTGCAGAGTGACGCTCTCCGTTCCCCTGTCCCACCGCGTTTACCTAGAAACTGATGTAAACACAAAACTAGCGCCCTCCACGAAAAACCGCACTAATATCCTGGTCAGGTAATAGTATCACAAAACAGCACTAAAATATGACAGTGGGCCTCCGTGGCGGACGGCTAGCGCGTTCGGCTGTTAACCGAAAGGTTGGTGGTTCGAGCCCACCCGGGAGCGATAGTTTTAGTTACCGCTGCTATGTTAATTCGAAATGTACTAATGTAATAATCATCAATAATGTCAAGTTGTATCTGAAAACTCGTCACCTAAGATCTTCGGCTGGATTATTAACTTTAGTAGCGATAATCAAATCTAACTCTTAGCTCCTTTCCCTCAATTTAATTCGACAGCATCATCCATCACATGAGTTGGGTAAGTTTTTAGCTGTGCAATTTCCAGCTCTTTCTCATTGGATCCTTTTCCAACAAGTTCTTATCTTGAATTCTTATTGATAGGGGGCACGACTGATCACTGCTAGAGCGATTACCCCTGGTTCGATCGCCAGCCAATTTTGTGGTGGACAACATCGTGTTCGTTGGTTTTCTGATATACTCCTAGTTCCTCCCATTCTCTCATTCTACTAATTCTTCCATAACCATTCGTTTGTTTTAATCGTAGTCCCCAGAACATAACCGACGGACCTTAAATTCAAAGATGCCATTTCTAATTCGTATTTACGCCCATATTTCAAAAGTGGCTTATTATTTTAAATTTCTTGCATTTTGTCCGCTCTCCTGACTCATCTATCATAATCTACACAATATCATTTCATGACTGTCTCTTAACATTTCATACAAAAACTCGAAAATATTGTTCTTCTCCGTATATGCTTACTTCACTTTTGCTAGCCTTACTTTTATTTAATATTCGCACTTCCCTTAATAATTACATGTAATGTCATAGTAAAATAAGGGAATCGCATGTTGTATATGATAGAATAGCATAGGTACTGCCTTGAAGGCATATTAAGGTTGACTGTGAAAGTGCAGACCAGCATTCGTTAATATAGACGTAATAAAATAAAACATCAGTGTGCTCGCCAGGGATCGAACCTGGGACCTTCCGCGTGTTAGGCGGATGTGATAACCACTACACCACGAGCACACACATTGATGTCTGCTTATACTCAAGCAAAACAGTGCAAGAATGTTCATGTGAAGTAGGGAACACATGCGTGACTTCTTGCGACCTGTACTCATATTTCGTATAAACTAATATTTGTAAAACACGAGATTGGATTACCCACAATTTTGCATGCGAAAACCATACTCAAACGTTTATTACACTTACCTGAAAAATGAGAGATCACGGCTAAGTGCAGGGCAGTATCTAACACTTTTACCGTTCGGCATATTATTCGCACATCATATTTTGTGTCTCTCGTTTTGTTTTCTATAGCAATGCCTTTGTAAATGAAACAAACCTAGTAAACACAGCACGAAAACTAAGCCATTTTAGTTTTACACAAAGAGCAGCGTTGCAAAGGTCGCGATGTAGTACTGCATCACCATTGCCATCAGTAATGATTCACCTTACGTTTGTAGACAGCCTCTTATTTCCGTTTACCATACTTTATTCTCAATTTCTAAAAATATGCCGCTTGGGACCTATGGGCCGTGCGTAAATTGGACCTTTCCATTCTAACTCTGTTATCCAGCTATCTGGATTGCCACATACTATGACGGGGAAGGGCGCTTTGTGTTTAGGAGTTTGTACGACAGCGAATGACATACCAATCAAGTCCTGACGGGTTCATTTGGTTACATCAATGTAGCCATATTGGTAATTGAATTAGTTGATCTGGCGATTATTGACATGAAAAATTTAGAAGATTACAACTTAGGAAAAATATATATCTTATGTAAGAAATACAGACGTCAAAACGGAGATTCTCCAACTTAAATAACTAATCTGAAATCTGTGGCAAGTTTCGATTCTTTGTAGTTATAATATTGTACGATATTATTAATTGGTATCAGTGAAATATGATGAAGAGCGAAGAGAATGAAAATAGAACAGTGAGACCGCTCAAGAAACACTACTGCCCTCGGTTTTACTCAGTTACTACATTGTGTGTTATATATTGCTCATCATGTACTGCAATCTGCTAATACAAAATAACAATAATGAATTTGGATAGTCAAACAGTATATTACCAAACAGCAGCAGAGTGGCGCAGTGAAAGCGTGCTGGGCCCATAACCCAGAGGTCCGTGGATCGAAACCACGCTCTGCTAATTCATTTTGCTTCTCACATAGTTAAGAAATCACGAAGAAAATTGCATTTTGAAGACAAGTTCAGTATGGGTAACGCCTCCCTTCATATAATTATATATGATTCGGAAATCTCGTTTAGAACAATCTGAGCAATCTTTACTTAGTAGTTCTGGTAAGTCTTTACTTTGACTCCAACTGTGACTTTAATCGGTTGTTATAGGTTCAGTTACTTCCTGGAACTGTTTGTGCGTGAGTCACTTGTTAGAACTGTTCGTGCCTTTGGTGTGACGGCTTAGTTCATATTTTTCCCACTAGGTGTCTGTGTAGTCATATGGTAGTTGGTTAGTAGTCACATGTTCTGTGTGCATGTATGTGTGTGCTGCTGTTTGCGGCATGCGGGAGCGCGTAATTGAATTGGTTGAATTGAGTTAGAGAAAACCTATCATAGTTGTGGTCTAAACTGAAGATATTTTCGACGTATTCTAAAAGTGGACGTTTATTGGTTTCTTGTTTGTAATAATAGCAAGTGTGCTCGGTTTAATGAAACGACGTGTGTGCGGAAAAGAACATTTTTCAGTAATGTTGAGTAATGTGCATGTGTTCTTGGTATCTTATTTTTTCGTGTGTGGAATCAGCAGTTATGAGTTCATTATTCATGAGATTTCTCCTATGGCGAAATGGTGAGTGTTTTCTTTTTTTAATTCATATTATTTTTATTCTTGATTTGTTTTGCATTTGAGTATTAGGCAAAGTATTTGGTTTGCTGCTGCTTGTCCTATTGTCTTGTTGAGATGTAATTTTTTTTTCTTTGTCATGCACTGATTTATGATTAGAGACGCGTGTTTTTTTTATTTTTCCCTTCTTATCTTAGCTTTATAGTAGTGGTGTGATTATTTATTATTATTTTGGATGTTTTTATGGTACTTGAGCGGGGGGGGGGTTGGGGGGCGGTAGCCCCCCATTTAGATCTCAAAATTCATAGTCGCCGCTTCACCTGAATTGATGTTTAGTAACATTGTGGCCCTTGTACTTATAGTATAATTCTTAACTTCGTATAGTAACATTGTGGCCCTTGTACTTATAGTATAATTCTTAACATCGTATAGTAACATTGTGGCCCTTGTACTTATAGTATAATTCTTAACATCGTACGTTACTTTCACTGTGTTAGCAATTGTAATCGATTCATGTGATCCGGTTCCGGGAGCAGTTTAGGAATGATTCCTAAACTGCTCCGGGAACCGGATCACATGAATCGGTTGAAGTCACAGTTGGAGTCAAAGTAAAAATTTGCCGTAGTTCTGAAGAAAATGTTAACATGAAATCGCGTAAAGGTGCTGCATACTGTGTTTGGTTGTTGAAGTGAGTAGACGTGTCTTCGCTCTGTGCAACAAGCTCTGACGTGTTTACCTTCAACGGTGCTTTCCTTAACATTCGTTTTGCTGTTGTTCATTTTTTCGTTTTTTTTTCCTCTGTAATTTTTGTGAGTGAATTCGTTGAATGAACCATGTCGTTAAAAAGGGTCAATACATTAAAATATGATTTTGGTGGTGTTTCACAGCGACCAAGTACCTTGAGTTTGCATCAGTGGCTCAGTGATTCTTTCAAGTTTTCTGTTGATGATGTGTTGAGTATTGAAATGGATGTTTATCGTAAATTGTTGTATGTGAAACTACGTACCGAAGAACTTTGTGAAAACGTTTTGCGTGCTTCTGACGGAACTGTGTACTATAGTGATACAGATGGACAACATGCGGTACCAGTTTTGTGGGCTGATGTGCAAATTATAACAGTTAAATTGCTTTGTACACCAATGGAACTTGACGATTTTGAAATTAAGAAAGTTCTTGGGGACTATGGGATCATCTCGAAAATTTCTGATGAACTATATTCCGTTGATCATGTTTACCCTATACGAACCGGGCGTAAATTAATACGTATGGAAGTAAAAAGGCCTATTCCATCTTTTGTTGTCATCCAAGGACAAAAGTTTTGTGTCACGTACCCCAACCAGATCCGAACCTGTCTCAGGTGCAATGGGGCTCATATGTACTCCAATTGTCCCCTTCGAGTTCCCAGTGATCCGAACAGTTATGCAGGGAAGGTAGCTCCTATATTTCGCAATAACGATCCTGCAGAGCGTCTTATGCCTAAATTTGACAGTTTGCCCATTCCTTCCCGACACTAGAACAAACCCACTACTAGTGTACCGTGCTCATCTGACGCAAATGTACCTACAATAGACGCTTCTCAATTTCCGGAACTACCAAGTACGAATGTTTCCTGCGAGCCGAACAGTGCTAAGAGTGTTTCCTCAGAATCGTCCGCAAGTGCGTGTTTTAGTTGTTCCACTGAAAAACAAGATGGTTCACAGCCGTAACTACTCCCATCTGCTGCACCTTCATCTAATTCTGTTTCTGATCTCGAAACAGTTCCTGGGGGAGAAGATCTCTCTACTGCGCCGATTTCTACGACAGTTAATCGTAATGAGAGCTGCTCGCCTGGCTCCCAAGCAAAGTGTGGTTCTCCTGAAGAAAGGTTTCATGCTCCCTCCCCCCATCTCAGTCTAGTGAGTCGGAGGTCGCTTCTCCTATCATGGAAGTAAGTACAGTTAGTGACGACAATCGAAATCGACGCAAGCGTACGAAACGTAATGAATTGAGTCAAAAGCTATTTAAAAAGTCTGAAAATGACACGAATGCCTCTATTCTGTCTCCAACTACTGACATTATGTCGTAATATGGTTCTTAATACAGTACATGTGCTATATTTTAATGAATTCAGTTTAAGTATCTTACAGCACGTTAGTCTCTTCTTCTATAATACGTTAGATTGATATGTATGTCATTTAGATGTTTTAAGCTTTCTTTTATTGTTTCTCTTGTCAGATATTATGCCGCTATATTTACTTTCTCTGCTCATTCTTTTGTGTCGGTGGTTTTCTGTGCTTACCAGTGTGATGATGCTTAAAATTGCTACGATTAACATTAATAATTTGCAAAGTTCCGCCAAGCAATTTGCTCTTTGTGACTTTTTGCGCATAGAGGGCATTGACGTTGCCTTTTTACAAGAGGTTGGTATTTCTGAATTAAATCTTAGTCCATCTTATGCTATAGAAAATAACTTTGACAATAGTGGCACAGGTACAGCTATTGCTTACCGACATTCAACAAATTTTTCTTCACCTGTGTTCCATCCCTCTGCTCGAATAATACGGGGTAATCTAGGAGACATCAATCTTGTCAATATTTATTCTCCGAGTGGTTCACAAGCTCGCACCAGGCGAAATGCTTTCTTTTCTCAGGACGTTGCTCTGTCGCTTGGACCCAATGTTGAAAGGTTAATTTTGGCTGGAGATTATAATTGCGTTTTAAGGCCTGAAGATCAAACGCCGGGATTTAACTACTGCCATACCCTCCACGAGTTAATCAATGGACTTCATTTACGAGACACATGGATCTGTCTGAAGCCACAAGCACGGGATTACACTTATTTATCACACCAGAGTGCCTCTCGCCTTGATCGCATATATGTATCTCCTGTGTTGGTACCATGCATTAAGCACGTTGAAATTGCCCCCACCTCCTTTTCTGATCACTCAGCCTATATCGTATCTTTCAGCTTTCCTGATCTACGAGTTGAACGAGGTAGGGGTTATTGGCAATTCAACACATCGTTATTGGAAGACGATCAATTTTGTTCTGAGTTTCAGTCCAAATGGCGTTACTGGCTTAGGCAACGTCAATACTTTCCCACAGTAGGCGACTGGTGGAATACTTATTTCAAACCACGGTTTGCAAGTTTCTGTCGGTGGTACTCATCTAAAAAATCCAGAGATCTTCGTAATCTGCATTACTTTTATACCAGGTGTTTGCGAGAAGCTCGCTGTGCTGCTGTTTCTGACTTATCTATGTTCTCTCAGGTTAAGCGCTATCAAGCTTTGCTTCTCAATTTGCATCGCCGCCGTGTAGCTGGCATCAAGGTCAGAAGCAAGGTTCCCATAATAGATGCTGATGAAGAACCATCATTACATCATGTCCTCAAAGAAATCAAACGAGTCCAAGGAAAATGGATCCATCAAATCATAGATGACGACGGACATCTTCATAAGGATGTTGCTTCCATCAAACATGTGTTTTGGATGCACTACTCAGAACTTTATAGTATTGCAGACACTACTACAACGTCTGGGGAATTATCTGCTTCACTTTCTGGTATTCTTGATGATGCAGCGCAGCAATCTCTTGTTCGAGTTTTTAGTATTGAAGATGTACATCACGCTGTTCTCGCAGCTCCGAAAGGTAAATCTCCAGGACTAGATGGCATATCTGCAGAATGGTATGTTAAGTTTTTCCCTCTAATTGGTGAAACACTGACCTGTCTCGTTAATGAATATTTCAGTAACAACCCACAGAGACTGTATAGAAGTCCTGGTGTCACAGTATTTATACCTAAGCAAGCACACCCTACAAGTGTTACTCATTATCGACCCATCACTCTCCTGAATTGTGATTACAAGTTGCTTGCTCGTTGTTTGAACAACAGACTATCCCACTATATTGATATTCTCGCTGGACCATTTCAATATGCACGAGTCGGAGTGAAAAAAATATATCACGTACTTCAAACTATTCGAGATGTTATTGCAAATTTTCAGACTAACACTACTAGTCATGCTTTGCTATCTTTAGATTTTAACCAAGCCTTTGATCGTGTAGATCACAATTATTTGTGGTCAATATTGAACCATATGGGCGTTGGAGACTTATTTGTCCGTTGGATTCGCGTCCTGTATGGTGACGCTCAATCGAAATTAAAATCAATGGGTTCCTGACTACACCTCTTAAACTCAAACGCAGCGTTAGGCAAGGATGTCCATTAAGCATGACTCTTTTTATAATTTCCATCTGTCCTTTCCTACACAGCATTGCTCAACGTATCCAAGGCCTTACTATCTGCAATGTTCCTGTTAAGGTGTATAGTTTTGCTGATGACGTACATGTTTTCCTTCGTGATCCCCAGGATTTAGAAGTAGTTGAAGATTGCGTTCACAAGTACTCTGAACAGTCAGGAGCACGTCTTAGTCGCTTTAAATCTAAACTTATGGCATTAGGAAATGGTTCTACGAATGAATATACCAATTTTCCTCAGGTAGTGAAGATTATGAAAGTACTTGGTATTTATTTTTCCTGCAACTTGCATGAGAGTATAGAAAAAAATTTTGAAGATGTTTTTCTGAAGGTTCGCTCTGTTTTACATCAACATACATCTCGTCACCTGTCGTTGATATCTCGTGTCTACTTTGTGAATACATATGCATTTTCCAAGTTGTGGTACGTCTGTCAAATTTTGCCTATGCCTACATCTTACATTCAGAAGTTTACGAGCATTGGTAACTGGTTTGTGTGGACAGGTATGATTTTTCGAGTACGATATCCAACTCCATGTTTACCATATGGTGCAGGAGGGCTCAACTTGATCCATGTTGCAAGTAAAACGAAAGCTTTATTCTCCTACCGAGGATTCCAAAACATTCAAGGTATTGGAGATCAACTCAGCACGACCGTTCTTTCGTCTCTCGTAGCTACCAATGATGGAGTACTACCTGTGAACTTATCTCAAATTCCTCCCGACTTTTGGTATTTTAAAGATGTAATATGTAATTATTTCTACCTGTCTGCCCGTGGCCTTCAAACCTTACCTCACAGAGTGAAACTTCTCTATAACTTGTTTCTACAAGAACAACGAAGCCAATGTCCTCACATAGTTACAAAATTCCCATCTGCGCATTGGCAACGTATTTGGAGAACAATTTCATCTACTGTTGTGTCAACCTCAGCCCGCTCCTTATGGTACAGAACTGTTAATAACATTATAGATACTAAGGCTAAACGACATCACCTTCATATTACAGATGACAACCAGTGTTCTCTTTGTGGACAAGTTGATACTTTAGAACACCGTCTCACCACCTGCAACGGATCGATCTCAGTTTGGAAAACCTATAGAGAAATGGTTCAATATTTGTGTAAAATAAGCATGGATTCCATTACTGTTCACACGCTTTTGTTTCCTGATTTTAAGTTTTTTCCTAATGAGAAGCAAAACTCTGTTGTATGGCTCACTGCTAATACCATTGAATTTATTCTGTCCCCTAGTTCTCCTCAAGCACATCACACCTACAAAGATTTCCTGTGTTTACGATACGGTAAATTACCACCACCAAGAAAGAAAAAACTCTTTGCGCATTACCTGAATTACCTCTTGTATGGGTATGCACTATAATTGACTTGTAAATTTCTTGTTACTTGCTCTACTATATATATTCACTTTGTAACTACAAACTATACCAATGTGTAGTCTTATTTTTTTTCCTGAATTTTGCGCTGATATGTAATATGAATTATTAACAATAAACAAATGAAAAAACAACAACAAAAAAAAGAGGTCCGTGGATCGAAACCACGCTCTGCTAATTCATTTTGCTTCTCACATAGTTAAGAAATCACGAAGAAAATTGCATTTTGAAGACAAGTTCAGTATGGGTAACGCCTCCCTTCATATAATTATATATGATTCGGAAATCTCGTTTAGAACAGTCTGAGCAGTCTTTACTTAGTAGTTCTGAAGAAAATGTTAACATGAAATCGCGTAAAGGTGCTGCTGCCGTTATGTTTTAAATTTTTAAAAATTTTCAAAATTGAGATGAGAAAAGTATTATTACTACGCTCTCACATGCCTCGTACGCATAAAATCCTTTTATATAAAGAAACACTGCCCATAGAGAGAGTAAATAAACAACGCACAAATATCCCACATACTTGATATACGAAGTGTGAGTAGGGTGGGGACACTTGGTGCTGTTTTTTTTCCTACTGCGCATGCGCAAACCCTGGACGCTGATTGGCTGGCGCAGGTCACGTGACCCGGCCACGCCCCCTGACGCTGATTGGTTGGCCACGCCCCCGGCCACGCCCCTTCACGCTGATTGGCCGGTGCAGGCCACGCCCCCGGCCACGCCCCTTGACGCTGATTGGTTGGCCACGCCCCCTTCACGCTGATTGGTCGGCGCAGGCCACGCCCCCGGTCACGCTCTTTTACGACCTCCTATCTACTGCGCCGACTGGCTGGCAGCGGACCCCACCGATTGGCTGGCGCGGGACTCCCTTCCGATTGGCTGGCAGCGGACCCCGCCCCGTACGCACCGATTGGCTGGCGCAGGACCCTCCCTCTTTACGCTGATTGGTCGACCACGCGCACGGTCTGCGCAGATCACCCTCCACGCACTCGTTCCCTTTTATGAGCACTTTACGAACACATAGCAGATCGATAACACATTCTCCATCCATCTATTTAGCATAGCACATATTACATAAGACTATATAGCATAGCAGGGGTGTACTTGTTCCCTTTTATGAACACTTTACAACCACATAGCAGAGTATGGCTTATTTTCTTTTACGGGGTAGCAACACCCCAACCCTCCTCCTTTCTCATCCAGGGCTTGGGACCGGCAATGGCGGAGTTTAAAAAAATAATACCATCATACTCTCATAAATGAATAAAGCATAATATCATTAGCATCAATATTGGTGAGTGAGAATTTGTTTAAGAAATCGTGCAGTGAATAACCAGATGCACGACATGCTAGATATAGAAAACAGTAATGTCCACAAAATCGAGATAAATCACCTTGAATACGTCTATTATTCCATGTATAATACAGACAGTTTCGTTTTAAAAACCTTATATGATGTTGTATATAGGGAGGTATACCATAGCTATCGAAATACTCTCCCACACGCATATTAGATATATAAACAGCAACCCAATGTTCACCAGGCTTATCACTAGAATCAGTATTTATAATTATGGCGGCTGGAAATGTATGAATAAACAAAGGTAACTCATCGGCGGCATACACACCAATAAAATGATCTTTAGGCAAATTTTGTTGTAATACTTCATAAAGCTCAATTGTATTTAACATTTTTAATTAATATATACTTTTCTCTGGAAATCAATTTCTAATTCTGAAGAGAATTCAGCATAAATAATTGCTGTTACAGGAGATGGCAGTGCTTCTTTAAAATGAACCTCTAGGCGTACACTTCCTTGCCGTTGTGGGCTAGTATGAAATCCAGCGCTAGCACTAGAATCGGGAGTTAAATCAAACACCAGTAGAGTATAACCATTAGGATATTCGGCTAGTGAAATATTATTACCTTGATTAGAATAATAAATACCTGAACCTGTAAATAACGTGGAATATGCTTGTATATATAGCTTATTATCAAAATCAGGTTGTAATGGTTTGGAAGGCACAGGCGTTCCATCAACATACAGTGTAAAAAATGACATATTAAAATGCTGAAAATTGAACGGATTTGTCTGATAAGTACCATTAAAAGCAGTATTAGTAACAAAACCAATAATAATACGTTTAGGCACTAGGCCTGAAAATAGATCTGGAAGTGTACTATCCATAATTCCTTGTGGCAGCGTTTCAGTCTTCACTTGCACTTTTGTTATAGGATATTTTACTCTAAATTTAGGATTTTGTAATACTTTATTATGCGCTATTTTAACTGCTGGTGATACATCAACCTTTTTCACAAGCAATGTTGCATCTGTAATTACAACTTTTCCATCAGCATCTGCGTCACCCATTAGACAGAATGTAGGTTTAGCTGGAATTAGTTTAATGCGTAGTTGTACACCATTCAGTAAAAATTTCTCCTGATTAAATATATCAGCATGAATATAACCCAATAGTTCAAATGACTGACTTAAAGTAGTGAGAAGAAAACGTTGTTTAAATCCTACATTAGCATCGGCCACACTATCCATATGTCCTGCAGTATCTTTAAACCACATTGATGTTTGAAGATGCGTTGATTTAGCTTCAGCATTATAATTTAGTAGTTTTTCAATATACGATCGATATGGATATGTGTGTGAAGAGTAGGAAATAAGTTGATTATTTAAATATAATTGCAATTCACTGAACATTGCATTGAGAAAATCATTTACAGGGCCGATTTTCTTATCGGCAGAAGTTAAATTAGAACCATCTGATTTAGTAATTTTACCTTTAATATAAAACATTGTGTGCGATAAGTCAATATAGTCGTCCCCATGACCGGGGACAACAAATTCTATTGGTGCATTATCAGCTATCGAAGCCACAGGCTTATATGGAACTATTTTATTACCTATAATACTGGTTTGAGTGGGTAAACCAGCAAATAAATCTAATTCTGATTTCATACACTCACACTGCATTTTCTCTCTATTATATTCACACATGGTAAAATTTATAATACCGTATTACGTTTGCGAAAATGTAATTTTACACATACACTGCCATGTTGGAAAGGAAGCGGATTACCTGTACTATCTCTTAAATCAATAATAATTTGATCAAATTGTTTACGTTGCACGGGGACATAGTGAGGATTGTCAAAAATATGTACATTATTAATACCATACTCTGTAATATTTGTATTTATAATACGTAACAATGGAGCTACTGTGTCACCCACCATTTGTGGTTCTACAATATCACTGTAAATATACATAAGTGTAGGTAGCGATTTCTGTAAATCAGGTGGATAACGAGCATGATGCACAACTGCAATATCTTCTTGTTGTATGTGATCAAAACCTAGTATTCTGGCTAGTTCAGGAGATAGACGTACTTCTATACGCCTCTCTTGATCTTTTATTACTCTACTGACTTCAATTCGTTTTACTGATGCTTTAACTTTTAATTGTAAATTTAATATATCACTTTTATGATTAATTTGAGATAGAATATCATCGACATTATAATAGTGTCCTGGTAAGATTTTAGTTATGTTCCAGCTTTCTGTATTCATGAGACGGTAATAAATATTATTAGTATATTTGGAAACATTCTGAAATGAATTTGTATAATGTACTTCAACAACTGCCGTCTCCCACTCACCTTTCTCTAGCACCAATGGATGATATAATTTGGTAGTATAACATGACAAAGTATTTTGTGGAAAATACTCCATAGAACTGTTACTCGGTAGTGTAAGATAAAAGCTAGTCTGTTCCATATTAATCAAAAATATCACTCTTCCTTTTCTTTGTACCACCAGTCGTCTTTGCAAAATGAACTTTTCTCCGTTTTCTTCCAGATCCTACCAACACTTGATTTATTTTATTTTGAGCTTTAGTTTTTAAATTATTTTTAGCTTCTTGCCAACGTGATGTTAAAGCTTCGTCAATAGGTCTATTATCACCTAATACATCTCCTGCTACATTAATTCCTGTACGTAACAATTCTTTACCAACAGTTCTTGCTCCTTGTTTAATTAACGGAAATACACTTCGAAATAAACCACCTAAAAAACTTCCAATACCATAACCTTCTTGATATGGTGCACCTCTATACACGTTATAACCACCTCCTGCTTGGTGAGTATAGTATTTAAAGTATGGATCATTCATTATTATTATTATTTTTTCCTATATACACAAATATAACAATCGTTTATAATATTGTATTGTGGCTAAATGTTTTTTAAATATGACACAGGAATCCATGAATTAAAGGAAGGGGGATATCCCCGCCAACGAACAAGTACACGTTTACCTTTAACTTCTAAAATTTCGTCTATTTCATAAACTTTAGGCAGAGGCACTCCTTGTAATTCCTCCTCGTAAAATGTACCATCAATTACTTCACCATTTAAGTCCTCCAACACATAAACCACTTTCTTTTCCTTACGTATCACCTGTTTTATTTTAAATATTTCTACAGTCCACTTTTCCTTGTACCCTTTTTCAAAATGCCGTTTTGCTTTAGTAATGCGCACAGTATCACCTTTTTTATATTTTGCAATGTTAGTATGTGGCACTGGTTTTATTAATTTATTCCAAACTTGTTGAAAAGTGTCCTGGTTCACACTGGCGGGTGGTAATTGATGAGCTCTATGCGGTCTAGAATTATATGCCTGAACAAGTTTCGATAGCACATCTATGTATCGGTAAGTCTTCTTGGCTGTAAAATATTTCCACATTCGTTCTTTAAGAGTTCGATTAAAACGTTCCACCACACTTGCTTTAATATCGGCGTTTTGTGTTGTGAAGAATTTAATATTTTGCTTTTTTAAGTATAACTGAAATGGTCTATTAACAAACTCTGTACCTTTATCTGTTTGTAGACGTAAGGGTCTACGACGTGTAGATGCAAATATTTGCTTAAATGCTTTTATGTTTTCACCAGTTTTTGTACGTACAGGCACAGCCCAGGCATAACGACTAAACAAATCAATCACTGTTAAAATATACCTATTACCATCATTATACTTCTGCAGACTGTGCATATCGTTTAAATCAGCTTGCCACTGATCGTCGATATTGAACACTAAATAGGGATTACGTGGAAACTTTTTACGTACAGGCTTATGCAGAGTATAAGTCGATTGTTCTTTTACCCACTGTTGCACTTTGTGTAAAGGAATAGATTTCTTCACAGCTCTCCATAATGCGGTAGCAGTTGAAAACGAGGCAGGGTGTGAAGGGTTATAATAAATATCGGCCAGCTTCTTCATATTTTATAATCACACCATCTGTTGACAACTTTACGTTTACGTGGTGGCTCCTCCTCCTCCTCCTCTTCTTCTTCCTGTTTTGGATCAGCGGCAGCGGCAGATGATGATGTCAGCTTACGAATATATTCTATACGTTGTGGGTTACCTATATACTCTAAAGGTATATTGGATTTTGCTAACAGTACAGCAAAGGGTTCCCAACCTGTAGGGGGAATATTTTTCTTGCGATACCTGACAAAATCTGCTATTAGATCTACTATATTAGCTCCAGGAATTAATTTATTATAAATATTAACATTACCACTGTCATCCCAATGAATGTTGGAATTTTGTTTTAATCTACGTAATAAAGGTCTTGCTTTACGCAGACAATTTTCGGGGAGAGTAGATAGCATTTCATCGTCCTCATCCTCCTCCTCCTCCTCCTTCTTAGTACCAACACTAGTTGATGTTGTTGCAGTAGGTTTTTGCACAATGTGTAAATATTTTTGTAACACCTCTTTATAGCGTATCCATTTTTCTTCAACACTCATATTTTTATTATTTAAAATATTTTTCATCTCATCATCTAAATTAGATATAGTTTGATATTGGTGCAATTTTTCTGGTGCAATTAAAACAAGCTTTTGTGCATGCTGCATAATTATTTAATTAAAGTAGATAGTATACCTCCAATAATAGGTGCAAGCAAAGCAGTAAGAAACCCACCTTTTTGTACAATTATTCGTTTTTTCTTTTGTTTTAATGATGGACCTTTTTTCGCTAAATACCTCAATTCCTTTCTATACCTTTTTAATCTATTTTTCTCTTTTTTATTTAACGGAACATTTCCTTGTAATACGTTATAGGAACATTCACAAATAGAGCGAATTAATTCGGGATCAGCATTTTGTAAAATTGCTTGGCGTACTTTGGGTTTTGCCTTTGCTAAAAGTTTTAGTAAATGTGCACTCTCTTTGCTAATCATTTTTTTCTTTTTGTAGCTATTATATTAAAATTGAGTATTAAAACATATCAGTTATTGAGATTATTTTTTTTACCGGTACATAAACATAATTGTAAGAATCTGAGGGGAAAATTTTTGTTCGAACACGATGTTCGTCTGGAGTGCCCTGTTTTAAATCAAAAACCAAATAACTATGAGGATCTTGTGTTGCGTCCTGATAGGCTTCCTGTACAAATTTTGTGTTACGAGGATATAATTGGCGTGCTAGATAATTAATTTGAGCCTGGTCTCTGGGGTTTTTAAAACATATTATATAATGGCAATTTAATGATATGTCTCGCATACCTTTAGCTTGATGAAACAAATTTTGTGTTATAAAAATAACACTTAAATCTCGGTGGTGGCTACCTTTAGTAAAAAAGTCAACAATTCGTGTATCACACTCTCGCATTAAATCGTCAATAATTACCAGATGGGGGCCGACTTGTGCTGGAAAATCATCTATTTTGGGGAGCCCTTCTTTAAATCTACAACCTGAGGATAGAGTTTCATACAGAGGTTGCCACTCACCATAACACCATACTATATTTTTCCATTTTTCGGCATAATGTTTTAAAAACTCTTTTACAAAATATGATTTACCACACCCAGTGGGACCAGCTATAATACAAGTAAATGGGTGTTGAAACTCCATATTCTGTTACACCACAAAATAATTATGAATATAATAACATATTATTATTACGATTCAGACGGTAGATTGGTAGCAGTAGTAGTAGTAGTAAATTCAGGCATGTTTACAACTTTACATAATTGAGAACTAGTAATTATGGTCCGCTGAATGCACGGCAAATGAAGCTGGAGTTTTCGCCATGTACAAACACTGAAATTTACCTGACCATTACTATCGTCATCTGACGATTGAATAAAACACTGACGAATACCGTTAAGAGTATCTGACAATGATATTTTATAATTTTCACTAATGAAAAATTGTGTAGGCAATGAAGAATCTGTAACAGCGTTAAAGTAGTTTTCAATATCTGAATAATATGATAGAAAAGTATACCACTCATCAAGTGAAAGGCGAATACGATCATAGTAATTATGTAAAATGATAATAACAGAAAATTCTCCCTCACCATCGTATGCTAGACCAACACATACCTCGATTTCATCGAAATAATAATAATAACGATTTAAAATTTGATTATCCATTTTTTACTCTCTACTTAATTAAAAACTATCGTTTCTACTAATACTGTATTTACCCTATTCGATTTCTTTTATAACCGTAGGGAAGTGTATCAAAATTTTCTATTCGTTTCCTTTTACTAGCAGTAACCTGATAGATTTTATGCGCCTCCGGCTTAGTAATCAATTTATAATCTTTAGTACGTACAATTTGTCGACCGAGAGGAACGCTAATAGAAGGCGAATTATTTAAAATCATATCTTTCATTTGTTCAAAGTTAACATATTTTAATGTTTTATTATTCAGTGTGATTCCCTTGATTTTACATACTGTCTTTGTTTTACCATTAAGAGTGTTAACAACAGAATAGCCGTAACATTTGGGACCACCAGCACAAAATTCTTCGATATATGCATCCGGACCATATTCTGCCAACTCATTCTTCCATTCCCCTAAATGCACTCCTATTTTTAACTGTGGCTCACCAGGCGATTGAGTGTAAATAATACTATCGGTATCATAATATAACACACGCTCGCCAAGTAAATCCAAATAACGAAATAACTCGAGGCGAGCGTGTGTCGTGGTGTATGCGGCGATTATCACGTTAATGTTTTTAGCAGGAGCAATAACGCTCTCATTAACACTCCAGTTGAGCACACGGAATTTGTCGCCGATTGGAATACACGAATTAACCTCAATATTCGGATTTGTTAATTTATCGAAATACTCCTCGGGAGTTTTAATGATAGCGATTTGCTCCATGTTTTCTCTTTGTGCGAACTTACCCCACAGGCTGTTTACTCCTAGCTTTGAAATTCGTTTCTTAGGTTTGTTGCGCATAATCTTTTCCCGGTCTAATCGGATACCCTCTTTCTCATAATACTCCTGTATGAACCGGTCTTTTTGTTGTTCGGTGACGCATCCTGCAGGCCAACCGTTACACTCAGTCTTGATCTTCATAAACAGGTTAATGTATTCCGTGAAAAGACCGCCCTCTTTCTTTTCAGCGTCATACATTACAACCTCATAGCTCCATACCTCGTGTTTTTCTAGCACTCTATATCCTTTCTCGACAGCTACCCGCACTTCGTCTACAACCCACACTCCAGTCAAAGCTCTTTCCCCCTCCGAATGCCTGCATTCTTCTTCCTCATTCAGAGTGTCCGCGCACGTTCGGCATAAGGGGAACAATAATTTTCCACCACTCCGATAGGGCAGCACCGGGTGGTAGAGATTGGTCGGGGGTAAAACCGAACACCTTATTATTCCCTCAAACGCTGAAATATCGGGACACTCGTCATCACCAACATAAACTTTCGGATGACCCACAGGATATTTTCCCACCTTACAACAGTAAGGATAGAGGGAGATTATATCTGTATACATGATACGTTCTCCCTCTTTCGTCTTTCTGTAGAGTTTCACGTTGTCGACTCTACCGCCATACAGGGCATCCCGCGGGTGAATTGGGGCTTTTTTAGTCATGATGTGGTTTTTTACAAATATACTCACCGGTGGGTGTTCTTTTAAAAACTCACGCCACCGGCATTCCCATATTTCATGGACTATATACCCCAGCTCTTTTAATCGGATAATTTTATTTACACTACTTTCATAACGCATATTAAAAGTAGTGTACGCGTCATTATATATGGGGTTGTCACGGCCTGTGGGGTAACACTCCCGGCACCCGTGAAATAGACACCCTTGGTACTCCCAAACGTGTTCTTCTCCGTTATAGTGTGCATATCCATCCTCTCACCACAACCTCTCGCCCGTTACCAGAATGTTGGATTCGTGATTTCAATCTGTCGGCCTCGTACACGAGCCACTGAACGGCGCCGACAGATTGATTATCACGCCACCGGTAGCCACTATGTGGGATAATACCAATGGTGTCTTGGCACAGGAACTTTTTTCGATACATTAAGTTGCACGCGCTGGCAATGCTTATAGTCTCCACGAACGGGTTGACGCCCGATATAGCCTCAAACTCGTTCATGAATTTTACGCAAGCATTGCGCAGCACGTCCACATCGTTCGTACAGTATTTTATAAGTTGTTCTTTTAAAACGAAACCCGTCTCTCCAAGTGTTTCCTTTTCCTCATTGTACCAACGCAAAAACTTCTCTTTCTGTTTCTTTTTCAAACCCTCCACATCGTAATACTCGATAGCCGGTAAAGCACCCCTATACTCCTGATTAGCTTTTGCATTGAACAGATGAGGGAAATGACCCTTCGAGACGGGCAGATCGAACGCGTCGCCTAATTTGGCCAAAGGCATCGGCAAGAAATTTAGACTATCGATAAATTTTAAGTATAAATACTCCATCGATAAAATTTTGCACCCCCGCATAATTATTCGCGGTGTCCATTCTTTATGAAGCATCATTGCACGTAAAATAAAATGGGCGTCGTAGCCCTTTGCGTTATGGGCCACGACGACTATTTTATTTATTTCAGAACGTCTTTGTGCTAAATAGTCTAAAAATTCGCCGATGCATTTGTCCCCGTAAAATACACGTGTTCTATCGCCGCATACACCACACCGTTCAGTCTCACTGTTTTTACAACGGTAGCACACCTGTTGGCTGACTAACAGGTTGGGCTCATGCTCAAAAATACCTCCGGCTATCTCTTTGTCTTGGCGGCACTCAATATCGTAAAATACTAATAGCCATTTCTGTGGGGTACGCGTTCGGCATGGTTGTATATAACATAAATGGCCTGACGGCATCATATTATTACACCCCGTGCAGAATACCTCCCCACAGACATGTGGATTCCGCCCTTTTTTCACGACGTAGGCTTTACGACATTGAGGGCACACCTTCAGAATAGCGCACAATGAAGCCTTATGGTTTTTGAGGCACTGAGGCCCATAAAAACATCTATTGCATTCCCGGCAGTATACTACATGCTCCGTAATTGTGCATGGTGGTCTGTTCCGGCATTTATTGCATAAAGCTTTACACTTCCCTACGTGCCTGTCTTTGGTTTGAAATTTTTTGTGACATTCTTCGCAGAAGTATCCGCATGAAAAGGCTGCTGTTAGGCTAGTGATCACGTTATAATGGTTGTTAATATATAACAAATTAATCTGTTTGCCATGACCGTGACCCTCAAAAAATATTTTTTCTCCCGATAACCCATCATACACGGTGATTTTATAGTCCGCTAAATATGCCTGAAATTTTTTTAATTCCGGTATCCCCCCACCATTCTCTAGGCTAACACCAGCCTTTTCACTTAGTTCGGATACCTTTTGAAACATATGTTTTGCGTATTGATGGCAATATCTATATCTTTCTTTTGTATCATTTTTATGTTCAATAAGCCCTATAGCTACCACCAGAGCTTGACCCAAACAATAGTATTCAGGGTTTTTAATGACTATAATACCTCTGTTATGTTTTATGTACTCGTTTATGTCAGAAAAATTCTGTTTCACCCGTCCCATACCAATAGGTAATTCGACGTGGTGAAAATAGAGAATAAAGCGATCTTGATATAAGAATGAAGTATTGGATTGAATTACTTTTTCTAACGCACCCCACACATTTTCAGCAGTCATATTATTAGCAGTTCGAAACGACAAGTAGAATGGTTTATCTGGGTGATTTTGGTTTATAAAAGTCAACCCTACACGATGATGAGGGAGCACACCTCTCATTACATACCGTACCAAATCATTAATACCATTTTCTACCCATTCAAGGGGGTTTTCTCCCTCGGGGGGAGGAGTTAATTCAATTGTCAGTAAATTCCCATTATCTTTAAACTGTCTATAATATTGCTGAGATTCAGATATTATATTAAATCTCTCCATTTTTTTGCTGTTTATCTAACTTTTAGAATATTGCTGTCTTCCAACTATAGAACACCAATTAGTGTTTTTTCTAATAACCTATTATTCTTAACGTTCAACAATTATTCACTGTAACACTATATTTTTTTTGCAAAATTCTTCTCGAAAAAATCAGGTATTTGCAAGAAAAAAGTAATTGGGACTGTTCCAACTATAGAACACCAATTAGTGTTTTTTCTAATAGCCTATTATTCTTAACGTTCAACAATTATTCACTGTAAAGCAATATATTTTTTGCAAAATTCTTCTCGGAAAAATCAGGTATTTGCAAGAAAAAAGTAATTGGGACTGTTCCAACTATAGAACACAAATTAGTGTTTTTCCCAATAACGTATTCTTTCTAAACCTGTAAATAGAAAAAAACGGAATTTTACTTTGCAAAACAACCACCGAAAATTTTGACAAAGTTAAAAAATGCTTATTTTTAAAAAAATCTATATTCGGCTTATTTTTGGACGCTGTGACGCGTGGTTTTCACGATCGTATTCAACTCGACGTATATTTCAAAAAATAATCTATCTTGGGTGAGGTTATGAGGAACACTTAAAATTCACCACCGAAAATTTTGACAAAGTTAAAAAATGCTTATTTTTAAAAAAATCTATATTCGGCTTATTTTTGGACGCTGTGACGCGTGGTTTTCACGATCGTATTCAGCACAGCGTATTCTTCAAAAAATAATCTATATTGGGTGAGGTTATGAGGAACACTTAAAATCCACCACCGAAAATTTTGACAAAGTTAAAAAATGCTTATTTTAAAAAAAATCTATATTCGGCTTATTTTTGGACGCTGTGACGCGTGGTTTTCACGATCGTATTCAACTCGACGTATATTTCAAAAAATAATCTATCTTGGGTGAGGTTATGAGGAACACTTAAAATCCACCACCGAAAATTTTGACAAAGTTAAAAAATGCTTATTTTAAAAAAAATCTATATTCGGCTTATTTTTGGACGCTGTGACGCGTGGTTTTCACGATCGTATTCAACTCGACGTATATTTCAAAAAATAATCTATATTGGGTGAGGTTATGAGGAACACTTAAAATCCACCACCGAAAATTTTGACAGTTAAAAAATGCTTATTTTAAAAAAAATCTATATTCGGCTTATTTTTTGCCGCTGTGACGCGCGGTTTTCACGATCGTATTCAACTCAACGTATATTTCAAAAAATAATCGGTCTTGGGTGAGGTTATGAGGAACACTTAAAATCCACCACCGAAAATTTTGACAGTTAAAAAATGCTTATTTTTTAAAAAAATCTATATTCGGCTTATTTTTGGACGCTGTGACACCGGGTTTTCACGATCGTATTCAACTCGACGTATATTTCAAAAAATAATCTATCTTGGGTGAGGTTATGAGGAACACTTAAAATCCACCACCGAAAATTTTGACAAAGTTCAAAAAATACTTACCATTAATTCGCCAAAAATTCACTTCACTGTTCTCACACACTGCACACGATGTTATCTTTTTGAAATCCGACGAATAACTGACTGAGAACTGCTTCGAACCTCACCCCTTATATAGTGTTCTGCTTTCCTCTGATTGGCTAAAATAAAACTTTTTTTCATTGGAGCAAAATCTACAAGTCAAGTATCTCATTGGCTAAAATAAAACTATTTACTATTGGCTCCAAACAAAAACGACTAAGATATGTGCTAATATTTTCTACCTCCATTTTTGATGTCCGAAAATCATAAAATGACCCATATCTCGAAAACGGTCAAAAATATCAAAAAAATAATCGAAAAAATCCCCCCGTACCTCACCCCTTGTCGTTTTTAGACATGAAGAACCTATGGAACCATGTTTCAATCTTGTACGACAAGAGTGGGGGGCCACGGTGGCCCCGAAAAAAACTTCTCTTGAAAATAGAGCAGCCATAACACATTGAAGTGCTGTTTCTCGTCTTTCATGGTAAATATTTTCTAAGTCCATTTTGGGTAGCCAAAATTCATAAAATGGCCCATATCTCGAAAACGGTCAAAAATATCAAAAAAATAATCGAAAAAATCCCCCCGTACCTCACCCCTTGTCGTTTTTAGACATGAAGAACCTATGGAACCATGTTTCAATCTTGTACGACAAGAGTGGGGGGCCACGGTGGCCCCGAAAAAAACTTCTCTTGAAAATAGAGCAGCCATAACACATTGAAGTGCTGTTTCTCGTCTTTCATGGTAAATATTTTCTAAGTCCATTTTGGGTAGCCAAAATTCATAAAATGGCCCATATCTCGAAAACGGTCAAAAATATCAAAAAAATAATCGAAAAAATCCCCCCGTACCTCACCCCTTGTCGTTTTTAGACATGAGGAACCCATGGAACCATGTTTCAATCTTGTACGACAAGTGTGGGGGGCCACGGTGGCCCCGAAAAAAACTTGGTGTCCAAAAATCATAAAATGGCCCATATCTCGAAAACGGTCAAAAATATCGAAAAAATAATCGAAAAAATCTCCCCTTTATGAATCCCCTTGCCGATTTTCCACATGAAGAACCCATGGAACCATGTTTCAAACTTGTACGACCAGGGTGGGCCAAGTTGCCAAAAAAAAATTCGGATCGTCATATCTCGAAAACGGTGAGAGATAGAAATAAAATTTTAACGGCATTCGATTTAGGATCATCAAATGTATAATCTACCCAAGTTTGGTAAACATCGCCCAACTTTCAACCGTTTTTTTCGAAAATCGAAATTTTTTGCCTCTAATCCGTCATATCTCGAAAGCGGTAAGAGATAGAACCACATTTTTGACCGGTCTTTCCAGAGGAGTACACATATAGAGAGTTTCAAAAACTCAGAAACCAAATGGGTCGAAATTTTGAAAAAAATTCGAATCGTTATATCGGGAAAACAGTGAGAGATAGAAATAAAATTTTAACGCCATTCGATTTAGGATCATCAAATGTATCATCTGCCTACGTTTGGTAAACATCAGCCAACTTTCAACTTTTTTTTCGAAAATCGCAATTTTTGACACAGCTTAAAGAACAAGTTTTCAAGGAGTTCCACCGCTTTCTGTTCTCATGTTGAATGAATGGGTTGGAAAATAAGCCATACTCTTTTATTAATTCTGCTATGTTTAAATTGGAGTTGGAAAATATGCCATACTCTTTATTAGCTCTGCTATGTGGTTGTAAAGTGTTCATAAAAGGGAACGAGTCTTTGTGTAATATGTGCTATGTTATGTGTTCGTAAAGTGCTCATAAAAGGGGACGAGTCTTATGTGGCGCGTGGCATGTGTGCGGTGTGCGGCGCAGCAGAGCGTGCGCGTGGTCGACCAATCAGCGTAAAGAGGGAGGGTCCTGCGCTAGCCAATCGGTGCGTACGGGGCGGGGTCCGCTGCCAGCCAATCGGAAGGGAGTCCCGCGCCAGCCAATCGGTGGGGTCCGCTGCCAGCCAGTCGGCGCAGTAGATAGGAGGTCGTAAAAGAGCGTGACCGGGGGCGTGGCCTGCGCCGACCAATCAGCGTGAAGGGGGCGTGGCCAACCAATCAGCGTCAAGGGGCGTGGCCGGGGGCGTGGCCTGCACCGGCCAATCAGCGTGAAGGGGCGTGGCCGGGGGCGTGGCCAACCAATCAGCGTCAGGGGGCGTGGCCGGGTCACGTGACCTGCGCCAGCCAATCAGCGTCCAGGGTTTGCGCATGCGCAGTAGGAAAAAAAACAGCACCAAGTGTCCCCACCCTACTAGTGTGCAACCCACATAAATAATATAATAGAACAACAGATGGTAAAATGATCTCAAAGTGTAAGAAGCTCACATTGTTGAGTGAATTGGATCAATGAGAAGGATATTGACAAAAGGAAAGTCATTTCTCAGTTAATCATGAAAAGGATTTTATTATAGCAGGAGGAATTTGGAAAAGAGAAAGAAGATTCGTCGTTTTAGTAAAAGTGAATATGTAGAATTACATACAGCAATTTTCAGAACTTAATAGTTATAGCTTTATCAAATGGTGTTGATAAATTACTTTTCACATTATCATATCGCGTATTCAAAGTAGAGTAGAGGCGTGTTGTGGTGCTGTAGTATTGCGAAACAGCGCTCAAATAAGATAGTGGGCCTCCGTGGCGCAATCGGCTAGCGCGTTCGGCTGTTAACCGAAAGGTTGGTGGTTCGAGCCCACCCGGGGGCGATAGTTTTAGTTATCCCTGCTATATTAATTCGAAATATACTAATGTAATAATCATCTATAATGTCAAGTTGTATCTGAAAACTCGTCACCTAAGATCTTCGGCTGGATTATTAACTTTAATAGCGATAATCAAATCTAACTCTTAGTTCCTTTCCCTGAATTTAATTCGACAGCATCACATGAGTTGGGTAAGTTTTTAGCTGTGCAATTTCCAGCTCTTTCTCATTGGATCCTTTTCCAACAAGTTCTTATCTTGAATTCTTATTGATAGGGGGCACGACTGATCACTGCTAGAGCGATTACCCCTGGTTCGATCGCCAGCCAATTTTGTGGTGGACAACATCGTGTTCGTTGGTTTTCTGATATACTCCTAGTTCCTCCCATTCTCTCATTCTACTAGTTCTTCCATAACCATTCGTTTGTTTTAATCGTAGTCCCAAGAACATAACCGACGGACCTTAAATTCAAAGATGCCATTTCTAATTCGTATTTACGCCCATATTTCAAAAGTGGCTTATTATTTTAAATTTCTTGCATTTTGTCCGCTCTCCTGACTCATCTATCATAATCTACACAATATCATTTCATGACTGTCTCTTAACATTTCATACAAAAACTCGAAAATATTGTTCTTCTCCGTATATGCTTACTTCACTTTTGCTAGCCTTACTTTTATTTAATATTCGCACTTCCCTTAATAATTACATGTAATGTCATAGTAAAATAAGGGAATCGCATGTTGTATATGATAGAATAGCATAGGTACTGCCTTGAAGGCATATTAAGGTTGACTGTGAAAGTGCAGACCAGCATTCGTTAATATAGACGTAATAAAATAAAACATCAGTGTGCTCGCCAGGGATCGAACCTGGGACCTTCCGCGTGTTAGGCGGATGTGATAACCACTACACCACGAGCACACACATTGATGTTTGCTTATACTCAAGCAAAACAGTGGAAGAATGTTCATGTGAAGTAGGGAACACATGCGTGACTTCTTGCGACCTGTACTCATATTTCGTATAAACTAATATTTGTAAAACACGAGATTGGATTACCCACAATTTTGCATGCGAAAACCATACTCAAACGTCTATTACACTTACCTGAAAAATGAGAGATCACGGCTAAGTGCAGGGCAGTATCTAACACTTTTACCGTTCGGCATATTATTCGCACATCATATTTTGCGTCTCTCGTTTTGTTTTCTATAGCAATGCCTTTGTAAATGAAACAAACCTAGTAAACACAGCACGAAAACTAAACCATTTTAGTTTTACACAAAGAGCAGCGTTGCAAAGGTCGCGATGTAGTACTGCATCACCATTGCCATCAGTAATGATTCACCTTACGTTTGTAGACAGCCTCTTATTTCCGTTTACCATACTTTATTCTCAATTTCTAAAAATATGCCGCTTGGGACCTATGGGCCGTGCGTAAATTGGACCTTTCCATTCTAACTCTGTTATCCAGCTATCTGGATTGCCACATACTATGACGGGGAAGGGCGCTTTGTGTTTAGGAGTTTGTACGACAGCGAATGACATACCAATCAAGTCCTGACGGGTTCATTTGGTTACATCAATGTAGCCATATTGGTAATTGAATTAGTTGATCTGGCGATTATTGACATGAAAAATTTAGAAGATTACAACTTAGGAAAAATATATATCTTATGTAAGAAATACAGACGTCAAAACGGAGATTCTCCAACTTAAATAACTAATCTGAAATCTGTGGCAAGTTTCGATTCTTTGTAGTTATAATATTGTACGATATTATTAATTGGTATCAGTGAAATATGATGAAGAGCGAAGAGAATGAAAATAGAACAGTGAGACCGCTCAAGAAACACTACTGCCCTCGGTTTTACTCAGTTACTACATTGTGTGTTATATATTGCTCATCATGTACTGCAATCTGCTAATACAAAATAACAATAATGAATTTGGATAGTCAAACAGTATATTACCAAACAGCAGCAGAGTGGCGCAGTGAAAGCGTGCTGGGCCCATAACCCAGAGGTCCGTGGATCGAAACCACGCTCTGCTAATTCATTTTGCTTCTCACATAGTTAAGAAATCACGAAGAAAATTGCATTTTGAAGACAAGTTCAGTATGGGTAACGCCTCCCTTCATATAATTATATATGATTCGGAAATCTCGTTTAGAACAATCTGAGCGATCTTTACTTAGTAGTTCTGGTAAGTCTTTACTTTGACTCCAACTGTGACTTTAATCGGTTGTTATAGGTTCAGTTACTTCCTGGAACTGTTTGTGCGTGAGTCACTTGTTAGAACTGTTCGTGCCTTTGGTGTGACGGCTTAGTTCATATTTTTCCCACTAGGTGTCTGTGTAGTCATATGGTAGTTGGTTAGTAGTCACATGTTCTGTGTGCATGTATGTGTGTGCTGCTGTTTGCGGCATGCGGGAGCGCGTAATTGAATTGGTTGAATTGAGTTAGAGAAAACCTATCATAGTTGTGGTCTAAACTGAAGATATTTTCGACGTATTCTAAAAGTGGACGTTTATTGGTTTCTTGTTTGTAATAATAGCAAGTGTGCTCGGTTTAATGAAACGACGTGTGTGCGGAAAAGAACATTTTTCAGTAATGTTGAGTAATGTGCATGTGTTCTTGGTATCTTATTTTTTCGTGTGTGGAATCAGCAGTTATGAGTTCATTATTCATGAGATTTCTCCTATGGCGAAATGGTGAGTGTTTTCTTTTTTTAATTCATATTATTTTTATTCTTGATTTGTTTTGCATTTGAGTATTAGGCAAAGTATTTGGTTTGCTGCTGCTTGTCCTATTGTCTTGTTGAGATGTAATTTTTTTTTCTTTGTCATGCACTGATTTATGATTAGAGACGAGTGTTTTTTTTATTTTTCCCTTCTTATCTTAGCTTTATAGTAGTGGTGTGATTATTTATTATTATTTTGGATGTTTTTATGGTACTTGAGCGGGGGGGGGGGGTTGGGGGGCGGTAGCCCCCCATTTAGATCTCAAAATTCATAGTCGCCGCTTCACCTGAATTGATGTTTAGTAACATTGTGGCCCTTGTACTTATAGTATAATTCTTAACTTCGTATAGTAACATTGTGGCCCTTGTACTTATAGTATAATTCTTAACATCGTATAGTAACATTGTGGCCCTTGTACTTATAGTATAATTCTTAACATCGTACGTTACTTTCACTGTGTTAGTAATTGTAATCGATTCATGTGATCCGGTTCCGGGAGCAGTTTAGGAATGATTCCTAAACTGCTCCGGGAACCGGATCACATGAATCGGTTGAAGTCACAGTTGGAGTCAAAGTAAAAATTTGCCGTAGTTCTGAAGAAAATGTTAACATGAAATCGCGTAAAGGTGCTGCATACTGTGTTTGGTTGTTGAAGTGAGTAGACGTGTCTTCGCTCTGTGCAACAAGCTCTGACGTGTTTACCTTCAACGGTGCTTTCCTTAACATTCGTTTTGCTGTTGTTCATTTTTTCGTTTTTTTTTTCCTCTGTAATTTTTGTGAGTGAATTCGTTGAATGAACCATGTCGTTAAAAAGGGTCAATACATTAAAATATGATTTTGGTGGTGTTTCACAGCGACCAAGTACCTTGAGTTTGCATCAGTGGCTCAGTGATTCTTTCAAGTTTTCTGTTGATGATGTGTTGAGTATTGAAATGGATGTTTATCGTAAATTGTTGTATGTGAAACTACGTACCGAAGAACTTTGTGAAAACGTTTTGCGTGCTTCTGACGGAACTGTGTACTATAGTGATACAGATGGACAACATGCGGTACCAGTTTTGTGGGCTGATGTGCAAATTATAACAGTTAAATTGCTTTGTACACCAATGGAACTTGACGATTTTGAAATTAAGAAAGTTCTTGGGGACTATGGGATCATCTCGAAAATTTCTGATGAACTATATTCCGTTGATCATGTTTACCCTATACGAACCGGGCGTAAATTAATACGTATGGAAGTAAAAAGGCCTATTCCATCTTTTGTTGTCATCCAAGGACAAAAGTTTTGTGTCACGTACCCCAACCAGATCCGAACCTGTCTCAGGTGCAATGGGGCTCATATGTACTCCAATTGTCCCCTTCGAGTTCCCAGTGATCCGAACAGTTATGCAGGGAAGGTAGCTCCTATATTTCGCAATAACGATCCTGCAGAGCGTCTTATGCCTAAATTTGACAGTTTGCCCATTCCTTCCCGACACTGGAACAAACCCACCACTAGTGTACCGTGCTCATCTGACGCAAATGTACCTACAATAGACGCTTCTCAATTTCCGGAACTACCAAGTACGAATGTTTCCTGCGAGCCGAACAGTGCTAAGAGTGTTTCCTCAGAATCGTCCGCAAGTGCGTGTTTTAGTTGTTCCACTGAAAAACAAGATGGTTCACAGCCGTTACTACTCCCATCTGCTGCACCTTCATCTAATTCTGTTTCTGATCTCGAAACAGTTCCTGGGGGAGAAGATCTCTCTACTGCGCCGATTTCTACGACAGTTAATCGTAATGAGAGCTGCTCGCCTGGCTCCCAAGCAAAGTGTGGTTCTCCTGAAGAAAGGTTTCATGCTCCCTCCCCCCATCTCAGTCTAGTGAGTCGGAGGTCGCTTCTCCTATCATGGAAGTAAGTACAGTTAGTGACGACAATCGAAATCGACGCAAGCGTACGAAACGTAATGAATTGAGTCAAAAGCTATTTAAAAAGTCTGAAAATGACACGAATGCCTCTATTCTGTCTCCAACTACTGACATTATGTCGTAATATGGTTCTTAATACAGTACATGTGCTATATTTTAATGAATTCAGTTTAAGTATCTTACAGCACGTTAGTCTCTTCTTCTATAATACGTTAGATTGATATGTATGTCATTTAGATGTTTTAAGCTTTCTTTTATTGTTTCTCTTGTCAGATATTATGCCGCTATATTTACTTTCTCTGCTCATTCTTTTGTGTCGGTGGTTTTCTGTGCTTACCAGTGTGATGATGCTTAAAATTGCTACGATTAACATTAATAATTTGCAAAGTTCCGCCAAGCAATTTGCTCTTTGTGACTTTTTGCGCATAGAGGGCATTGACGTTGCCTTTTTACAAGAGGTTGGTATTTCTGAATTAAATCTTAGTCCATCTTATGCTATAGAAAATAACTTTGACAATAGTGGCACAGGTACAGCTATTGCTTACCGACATTCAACAAATTTTTCTTCACCTGTGTTCCATCCCTCTGCTCGAATAATACGGGGTAATCTAGGAGACATCAATCTTGTCAATATTTATTCTCCGAGTGGTTCACAAGCTCGCACCAGGCGAAATGCTTTCTTTTCTCAGGACGTTGCTCTGTCGCTTGGACCCAATGTTGAAAGGTTAATTTTGGCTGGAGATTATAATTGCGTTTTAAGGCCTGAAGATCAAACGCCGGGATTTAACTACTGCCATACCCTCCACGAGTTAATCAATGGACTTCATTTACGAGACACATGGATCTGTCTGAAGCCACAAGCACGGGATTACACTTATTTATCACACCAGAGTGCCTCTCGCCTTGATCGCATATATGTATCTCCTGTGTTGGTACCATGCATTAAGCACGTTGAAATTGCCCCCACCTCCTTTTCTGATCACTCAGCCTATATCGTATCTTTCAGCTTTCCTGATCTACGAGTTGAACGAGGTAGGGGTTATTGGCAATTCAACACATCGTTATTGGAAGACGATCAATTTTGTTCTGAGTTTCAGTCCAAATGGCGTTACTGGCTTAGGCAACGTCAATACTTTCCCACAGTAGGCGACTGGTGGAATACTTATTTCAAACCACGGTTTGCAAGTTTCTGTCGGTGGTACTCATCTAAAAAATCCAGAGATCTTCGTAATCTGCATTACTTTTATACCAGGTGTTTGCGAGAAGCTCGCTGTGCTGCTGTTTCTGACTTATCTATGTTCTCTCAGGTTAAGCGCTATCAAGCTTTGCTTCTCAATTTGCATCGCCGCCGTGTAGCTGGCATCAAGGTCAGAAGCAAGGTTCCCATAATAGATGCTGATGAAGAACCATCATTACATCATGTCCTCAAAGAAATCAAACGAGTCCAAGGAAAATGGATCCATCAAATCATAGATGACGACGGACATCTTCATAAGGATGTTGCTTCCATCAAACATGTGTTTTGGATGCACTACTCAGAACTTTATAGTATTGCAGACACTACTACAACGTCTGGGGAATTATCTGCTTCACTTTCTGGTATTCTTGATGATGCAGCGCAGCAATCTCTTGTTCGAGCTTTTAGTATTGAAGATGTACATCACGCTGTTCTCGCAGCTCCGAAAGGTAAATCTCCAGGACTAGATGGCATATCTGCAGAATAGTATGTTAAGTTTTTCCCTCTAATTGGTGAAACACTGACCTGTCTCGTTAATGAATATTTCAGTAACAACCCACAGAGACTGTATAGAAGTCCTGGTGTCACAGTATTTATACCTAAGCAAGCACACCCTACAAGTGTTACTCATTATCGACCCATCACTCTCCTGAATTGTGATTACAAGTTGCTTGCTCGTTGTTTGAACAACAGACTATCCCACTATATTGATATTCTCGCTGGACCATTTCAATATGCACGAGTCGGAGTGAAAAAAATATATCACGTACTTCAAACTATTCGAGATGTTATTGCAAATTTTCAGACTAACACTACTAGTCATGCTTTGCTATCTTTAGATTTTAACCAAGCCTTTGATCGTGTAGATCACAATTATTTGTGGTCAATATTGAACCATATGGGCGTTGGAGACTTATTTGTCCGTTGGATTCGCGTCCTGTATGGTGACGCTCAATCGAAATTAAAATCAATGGGTTCCTGACTACACCTCTTAAACTCAAACGCAGCGTTAGGCAAGGATGTCCATTAAGCATGACTCTTTTTATAATTTCCATCTGTCCTTTCCTACACAGCATTGCTCAACGTATCCAAGGCCTTACTATCTGCAATGTTCCTGTTAAGGTGTATAGTTTTGCTGATGACGTACATGTTTTCCTTCGTGATCCCCAGGATTTAGAAGTAGTTGAAGATTGCGTTCACAAGTACTCTGAACAGTCAGGAGCACGTCTTAATCGCTTTAAATCTAAACTTATGCCATTAGGAAATGGTTCTACGAATGAATATACCAATTTTCCTCAGGTAGTGAAGATTATGAAAGTACTTGGTATTTATTTTTCCTGCAACTTGCATGAGAGTATAGAAAAAAATTTTGAAGATGTTTTTCTGAAGGTTCGCTCTGTTTTACATCAACATACATCTCGTCACCTGTCGTTGATATCTCGTGTCTACTTTGTGAATACATATGCATTTTCCAAGTTGTGGTACGTCTGTCAAATTTTGCCTATGCCTACATCTTACATTCAGAAGTTTACGAGCATTGGTAACTGGTTTGTGTGGACAGGTATGATTTTTCGAGTACGATATCCAACTCCATGTTTACCATATGGTGCAGGAGGGCTCAACTTGATCCATGTTGCAAGTAAAACGAAAGCTTTATTCTCCTACCGAGGATTCCAAAACATTCAAGGTATTGGAGATCAACTCAGCACGACCGTTCTTTCGTCTCTTGTAGCTACCAATGATGGAGTACTACCTGTGAACTTATCTCAAATTCCTCCCGACTTTTGGTATTTTAAAGATGTAATATGTAATTATTTCTACCTGTCTGCCCGTGGCCTTCAAACCTTACCTCACAGAGTGAAACTTCTCTATAACTTGTTTCTACAAGAACAACGAAGCCAATGTCCTCACATAGTTACAAAATTCCCATCTGCGCATTGGCAACGTATTTGGAGAACAATTTCATCTACTGTTGTGTCAACCTCAGCCCGCTCCTTATGGTACAGAACTGTTAATAACATTATAGATACTAAGGCTAAACGACATCACCTTCATATTACAGATGACAACCAGTGTTCTCTTTGTGGACAAGTTGATACTTTAGAACACCGTCTCACCACCTGCAACGGATCGATCTCAGTTTGGAAAACCTATAGAGAAATGGTTCAATATTTGTGTAAAATAAGCATGGATTCCATTACTGTTCACACGCTTTTGTTTCCTGATTTTAAGTTTTTTCCTAATGAGAAGCAAAACTCTGTTGTATGGCTCACTGCTAATACCATTGAATTTATTCTGTCCCCTAGTTCTCCTCAAGCACATCACACCTACAAAGATTTCCTGTGTTTACGATAAAGTAAATTACCACCACCAAGAACGAAAAAACTCTTTGCGCATTACCTGAATTACCTCTTGTATGGGTATGCACTATAATTGACTTGTAAATTTCTTGTTACTTGCTCTACTATATATATTCACTTTGTAACTACAAACTATACCAATGTGTAGTCTTATTTTTTTTTCCTGAATTTTGCGCTGATATGTAATATGAATTATTAACAATAAACAAATGAAAAAACAACAACAAAAAAAAAAGAGGTCCGTGGATCGAAACCACGCTCTGCTAATTCATTTTGCTTCTCACATAGTTAAGAAATCACGAAGAAAATTGCATTTTGAAGACAAGTTCAGTATAGGTAACGCCTCCCTTCATATAATTATATATGATTCGGAAATCTCGTTTAGAACAATCTGAGCAGTCTTTACTTAGTAGTTCTGAAGAAAATGTTAACATGAAATCGCGTAAAGGTGCTGCTGCCGTTATGTTTTAAATTTTTAAAAATTTTCAAAATTGAGATGAGAAAAGTATTATTACTACGCTCTCACATGCCGCGTACGCATAAAATCCTTTTATATAAAGAAACACTGCCCATAGAGAGAGTAAATAAACAACGCACAAATATCCCACATGCTTGATATACGAAGTGTGCAACCCACATAAATAATATAATAGAACAACAGATGGTAAAATGATCTCAAAGTGTAAGAAGCTCACATTGTTGAGTGAATTGGATCAATGAGAAGGATATTGACAAAAGGAAAGTAATTTCTCAGTTAATCATGAAAAGGATTTTATTATAGCAGGAGGAATTTGGAAAAGAGAAAGAAGATTCGTCGTTTTAGTAAAAGTGAATATGTAGAATTACATACAGCAATTTTCAGAACTTAATAGTTATAGCTTTATCAAATGGTGTTGATAAATTACTTTTCACATTATCATATCGCGTATTCAAAGTAGAGTAGAGGCGTGTTGTGGTGCTGTAGTATTGCGAAACAGCGCTCAAATAAGATAGTGGGCCTCCGTGGTGCAATCGGCTAGCGCGTTCGGCTGTTAACTGAAAGGTTGGTGGTTCGAGCCCACCCGGAGGCGATAGTTTTAGTTATCCCTGCTATATTAATTTGAAATATACTAATGTAATAATCATCAATAATGTCAAGTTGTATCTGAAAACTCGTCACCTAAGATCTTCGGCTGGATTATTAAGTTTAATAGCGATAATCAAATCTAAGTCTTAGTTCCTTTCCCTGAATTTAATTCGACAGCATCACATGAGTTGGGTAAGCTTTTAGCTGTGCAATTTCCAGCTCTTTCTCATTGGATCCTTTTCCAACAAGTTCTTATCTTGAATTCTTATTAATAGGGGGCACGACTGATCACTGCTAGAGCGATTACCCCTGGTTCGATCGCCAGCCAATTTTGTGGTGGACAACATCGTGTTCGTTGGTTTTCTGATATACTCCTAGTTCCTCCCATTCTCTCATTCTACTAATTCTTCCATAACCATTCGTTTGTTTTAATCGTAGTCCCAAGAACATAACCGACGGACCTTAAATTCAAAGATGCCATTTCTAATTCGTTTTTACGCCCATATTTCAAAAGTGGCTTATTATTTTAAATTTCTTGCATTTTGTCCGCTCTCCTGACTCATCTATCATAATCTACACAATATCATTTCATGACTGTCTCTTAACATTTCATACAAAAACTCGAAAATATTGTTCTTCTCCGTATATGCTTACTTCACTTTTACTTTTATTTAATATTCGCACTTCCCTTAATAATTACATGTAATGTCATAGTAAAATAAGGGAATCGCATGTTGTATATGATAGAATAGCATAGGTACTGCCTTGAAGGCATATTAAGGTTGACTGTGAAAGTGCAGACCAGCATTCGTTAATATAGACGTAATAAAATAAAACATCAGTGTGCTCGCCAGGGATCGAACCTGGGACCTTCCGCGTGTTAGGCGGATGTAATAACCACTACACCACGAGCACACACATTGATGTTTGCTTATACTCAAGCAAAACAGTGCAAGAATGTTCATGTGAAGTAGGGAACACATGCGTGACTTCTTGCGACTTGTACTCATATTTCGTATAAACTAATATTTGTAAAACACGAGATTGGATTACCCACAATTTTGCATGCGAAAACCATACTCAAACGTTTATTACAGTTGCCTGAAAAATGAGAGATCACGGCTAAGTGCAGGGCAGTATCTAACACTTTTACCGTTCGGCATATTATTCGCACATCATATTTTGCGTCTCTCGTTTTGTTTTCTATAGCAATGCCTTTGTAAATGAAACAAACCTAGTAAACACAGCACGAAAACTAAGCCATTTTAGTTTTACACAAAGAGCAGCGTTGCAAAGGTCGCGATGTAGTACTGCATCACCATTGCCATCAGTAATGATTCACCTTACGTTTGTAGACAGCCTCTTATTTCCGTTTACCATACTTTATTCTCAATTTCTAAAAATATGTCGCTTGGGACCTATGGGCCGTGCGTAAATTGGACCTTTCCATTCTAACTCTGTTATCCAGCTATCTGGATTGCCAGATACTGTGACGGGGAAGGGCGCTTTGTGTTTAGGAGTTTGTACGACAGCGAATGACATACCAATCAAGTCCTGACGGGTTCATTTGGTTACATCAATGTAGCCATATTGGTAATTGAATTAGTTGATCTGGCGATTATTGACATGAAAAATTTAGAAGATTACAACTTAGGAAAAATATATATCTTATGTAAGAAATACAGACGTCAAAACGGAGATTCTCCAACTTAAATAACTAATCTGAAATCTGTGGCAAGTTTCGATTCTTTGTAGTTATAATATTGTACGATATTATTAATTGGTATCAGTGAAATATAATGAAGAGCGAAGAGAATGAAAATAGAACAGTGAGACCGCTCAAGAAACACTACTGCCCTCGGTTTTACTCAGTTACTACATTGTGTGTTATATATTGCTCTTCATGTACTGCAATCTGCTAATACAAAATAACAATAATGAATTTGGATAGTCAAACAGTATATTACCAAACCGCAGCAGAGTGGCGCAGTGGAAGCGTGCTGGGCCCATAACCCAGAGGTCCGTGGATCGAAACCACGCTCTGCTAATTCATTTTGCTTCTCACATAGTTAAGAAATCACGAAGAAAATTGCATTTTGAAGACAAGTTCAGTATGGGTAACGCCTCCCTTCATATAATTATATATGATTCGGAAATCTCGTTTAGAACAGTCTGAGCAGTCTTTACTTAGTAGTTCTGAAGAAAATGTTAACATGAAATCGCGTAAAGGTGCTGCTGCCGTTATGTTTTAAATTTTTAAAAATTTTCAAAATTGAGATGAGAAAAGTATTATTACTACGCTCTCACATGCCTCGTACGCATAAAATCCTTTTATATAAAGAAACACTGCCCATAGAGAGAGTAAATAAACAACGCACAAATATCCCACATACTTGATATACGAAGTGTGCAACCCATATAAATAA
Source organism: Thermobia domestica (assembly GCF_964235325.1). Lineage (NCBI taxonomy): Eukaryota > Metazoa > Arthropoda > Insecta > Zygentoma > Lepismatidae > Thermobia > Thermobia domestica. The sequence continues at coordinate 28,227,865 of NC_137465.1, forward strand.
TATAATAGAACAACAGATGGTAAAATGATCTCAAAGTGTAAGAAGCTCACATTGTTGAGTGAATTGGATCAATGAGAAGGATATTGACAAAAGGAAAGTCATTTCTCAGTTAATCATGAAAAGGATTTTATTATAGCAGGAGGAATTTGGAAAAGAGAAAGAAGATTCGTCGTTTTAGTAAAAGTGAATATGTAGAATTACATACAGCAATTTTCAGAACTTAATAGTTATAGCTTTATCAAATGGTGTTGATAAATTACTTTTCACATTATCATATCGCGTATTCAAAGTAGAGTAGAGGCGTGTTGTGGTGCTGTAGTATTGCGAAACAGCGCTCAAATAAGATAGTGGGCCTCCGTGGCGCAATCGGCTAGCGCGTTCGGCTGTTAACCGAAAGGTTGGTGGTTCGAGCCCACCCGGGGGCGATAGTTTTAGTTATCCCTGCTATATTAATTCGAAATATACTAATGTAATAATCATCAATAATGTCAAGTTGTATCTGAAAACTCGTCACCTAAGATCTTCGGCTGGATTATTAGCTTTAATAGCGATAATCAAATCTAACTCTTAGTTCCTTTCCCTGAATTTAATTCGACAGCATCACATGAGTTGGGTAAGATTTTAGCTGTGCAATTTCCAGCTCTTTCTCATTGGATCCTTTTCCAACAAGTTCTTATCTTGAATTCTTATTGATAGGGGGCACGACTGATCACTGCTAGAGCGATTACCCCTGGTTCGATCGCCAGCCAATTTTGTGGTGGACAACATCGTGTTCGTTGGTTTTCTGATATACTCCTAGTTCCTCCCATTCTCTCATTCTACTAATTCTTCCATAACCATTCGTTTGTTTTAATCGTAGTCCCAAGAACATAACCGACGGACCTTAAATTCAAAGATGCCATTTCTAATTCGTATTTACGCCCATATTTCAAAAGTGGCTTATTATTTTAAATTTCTTGCATTTTGTCCGCTCTCCTGACTCATCTATCATAATCTACACAATATCATTTCATGACTGTCTCTTAACATTTCATACAAAAACTCGAAAATATTGTTCTTCTCCGTATATGCTTACTTCACTTTTGCTAGCCTTACTTTTAATTAATATTCGCACTTCCCTTAATAATTACATGTAATGTCATAGTAAAATAAGGGAATCGCATGTTGTATATGATAGAATAGCATAGGTACTGCCTTGAAGGCATATTAAGGTTGACTGTGAAAGTGCAAACCAGCATTCGTTAATATAGACGTAATAAAATAAAACATCAGTGTGCTCGCCAGGGATCGAACCTGGGACCTTCCGCGTGTTAGGCGGATGTGATAACCACTACACCACGAGCACACACATTGATGTTTGCTTATACTCAAGCAAAACAGTGGAAGAATGTTCATGTGAAGTAGGGAACACATGCGTGACTTCTTGCGACCTGTACTCATATTTCGTATAAACTAATATTTGTAAAACACGAGATTGGATTACCCACAATTTTGCATGTGAAAACCATACTCAAACGTTTATTACACTTACCTGAAAAATGAGAGATCACGGCTAAGTGCAGGGCAGTATCTAACACTTTTACCGTTCAGCATATTATTCGCACATCATATTTTGCGTCTCTCGTTTTGTTTTCTATAGCAATGCCTTTGTAAATGAAACAAACCTAGTAAACACAGCACGAAAACTAAGCCATTTTAGTTTTACACAAAGAGCAGCGTTGCAAAGGTCGCGATGTAGTACTGCATCACCATTGCCATCAGTAATGATTCACCTTACGTTTGTAGACAGCCTCTTATTTCCGTTTACAATACTTTATTCTCAATTTCTAAAAATATGTCGCTTGGGACCTATGGGCCGTGCGTAAATTGGACCTTTCCATTCTAACTCTGTTATCCAGCTATCTGGATTGCCACATACCGTGACGGGGAAGGGCGCTTTGTGTTTAGGAGTTTGTACGACAGCGAATGACATACCAATCAAGTCCTGACGGGTTCATTTGGTTACATCAATGTAGCCATATTGGTAATTGAATTAGTTGATCTGGCGATTATTGACATGAAAAATTTAGAAGATTACAACTTAGGAAAAATATATATCTTATGTAAGAAATACAGACGTCAAAACGGAGATTCTCCAACTTAAATAACTAATCTGAAATCTGTGGCAAGTTTCGATTCTTTGTAGTTATAATATTGTACGATATTATTAATTGGTATCAGTGAAATATGATGAAGAGCGAAGAGAATGAAAATAGAACAGTGAGACCGCTCAAGAAACACTACTGCCCTCGGTTTTACTCAGTTACTACATTGTGTTTTATATATTGCTCATCATGTACTGCAATCTGCTAATACAAAATAACAATAATGAATTTGGATAGTCAAACAGTATATTACCAAACAGCAGCAGAGTGGCGCAGTGGAAGCGTGCTGGGCCCATAACCCAGAGGTCCGTGGATCGAAACCACGCTCTGCTAATTCATTTTGCTTCTCACATAGTTAAGAAATCACGAAGAAAATTGCATTTTGAAGACAAGTTCAGTATGGGTAACGCCTCCCTTCATATAATTATATATGATTCGGAAATCTCGTTTAGAACAGTCTGAGCAGTCTTTACTTAGTAGTTCTGAAGAAAATGTTAACATGAAATCGCGTAAAGGTGCTGCTGCCGTTATGTTTTAAATTTTTAAAAATTTTCAAAATTGAGATGAGAAAAGTATTATTACTACGCTCTCACATGCCTCGTACGCATAAAATCCTTTTATATAAAGAAACACTGCCCATAGAGAGAGTAAATAAACAACGCACAAATATCCCACATACTTGATATACGAAGTGTGCAACCCACATAAATAATATAATAGAACAACAGATGGTAAAATGATCTCAAAGTGTAAGAAGCTCACATTGTTGAGTGAATTGGATCAATGAGAAGGATATTGACAAAAGGAAAGTCATTTCTCAGTTAATCATGAAAAGGATTTTATTATAGCAGGAGGAATTTGGAAAAGAGAAAGAAGATTCGTCGTTTTAGTAAAAGTGAATATGTAGAATTACATACAGCAATTTTCAGAACTTAATAGTTATAGCTTTATCAAATGGTGTTGATAAATTACTTTTCACATTATCATATCGCGTATTCAAAGTAGAGTAGAGGCGTGTTGTGGTGCTGTAGTATTGCGAAACAGCGCTCAAATAAGATAGTGGGCCTCCGTGGCGCAATCGGCCAGCGCGTTCGGCTGTTAACCGAAAGGTTGGTGGTTCGAGCCCACCCGGGGGCGATAGTTTTAGTTATCCCTGCTATATTAATTCGAAATATACTAATGTAATCATCATCAATAATGTCAAGTTGTATCTGAAAACTCGTCACCTAAGATCTTCGGCTGGATTATTAACTTTAATAGCGATAATCAAATCTAACTCTTAGTTCCTTTCCCTGAATTTAATTCGACAGCATCACATGAGTTGGGTAAGTTTTTAGCTGTGCAATTTCCAGCTCTTTCTCATTGGATCCTTTTCCAACAAGTTCTTATCTTGAATTCTTATTGATAGGGGGCACGACTGATCACTGCTAGAGCGATTACCCCTGGTTCGATCGCCAGCCAATTTTGTGGTGGACAACATCGTGTTCGTTGGTTTTCTGATATACTCCTAGTTCCTCCCATTCTCTCATTCTACTAATTCTTCCATAACCATTCGTTTGTTTTAATCGTAGTCCCAAGAACATAACCGACGGACCTTAAATTCAAAGATGCCATTTCTAATTCGTATTTACGCCCATATTTCAAAAGTGGCTTATTATTTTAAATTTCTTGCATTTTGTCCGCTCTCCTGACTCATCTATCATAATCTACACAATATCATTTCATGACTGTCTCTTAACATTTCATACAAAAACTCGAAAATATTGTTCTTCTCCGTATATGCTTACTTCACTTTTACTTTTATTTAATATTCGCACTTCCCTTAATAATTACATGTAATGTCATAGTAAAATAAGGGAATCGCATGTTGTATATGATAGAATAGCATAGGTACTGCCTTGAAGGCATATTAAGGTTGACTGTGAAAGTGCAGACCAGCATTCGTTAATATAGACGTAATAAAATAAAACATCAGTGTGCTCGCCAGGGATCGAACCTGGGGCCTTCCGCGTGTTAGGCGGATGTGATAACCACTACACCACGAGCACACACATTGATGTCTGCTTATACTCAAGCAAAACAGTGCAAGAATGTTCATGTGAAGTAGGGAACACATGCGTGACTTCTTGCGACCTGTACTCATATTTCGTATAAACTAATATTTGTAAAACACGAGATTGGATTACCCACAATTTTGCATGCGAAAACCATACTCAAACGTTTATTACACTTACCTGAAAAATGAGAGATCACGGCTAAGTGCAGGGCAGTATCTAACACTTTTACCGTTCGGCATATTATTCGCACATCATATTTTGCGTCTCTCGTTTTGTTTTCTATAGCAATGCCTTTGTAAATGAAACAAACCTAGTAAACACAGCACGAAAACTAAGCCATTTTAGTTTTACACAAAGAGCAGCGTTGCAAAGGTCGCGATGTAGTACTGCATCACCATTGCCATCAGTAATGATTCACCTTACGTTTGTAGACAGCCTCTTATTTCCGTTTACCATACTTTATTCTCAATTTCTAAAAATATGCCGCTTGGGACCTATGGGCCGTGCGTAAATTGGACCTTTCCATTCTAACTCTGTTATCCAGCTATCTGGATTGCCACATACCGTGACGGGGAAGGGCGCTTTGTGTTTAGGAGTTTGTACGACAGCGAATGACATACCAATCAAGTCCTGACGGGTTCATTTGGTTACATCAATGTAGCCATATTGGTAATTGAATTAGTTGATCTGGCGATTATTGACATGAAAAATTTAGAAGATTACAACTTAGGAAAAATATATATCTTATGTAAGAAATACAGACGTCAAAACGGAGATTCTCCAACTTAAATAACTAATCTGAAATCTGTGGCAAGTTTCGATTCTTTGTAGTTATAATATTGTACGATATTATTAATTGGTATCAGTGAAATATGATGAAGAGCGAAGAGAATGAAAATAGAACAGTGAGACCGCTCAAGAAACACTACTGCCCTCGGTTTTACTCAGTTACTACATTGTGTTTTATATATTGCTCATCATGTACTGCAATCTGCTAATACAAAATAACAATAATGAATTTGGATAGTCAAACAGTATGTTACCAAACAGCAGCAGAGTGGCGCAGTGGAAGCGTGCTGGGCCCATAACCCCGAGGTCCGTGGATCGAAACCACGCTCTGCTAATTCATTTTGCTTCTCACATAGTTAAGAAATCACGAAGAAAATTGCATTTTGAAGACAAGTTCAGTATGGGTAACGCCTCCCTTCATATAATTATATATGATTCGGAAATCTCGTTTAGAACAGTCTGAGCAGTCTTTACTTAGTAGTTCTAAAGAAAATGTTAACATGAAATCGCGTAAAGGTGCTGCTGCCGTTATGTTTTAAATTTTTAAAAATTTTCAAAATTGAGATGAGAAAAGTATTATTACTACGCTCTCACATGCCTCGTACGCATAAAATCCTTTTATATAAAGAAACACTGCCCATAGAGAGAGTAAATAAACAACGCACAAATATCCCACATACTTGATATACGAAGTGTGCAACCCACATAAATAATATAATAGAACAACAGATGGTAAAATGATCTCAAAGTGTAAGAAGCTCACATTGTTGAGTGAATTGGATCAATGAGAAGGATATTGACAAAAGGAAAGTAATTTCTCAGTTAATCATGAAAAGGATTTTATTATAGCAGGAGGAATTTGGAAAAGAGAAAGAAGATTCGTCGTTTTAGTAAAAGTGAATATGTAGAATTACATACAGCAATTTTCAGAACTTAATAGTTATAGCTTTATCAAATGGTGTTGATAAATTACTTTTCACATTATCATATCGCGTATTCAAAGTAGAGTAGAGGCGTGTTGTGGTGCTGTAGTATTGCGAAACAGCGCTCAAATAAGATAGTGGGCCTCCGTGGCGCAATCGGCCAGCGCGTTCGGCTGTTAACCGAAAGGTTGGTGGTTCGAGCCCACCCGGGGGCGATAGTTTTAGTTATCCCTGCTATATTAATTCGAAATATACTAATGTAATCATCATCAATAATGTCAAGTTGTATCTGAAAACTCGTCACCTAAGATCTTCGGCTGGATTATTAACTTTAATAGCGATAATCAAATCTAACTCTTAGTTCCTTTCCCTGAATTTAATTCGACAGCATCACATGAGTTGGGTAAGTTTTTAGCTGTGCAATTTCCAGCTCTTTCTCATTGGATCCTTTTCCAACAAGTTCTTATCTTGAATTCTTATTGATAGGGGGCACGACTGATCACTGCTAGAGCGATTACCCCTGGTTCGATCGCCAGCCAATTTTGTGGTGGACAACATCGTGTTCGTTGGTTTTCTGATATACTCCTAGTTCCTCCCATTCTCTCATTCTACTAATTCTTCCATAACCATTCGTTTGTTTTAATCGTAGTCCCAAGAACATAACCGACGGACCTTAAATTCAAAGATGCCATTTCTAATTCGTATTTACGCCCATATTTCAAAAGTGGCTTATTATTTTAAATTTCTTGCATTTTGTCCGCTCTCCTGACTCATCTATCATAATCTACACAATATCATTTCATGACTGTCTCTTAACATTTCATACAAAAACTCGAAAATATTGTTCTTCTCCGTATATGCTTACTTCACTTTTGCTAGCCTTACTTTTATTTAATATTCGCACTTCCCTTAATAATTACATGTAATGTCATAGTAAAATAAGGGAATCGCATGTTGTATAGGATAGAATAGCATAGGTACTGCCTTGAAGGCATATTAAGGTTGACTGTGAAAGTGCAGACCAGCATTCGTTAATATAGACGTAATAAAATAAAACATCAGTGTGCTCGCCAGGGATCGAACCTGGGACCTTCCGCGTGTTAGGCGGATGTGATAACCACTACACCACGAGCACACACATTGATGTTTGCTTATACTCAAGCAAAACAGTGCAAGAATGTTCATGTGAAGTAGGGAACACATGCGTGACTTCTTGCGACCTGTACTCATATTTCGTATAAACTAATATTTGTAAAACACGAGATTGGATTACCCACAATTTTGCATGCGAAAACCATACTCAAACGTTTATTACACTTACCTGAAAAATGAGAGATCACGGCTAAGTGCAGGGCAGTATCTAACACTTTTACCGTTCGGCATATTATTCGCACATCATATTTTGCGTCTCTCGTTTTGTTTTCTATAGCAATGCCTTTGTAAATGAAACAAACCTAGTAAACACAGCACGAAAACTAAGCCATTTTAGTTTTACACAAATAGCAGCGTTGCAAAGGTCGCGATGTAGTACTGCATCACCATTGCCATCAGTAATGATTCACCTTACGTTTGTAGACAGCCTCTTATTTCCGTTTACCATACTTTATTCTCAATTTCTAAAAATATGCCGCTTGGGACCTATGGGCCGTGCGTAAATTGGACCTTTCCATTCTAACTCTGTTATCCAGCTATCTGGATTGCCATATACCGTGACGGGGAAGGGCGCTTTGTGTTTAGGAGTTTGTACGACAGCGAATGACATACCAATCAAGTCCTGACGGGTTCATTTGGTTACATCAATGTAGCCATATTGGTAATTGAATTAGTTGATCTGGCGATTATTGACATGAAAAATTTAGAAGATTACAACTTAGGAAAAATATATATCTTATGTAAGAAATACAGACGTCAAAACGGAGATTCTCCAACTTAAATAACTAATCTGAAATCTGTGGCAAGTTTCGATTCTTTGTAGTTATAATATTGTACGATATTATTAATTGGTATCAGTGTAATATGATGAAGAGCGAAGAGAATGAAAATAGAACAGTGAGACCGCTCAAGAAACACTACTGCCCTCGGTTTTACTCAGTTACTACATTGTGTTTTATATATTGCTCATCATGTACTGCAATCTGCTAATACAAAATAACAATAATGAATTTGGATAGTCAAACAGTATATTACCAAACAGCAGCAGAGTGGCGCAGTGGAAGCGTGCTGGGCCCATAACCCAGAGGTCCGTGGATCGAAACCACGCTCTGCTAATTCATTTTGCTTCTCACATAGTTAAGAAATCACGAAGAAAATTGCATTTTGAAGACAAGTTCAGTATGGGTAACGCCTCCCTTCATATAATTATATATGATTCGGAAATCTCGTTTAGAACAGTCTGAGCAGTCTTTACTTAGTAGTTCTGAAGAAAATGTTAACATGAAATCGCGTAAAGGTGCTGCTGCCGTTATGTTTTAAATTTTTAAAAATTTTCAAAATTGAGATGAGAAAAGTATTATTACTACGCTCTCACATGCCTCGTACGCATAAAATCCTTTTATATAAAGAAACACTGCCCATAGAGAGAGTAAATAAACAACGCACAAATATCCCACATACTTGATATACGAAGTGTGCAACCCACATAAATAATATAATAGAACAACAGATGGTAAAATGATCTCAAAGTGTAAGAAGCTCACATTGTTGAGTGAATTGGATCAATGAGAAGGATATTGACAAAAGGAAAGTCATTTCTCAGTTAATCAAAAAAGGATTTTATTATAGCAGGAGGAATTTGGAAAAGAGAAAGAAGATTCGTCGTTTTAGTAAAAGTGAATATGTAGAATTACATACAGCAATTTTCAGAACTTAATAGTTATAGCTTTATCAAATGGTGTTGATAAATTACTTTTCACATTATCATATCGCGTATTCAAACTAGAGTAGAGGCGTGTTGTGGTGCTGTAGTATTGCGAAACAGCGCTCAAATAAGATAGTGGGCCTCCGTGGCGCAATCGGCTAGCGCGTTCGGCTGTTAACCGAAAGGTTGGTGGTTCGAGCCCACCCGGGGGCGATAGTTTTAGTTATCCCTGCTATATTAATTCGAAATATACTAATGTAATAATCATCAAAAATGTCAAGTTGTATCTGAAATCTCGTCACCTAAGATCTTCGGCTGGATTATTAACTTTAATAGCGATAATCAAATCTAACTCTTAGTTCCTTTCCCTGAATTTAATTCGACAGCATCACATGAGTTGGGTAAGATTTTAGCTGTGGAATTTCCAGCTCTTTCTCATTGGATCCTTTTCCAACAAGTTCTTATCTTGAATTCTTATTGATAGGGGGCACGACTGATCACTGCTAGAGCGATTACCCCTGGTTCGATCGCCAGCCAATTTTGTGGTGGACAACATCGTGTTCGTTGGTTTTCTGATATACTCCTAGTTCCTCCCATTCTCTCATTCTACTAGTTCTTCCATAACCATTCGTTTGTTTTAATCGTAGTCCCAAGAACATAACCGACGGACCTTAAATTCAAAGATGCCATTTCTAATTCGTATTTACGCCCATATTTCAAAAGTGGCTTATTATTTTAAATTTCTTGCATTTTGTCCGCTCTCCTGACTCATCTATCATAATCTACACAATATCATTTCATGACTGTCTCTTAACATTTCATACAAAAACTCGAAAATATTGTTCTTCTCCGTATATGCTTACTTCACTTTTGCTAGCCTTACTTTTATTTAATATTCGCACTTCCCTTAATAATTACATGTAATGTCATAGTAAAATAAGGGAATCGCATGTTGTATATGATAGAATAGCATAGGTACTGCCTTGAAGGCATATTAAGGTTGACTGTGAAAGTGCAGACCAGCATTCGTTAATATAGACGTAATAAAATAAAACATCAGTGTGCTCGCCAGGGATCGAACCTGGGACCTTCCGCGTGTTAGGCGGATGTGATAACCACTACACCACGAGCACACACATTGATGTCTGCTTATACTCAAGCAAAACAGTGCAAGAATGTTCATGTGAAGTAGGGAACACATGCGTGACTTCTTGCGACCTGTACTCATATTTCGTATAAACTAATATTTGTAAAACACGAGATTGGATTACCCACAATTTTGCATGCGAAAACCATACTCAAACGTTTATTACACTTACCTGAAAAATGAGAGATCACGGCTAAGTGCAGGGCAGTATCTAACACTTTTACCGTTCGGCATATTATTCGCACATCATATTTTGCGTCTCTCGTTTTGTTTTCTATAGCAATGCCTTTGTAAATGAAACAAACCTAGTAAACACAGCACGAAAACTAAGCCATTTTAGTTTTACACAAAGAGCAGCGTTGCAAAGGTCGCGATGTAGTACTGCATCACCATTGCCATCAGTAATGATTCACCTTACGTTTGTAGACAGCCTCTTATTTCCGTTTACCATACTTTATTCTCAATTTCTAAAAATATGCCGCTTGGGACCTATGGGCCGTGCGTAAATTGGACCTTTCCATTCTAACTCTGTTATCCAGCTATCTGGATTGCCACATACCGTGACGGGGAAGGGCGCTTTGTGTTTAGGAGTTTGTACGACAGCGAGTGACATACCAATCAAGTCCTGACGGGTTCATTTGGTTACATCAATGTAGCCATATTGGTAATTGAATTAGTTGATCTGGCGATTATTGACATGAAAAATTTAGAAGATTACAACTTAGGAAAAATATATATCTTATGTAAGAAATACAGACGTCAAAACGGAGATTCTCCAACTTAAATAACTAATCTGAAATCTGTGGCAAGTTTCGATTCTTTGTAGTTATAATATTGTACGATATTATTAATTGGTATCAGTGAAATATGATGAAGAGCGAAGAGAATGAAAATAGAACAGTGAGACCGCTCAAGAAACACTGCTGCCCTCGGTTTTACTCAGTTACTACATTGTGTTTTATATATTGCTCATCATGTACTGCAATCTGCTAATACAAAATAACAATAATGAATTTGGATAGTCAAACAGTATATTACCAAACAGCAGCAGAGTGGCGCAGTGGAAGCGTGCTGGGCCCATAACCCAGAGGTCCGTGGATCGAAACCACGCTCTGCTAATTCATTTTGCTTCTCACATAGTTAAGAAATCACGAAGAAAATTGCATTTTGAAGACAAGTTCAGTATGGGTAACGCCTCCCTTCATATAATTATATATGATTCGGAAATCTCGTTTAGAACAGTCTGAGCAGTCTTTACTTAGTAGTTCTGAAGAAAATGTTAACATGAAATCGCGTAAAGGTGCTGCTGCCGTTATGTTTTAAATTTTTAAAAACTTTCAAAATTGAGATGAGAAAAGTATTATTACTACGCTCTCACATGCCTCGTACGCATAAAATCCTTTTATATAAAGAAACACTGCCCATAGAGAGAGTAAATAAACAACGCACAAATATCCCACATACTTGATATACGAAGTGTGCAACCCACATAAATAATATAATAGAACAACAGATGGTAAAATGATCTCAAAGTGTAAGAAGCTCACATTGTTGAGTGAATTGGATCAATGAGAAGGATATTGACAAAAGGAAAGTCATTTCTCAGTTAATCATGAAAAGGATTTTATTATAGCAGGAGGAATTTGGAAAAGAGAAAGAAGATTCGTCGTTTTAGTAAAAGTGAATATGTAGAATTACATACAGCAATTTTCAGAACTTAATAGTTATAGCTTTATCAAATGGTGTTGATAAATTACTTTTCACATTATCATATCGCGTATTCAAAGTAGAGTAGAGGCGTGTTGTGGTGCTGTAGTATTACGAAACAGCGCTCAAATAAGATGGTGGGCCTCCGTGGCGCAATCGGCTAGCGCGTTCGGCTGTTAACCGAAAGGTTGGTGGTTCGAGCCCACCCGGGGGCGATAGTTTTAGTTATCCCTGCTATATTAATTCGAAATATACTAATGTAATAATCATCAAAAATGTCAAGTTGTATCTGAAATCTCGTCACCTAAGATCTTCGGCTGGATTATTAACTTTAATAGCGATAATCAAATCTAACTCTTAGTTCCTTTCCCTGAATTTAATTCGACAGCATCACATGAGTTGGGTAAGATTTTAGCTGTGCAATTTCCAGCTCTTTCTCATTGGATCCTTTTCCAACAAGTTCTTATCTTGAATTCTTATTGATAGGGGGCACGACTGATCACTGCTAGAGCGATTACCCCTGGTTCGATCGCCAGCCAATTTTGTGGTGGACAACATCGTGTTCGTTGGTTTTCTGATATACTCCTAGTTCCTCCCATTCTCTCATTCTACTAGTTCTTCCATAACCATTCGTTTGTTTTAATCGTAGTCCCAAGAACATAACCGACGGACCTTAAATTCAAAGATGCCATTTCTAATTCGTATTTACGCCCATATTTCAAAAGTGGCTTATTATTTTAAATTTCTTGCATTTTGTCCGCTCTCCTGACTCATCTATCATAATCTACACAATATCATTTCATGACTGTCTCTTAACATTTCATACAAAAACTCGAAAATATTGTTCTTCTCCGTATATGCTTACTTCACTTTTGCTAGCCTTACTTTTATTTAATATTCGCACTTCCCTTAATAATTACATGTAATGTCATAGTAAAATAAGGGAATCGCATGTTGTATATGATAGAATAGCATAGGTACTGCCTTGAAGGCATATTAAGGTTGACTGTGAAAGTGCAGACCAGCATTCGTTAATATAGACGTAATAAAATAAAACATCAGTGTGCTCGCCAGGGATCGAACCTGGGACCTTCCGCGTGTTAGGCGGATGTGATAACCACTACACCACGAGTACACACATTGATGTCTGCTTATACTCAAGCAAAACAGTGCAAGAATGTTCATGTGAAGTAGGGAACACATGCGTGACTTCTTGCGACCTGTACTCATATTTCGTATAAACTAATATTTGTAAAACACGAGATTGGATTACCCACAATTTTGCATGCGAAAACCATACTCAAACGTTTATTACACTTACCTGAAAAATGAGAGATCACGGCTAAGTGCAGGGCAGTATCTAACACTTTTACCGTTCGGCATATTATTCGCACATCATATTTTGCGTCTCTCGTTTTGTTTTCTATAGCAATGCCTTTGTAAATGAAACAAACCTAGTAAACACAGCACGAAAACTAAGCCATTTTAGTTTTACACAAAGAGCAGCGTTGCAAAGGTCGCGATGTAGTACTGCATCACCATTGCCATCAGTAATGATTCACCTTACGTTTGTAGACAGCCTCTTATTTCCGTTTACCATACTTTATTCTCAATTTCTAAAAATATGCCGCTTGGGACCTATGGGCCGTGCGTAAATTGGACCTTTCCATTCTAACTCTGTTATCCAGCTATCTGGATTGCCACATACCGTGACGGGGAAGGGCGCTTTGTGTTTAGGAGTTTGTACGACAGCGAATGACATACCAATCAAGTCCTGACGGGTTCATTTGGTTACATCAATGTAGCCATATTGGTAATTGAATTAGTTGATCTGGCGATTATTGACATGAAAAATTTAGAAGATTACAACTTAGGAAAAATATATATCTTATGTAAGAAATACAGACGTCAAAACGGAGATTCTCCAACTTAAATAACTAATCTGAAATCTGTGGCAAGTTTCGATTCTTTGTAGTTATAATATTGTACGATATTATTAATTGGTATCAGTGAAATATGATGAAGAGCGAAGAGAATGAAAATAGAACAGTGAGACCGCTCAAGAAACACTACTGCCCTCGGTTTTACTCAGTTACTACATTGTGTTTTATATATTGCTCATCATGTACTGCAATCTGCTAATACAAAATAACAATAATGAATTTGGATAGTCAAACAGTATGTTACCAAACAGCAGCAGAGTGGCGCAGTGGAAGCGTGCTGGGCCCATAACCCAGAGGTCCGTGGATCGAAACCACGCTCTGCTAATTCATTTTGCTTCTCACATAGTTAAGAAATCACGAAGAAAATTGCATTTTGAAGACAAGTTCAGTATGGGTAACGCCTCCCTTCATATAATTATATATGATTCGGAAATCTCGTTTAGAACAGTCTGAGCAGTCTTTACTTAGTAGTTCTGAAGAAAATGTTAACATGAAATCGCGTAAAGTGCTGCTGCCGTTATGTTTTAAATTTTTAAAAATTTTCAAAATTGAGATGAGAAAAGTTTTATTACTACGCTCTCACATGCCTCGTACGCATAAAATCCTTTTATATAAAGAAACACTGCCCATAGAGAGAGTAAATAAACAACGCACAAATATCCCACATACTTGATATACGAAGTGTGCAACCCACATAAATAATATAATAGAACAACAGATGGTAAAATGATCTCAAAGTGTAAGAAGCTCACATTGTTGAGTGAATTGGATCAATGAGAAGCATATTGACAAAAGGAAAGTCATTTCTCAGTTAATCATGAAAAGGATTTTATTATAGCAGGAGGAATTTGGAAAAGAGAAAGAAGATTCGTCGTTTTAGTAAAAGTGAATATGTAGAATTACATACAGCAATTTTCAGAACTTAATAGTTATAGCTTTATCAAATGGTGTTGATAAATTACTTTTCACATTATCATATCGCGTATTCAAAGTAGAGTAGAGGCGTGTTGTGGTGCTGTAGTATTGCGAAACAGCGCTCAAATAAGATGGTGGGCCTCCGTGGCGCAATCGGCTAGCGCGTTCGGCTGTTAACCGAAAGGTTGGTGGTTCGAGCCCACCCGGGGGCGATAGTTTTAGTTATCCCTGCTATATTAATTCGAAATATACTAATGTAATAATCATCAAAAATGTCAAGTTGTATCTGAAATCTCGTCACCTAAGATCTTCGGCTGGATTATTAACTTTAATAGCGATAATCAAATCTAACTCTTAGTTCCTTTCCCTGAATTTAATTCGACAGCATCACATGAGTTGGGTAAGATTTTAGCTGTGCAATTTCCAGCTCTTTCTCATTGGATCCTTTTCCAACAAGTTCTTATCTTGAATTCTTATTGATAGGGGGCACGACTGATCACTGCTAGAACGATTACCCCTGGTTCGATCGCCAGCCAATTTTGTGGTGGACAACATCGTGTTCGTTGGTTTTCTGATATACTCCTAGTTCCTCCCATTCTCTCATTCTACTACTTCTTCCATAACCATTAGTTTGTTTTAATCGTAGTCCCAAGAACATAACCGACGGACCTTAAATTCAAAGATGCCATTTCTAATTCGTATTTACGCCCATATTTCAAAAGTGGCTTATTATTTTAAATTTCTTGCATTTTGTCCGCTCTCCTGACTCATCTATCATAATCTACACAATATCATTTCATGACTGTCTCTTAACATTTCATACAAAAACTCGAAAATATTGTTCTTCTCCGTATATGCTTACTTCACTTTTACTTTTATTTAATATTCGCACTTCCCTTAATAATTACATGTAATGTCATAGTAAAATAAGGGAATCGCATGTTGTATATGATAGAATAGCATAGGTACTGCCTTGAAGGCATATTAAGGTTGACTGTGAAAGTGCAGACCAGCATTCGTTAATATAGACGTAATAAAATAAAACATCAGTGTGCTCGCCAGGGATCGAACCTGGGACCTTCCGCGTGTTAGGCGGATGTGATAACCACTACACCACGAGTACACACATTGATGTCTGCTTATACTCAAGCAAAACAGTGCAAGAATGTTCATGTGAAGTAGGGAACACATGCGTGACTTCTTGCGACCTGTACTCATATTTCGTATAAACTAATATTTGTAAAACACGAGATTGGATTACCCAGAATTTTGCATGCGAAAACCATACTCAAACGTTTATTACACTTACCTGAAAAATGAGAGATCACGGCTAAGTGCAGGGCAGTATCTAACACTTTTACCGTTCGGCATATTATTCGCACATCATATTTTGCGTCTCTCGTTTTGTTTTCTATAGCAATGCCTTTGTAAATGAAACAAACCTAGTAAACACAGCACGAAAACTAAGCCATTTTAGTTTTACACAAAGAGCAGCGTTGCAAAGGTCGCGATGTAGTACTGCATCACCATTGCCATCAGTAATGATTCACCTTACGTTTGTAGACAGCCTCTTATTTCCGTTTACCATACTTTATTCTCAATTTCTAAAAATATGCCGCTTGGGACCTATGGGCCGTGCGTAAATTGGACCTTTCCATTCTAACTCTGTTATCCAGCTATCTGGATTGCCACATACCGTGACGGGGAAGGGCGCTTTGTGTTTAGGAGTTTGTACGACAGCGAATGACATACCAATCAAGTCCTGACGGGTTCATTTGGTTACATCAATGTAGCCATATTGGTAATTGAATTAGTTGATCTGGCGATTATTGACATGAAAAATTTAGAAGATTACAACTTAGGAAAAATATATATCTTATGTAAGAAATACAGACGTCAAAACGGAGATTCTCCAACTTAAATAACTAATCTGAAATCTGTGGCAAGTTTCGATTCTTTGTAGTTATAATATTGTACGATATTATTAATTGGTATCAGTGAAATATGATGAAGAGCGAAGAGAATGAAAATAGAACAGTGAGACCGCTCAAGAAACACTACTGCCCTCGGTTTTACTCAGTTACTACATTGTGTTTTATATATTGCTCATCATGTACTGCAATCTGCTAATACAAAATAACAATAATGAATTTGGATAGTCAAACAGTATATTACCAAACAGCAGCAGAGTGGCGCAGTGGAAGCGTGCTGGGCCCATAACCCAGAGGTCCGTGGATCGAAACCACGCTCTGCTAATTCATTTTGCTTCTCACATAGTTAAGAAATCACGAAGAAAATTGCATTTTGAAGACAAGTTCAGTATGGGTAACGCCTCCCTTCATATAATTATATATGATTCGGAAATCTCGTTTAGAACAGTCTGAGCAGTCTTTACTTAGTAGTTCTGAAGAAAATGTTAACATGAAATCGCGTAAAGGTGCTGCTGCCGTTATGTTTTAAATTTTTAAAAATTTTCAAAATTGAGATGAGAAAAGTTTTATTACTACGCTCTCACATGCCTCGTACGCATAAAATCCTTTTATATAAAGAAACACTGCCCATAGAGAGAGTAAATAAACAACGCACAAATATCCCACATACTTGATATACGAAGTGTGCAACCCACATAAATAATATAATAGAACAACAGATGGTAAAATGATCTCAAAGTGTAAGAAGCTCACATTGTTGAGTGAATTGGATCAATGAGAAGCATATTGACAAAAGGAAAGTCATTTCTCAGTTAATCATGAAAAGGATTTTATTATAGCAGGAGGAATTTGGAAAAGAGAAAGAAGATTCGTCGTTTTAGTAAAAGTGAATATGTAGAATTACATACAGCAATTTTCAGAACTTAATAGTTATAGCTTTATCAAATGGTGTTGATAAATTACTTTTCACATTATCATATCGCGTATTCAAAGTAGAGTAGAGGCGTGTTGTGGTGCTGTAGTATTGCGAAACAGCGCTCAAATAAGATGGTGGGCCTCCGTGGCGCAATCGGCTAGCGCGTTCGGCTGTTAACCGAAAGGTTGGTGGTTCGAGCCCACCCGGGGGCGATAGTTTTATAATATTAATTCGAAATATACTAATGTAATAATCATCAATAATGTCAAGTTGTATCTGAAATCTCGTCACCTAAGATCTTCGGCTGGATTATTAACTTTAATAGCGATAATCAAATCTAACTCTTAGTTCCTTTCCCTGAATTTAATTCGACAGCATCACATGAGTTGGGTAAGATTTTAGCTGTGCAATTTCCAGCTCTTTCTCATTGGATCCTTTTCCAACAAGTTCTTATCTTGAATTCTTATTGATAGGGGGCACGACTGATCACTGCTAGAGCGATTACCCCTGGTTCGATCGCCAGCCAATTTTGTGGTGGACAACATCGTGTTCGTTGGTTTTCTGATATACTCCTAGTTCCTCCCATTCTCTCATTCTACTAGTTCTTCCATAACCATTCGTTTGTTTTAATCGTAGTCCCAAGAACATAACCGACGGACCTTAAATTCAAAGATGCCATTTCTAATTCGTATTTACGCCCATATTTCAAAAGTGGCTTATTATTTTAAATTTCTTGCATTTTGTCCGCTCTCCTGACTCATCTATCATAATCTACACAATATCATTTCATGACTGTCTCTTAACATTTCATACAAAAACTCGAAAATATTGTTCTTCTCCGTATATGCTTACTTCACTTTTACTTTTATTTAATATTCGCACTTCCCTTAATAATTACATGTAATGTCATAGTAAAATAAGGGAATCGCATGTTGTATATGATAGAATAGCATAGGTACTGCCTTGAAGGCATATTAAGGTTGACTGTGAAAGTGCAGACCAGCATTCGTTAATATAGACGTAATAAAATAAAACATCAGTGTGCTCGCCAGAGATCGAACCTGGGACCTTCCGCGTGTTAGGCGGATGTGATAACCACTACACCACGAGCACACACATTGATGTCTGCTTATACTCAAGCAAAACAGTGCAAGAATGTTCATGTGAAGTAGGGAACACATGCGTGACTTCTTGCGACCTGTACTCATATTTCGTATAAACTAATATTTGTAAAACACGAGATTGGATTACCCACAATTTTGCATGCGAAAACCATACTCAAACGTTTATTACACTTACCTGAAAAATGAGAGATCACGGCTAAGTGCAGGGCAGTATCTAACACTTTTACCGTTCGGCATATTATTCGTACATCATATTTTGCGTCTCTCGTTTTGTTTTCTATAGCAATGCCTTTGTAAATGAAACAAACCTAGTAAACACAGCACGAAAACTAAGCCATTTTAGTTTTACACAAAGAGCAGCGTTGCAAAGGTCGCGATGTAGTACTGCATCACCATTGCCATCAGTAATGATTCACCTTACGTTTGTAGACAGCCTCTTATTTCCGTTTACCATACTTTATTCTCAATTTCTAAAAATATGCCGCTTGGGACCTATGGGCCGTGCGTAAATTGGACCTTTCCATTCTAACTCTGTTATCCAGCTATCTGGATTGCCACATACCGTGACGGGGAAGGGCGCTTTGTGTTTAGGAGTTTGTACGACAGCGAATGACATACCAATCAAGTCCTGACGGGTTCATTTGGTTACATCAATGTAGCCATATTGGTAATTGAATTAGTTGATCTGGCGATTATTGACATGAAAAATTTAGAAGATTACAACTTAGGAAAAATATATATCTTATGTAAGAAATACAGACGTCAAAACGGAGATTCTCCAACTTAAATAACTAATCTGAAATCTGTGGCAAGTTTCGATTCTTTGTAGTTATAATATTGTACGATATTATTAATTGGTATCAGTGAAATATGATGAAGAGCGAAGAGAATGAAAATAGAACAGTGAGACCGCTCAAGAAACACTACTGCCCTCGGTTTTACTCAGTTACTACATTGTGTTTTATATATTGCTCATCATGTACTGCAATCTGCTAATACAAAATAACAATAATGAATTTGGATAGTCAAACAGTATATTACCAAACAGCAGCAGAGTGGCGCAGTGGAAGCGTGCTGGGCCCATAACCCAGAGGTCCGTGGATCGAAACCACGCTCTGCTAATTCATTTTGCTTCTCACATAGTTAAGAAATCACGAAGATAATTGCATTTTGAAGACAAGTTCAGTATGGGTAACGCCTCCCTTCATATAATTATATATGATTCGGAAATCTCGTTTAGAACAGTCTGAGCAGTCTTTACTTAGTAGTTCTGAAGAAAATGTTAACATGAAATCGCGTAAAGGTGCTGCTGCCGTTATGTTTTAAATTTTTAAAAATTTTCAAAATTGAGATGAGAAAAGTATTATTACTACGCTCTCACATGCCTCGTACTCATAAAATCCTTTTATATAAAGAAACACTGCCCATAGAGAGAGTAAATAAACAACGCACAAATATCCCACATACTTGATATACGAAGTGTGCAACCCACATAAATAATATAATAGAACAACAGATGGTAAAATGATCTCAAAATGTAAGAAGCTCACATTGTTGAGTGAATTGGATCAATGAGAAGGATATTGACAAAAGGAAAGTCATTTCTCAGTTAATCATGAAAAGGATTTTATTATAGCAGGAGGAATTTGGAAAAGAGAAAGAAGATTCGTCGTTTTAGTAAAAGTGAATATGTAGAATTACATACAGCAATTTTCAGAACTTAATAGTTATAGCTTTATCAAATGGTGTTGATAAATTACTTTTCACATTATCATATCGCGTATTCAAAGTAGAGTAGAGGCGTGTTGTGGTGCTGTAGTATTGCGAAACAGCGCTCAAATAAGATGGTGGGCCTCCGTGGCGCAATCGGCTAGCGCGTTCGGCTGTTAACCGAAAGGTTGGTGGTTCGAGCCCACCCGGGGGCGATAGTTTTATAATATTAATTCGAAATATACTAATGTAATAATCATCAATAATGTCAAGTTGTATCTGAAATCTCGTCACCTAAGATCTTCGGCTGGATTATTAACTTTAATAGCGATAATCAAATCTAACTCTTAGTTCCTTTCCCTGAATTTAATTCGACAGCATCACATGAGTTGGGTAAGATTTTAGCTGTGCAATTTCCAGCTCTTTCTCATTGGATCCTTTTCCAACAAGTTCTTATCTTGAATTCTTATTGATAGGGGGCACGACTGATCACTGCTAGAGCGATTACCCCTGGTTCGATCGCCAGCCAATTTTGTGGTGGACAACATCGTGTTCGTTGGTTTTCTGATATACTCCTAGTTCCTCCCATTCTCTCATTCTACTAGTTCTTCCATAACCATTCGTTTGTTTTAATCGTAGTCCCAAGAACATAACCGACGGACCTTAAATTCAAAGATGCCATTTCTAATTCGTATTTACGCCCATATTTCAAAAGTGGCTTATTATTTTAAATTTCTTGCATTTTGTCCGCTCTCCTGACTCATCTATCATAATCTACACAATATCATTTCATGACTGTCTCTTAACATTTCATACAAAAACTCGAAAATATTGTTCTTCTCCGTATATGCTTACTTCACTTTTGCTAGCCTTACTTTTATTTAATATTCGCACTTCCCTTAATAATTACATGTAATGTCATAGTAAAATAAGGGAATCGCATGTTGTATATGATAGAATAGCATAGGTACTGCCTTGAAGGCATATTAAGGTTGACTGTGAAAGTGCAGACCAGCATTCGTTAATATAGACGTAATAAAATAAAACATCAGTGTGCTCGCCAGGGATCGAACCTGGGACCTTCCGCGTGTTAGGCGGATGTGATAACCACTACACCACGAGCACACACATTAATGTTTGCTTATACTCAAGCAAAACAGTGCAAGAATGTTCATGTGAAGTAGGGAACACATGCGTGACTTCTTGCGACCTGTACTCATTTTTCGTATAAACTAATATTTGTAAAACACGAGATTGGATTACCCACAATTTTGCATGCGAAAACCATACTCAAACGTTTATTACACTTACCTGAAAAATGAGAGATCACGGCTAAGTGCAGGGCAGTATCTAACACTTTTACCGTTCGGCATATTATTCGCACATCATATTTTGCGTCTCTCGTTTTGTTTTCTATAGCAATGTCTTTGTAAATGAAACAAACCTAGTAAACACAGCACGAAAACTAAGCCATTTTAGTTTTACACAAAGAGCAGCGTTGCAAAGGTCGCGATGTAGTACTGCATCACCATTGCCATCAGTAATGATTCACCTTACGTTTGTAGACAGCCTCTTATTTCCGTTTACCATACTTTATTCTCAATTTCTAAAAATATGCCGCTTGGGACCTATGGGCCGTGCGTAAATTGGACCTTTCCATTCTAACTCTGTTATCCAGCTATCTGGATTGCCACATACCGTGACGGGGAAGGGCGCTTTGTGTTTAGGAGTTTGTACGACAGCGAATGACATACCAATCAAGTCCTGACGGGTTCATTTGGTTACATCAATGTAGCCATATTGGTAATTGAATTAGTTGATCTGGCGATTATTGACATGAAAAATTTAGAAGATTACAACTTAGGAAAAATATATATCTTATGTAAGAAATACAGACGTCAAAACGGAGATTCTCCAACTTAAATAACTAATCTGAAATCTGTGGCAAGTTTCGATTCTTTGTAGTTATAATATTGTACGATATTATTAATTGGTATCAGTGAAATATGATGAAGAGCGAAGAGAATGAAAATAGAACAGTGAGACCGCTCAAGAAACACTACTGCCCTTGGTTTTACTCAGTTACTACATTGTGTGTTATATATTGCTCATCATGTACTGCAATCTGCTAATACAAAATAACAATAATGAATTTGGATAGTCAAACAGTATATTACCAAACCGCAGCAGAGTGGCGCAGTGGAAGCGTGCTGGGCCAATAACCCAGAGGTCCGTGGATCGAAACCACGCTCTGCTAATTCATTTTGCTTCTCACATAGTTAAGAAATCACGAAGATAATTGCATTTTGAAGACAAGTTCAGTATGGGTAACGCCTCCCTTCATATAACTATATATGATTCGGAAATCTCGTTTAGAACAGTCTAAGCAGTCTTTGCTTAGTAGTTCTGAAGAAAATGTTAACATGAAATCGCGTAAAGGTGCTGCTGCCGTTATGTTTTAAATTTTTAAAAATTTTCAAAATTGAGATGAGAAAAGTATTATTACTACGCTCTCACATGCCTCGTACGCATAAAATCCTTTTATATAAAGAAACACTGCCCATAGAGAGAGTAAATAAACAACGCACAAATATCCCACATACTTGATATACGAAGTGTGCAACCCACATAAATAATATAATAGAACAACAGATGGTAAAATGATCTCAAAGTGTAAGAAGCTCACATTGTTGAGTGAATTGGATCAATGAGAAGGATATTGACAAAAGGAAAGTCATTTCTCAGTTAATCATGAAAAGGATTTTATTATAGCAGGAGGAATTTGGAAAAGAGAAAGAAGATTCGTCGTTTTAGTAAAAGTGAATATGTAGAATTACATACAGCAATTTTCAGAACTTAATAGTTATAGCTTTATCAAATGGTGTTGATAAATTACTTTTCACATTATCATATCGCGTATTCAAAGTAGAGTAGAGGCGTGTTGTGGTGCTGTAGTATTGCGAAACAGCGCTCAAATAAGATGGTGGGCCTCCGTGGCGCAATCGGCTAGCGCGTTCGGCTGTTAACCGAAAGGTTGGTGGTTCGAGCCCACCCGGGGGCGATAGTTTTATAATATTAATTCGAAATATACTAATGTAATAATCATCAATAATGTCAAGTTGTATCTGAAATCTCGTCACCTAAGATCTTCGGCTGGATTATTAACTTTAATAGCGATAATCAAATCTAACTCTTAGTTCCTTTCCCTGAATTTAATTCGACAGCATCACATGAGTTGGGTAAGATTTTAGCTGTGCAATTTCCAGCTCTTTCTCATTGGATCCTTTTCCAACAAGTTCTTATCTTGAATTCTTATTGATAGGGGGCACGACTGATCACTGCTAGAGCGATTACCCCTGGTTCGATCGCCAGCCAATTTTGTGGTGGACAACATCGTGTTCGTTGGTTTTCTGATATACTCCTAGTTCCTCCCATTCTCTCATTCTACTAGTTCTTCCATAACCATTCGTTTGTTTTAATCGTAGTCCCAAGAACATAACCGACGGACCTTAAATTCAAAGATGCCATTTCTAATTCGTATTTACGCCCATATTTCAAAAGTGGCTTATTATTTTAAATTTCTTGCATTTTGTCCGCTCTCCTGACTCATCTATCATAATCTACACAATATCATTTCATGACTGTCTCTTAACATTTCATACAAAAACTCGAAAATATTGTTCTTCTCCGTATATGCTTACTTCACTTTTACTTTTATTTAATATTCGCACTTCCCTTAATAATTACATGTAATGTCATAGTAAAATAAGGGAATCGCATGTTGTATATGATAGAATAGCATAGGTACTGCCTTGAAGGCATATTAAGGTTGACTGTGAAAGTGCAGACCAGCATTCGTTAATATAGACGTAATAAAATAAAACATCAGTGTGCTCGCCAGAGATCGAACCTGGGACCTTCCGCGTGTTAGGCGGATGTGATAACCACTACACCACGAGCACACACATTGATGTCTGCTTATACTCAAGCAAAACAGTGCAAGAATGTTCATGTGAAGTAGGGAACACATGCGTGACTTCTTGCGACCTGTACTCATATTTCGTATAAACTAATATTTGTAAAACACGAGATTGGATTACCCACAATTTTGCATGCGAAAACCATACTCAAACGTTTATTACACTTACCTGAAAAATGAGAGATCACGGCTAAGTGCAGGGCAGTATCTAACACTTTTACCGTTCGGCATATTATTCGTACATCATATTTTGCGTCTCTCGTTTTGTTTTCTATAGCAATGCCTTTGTAAATGAAACAAACCTAGTAAACACAGCACGAAAACTAAGCCATTTTAGTTTTACACAAAGAGCAGCGTTGCAAAGGTCGCGATGTAGTACTGCATCACCATTGCCATCAGTAATGATTCACCTTACGTTTGTAGACAGCCTCTTATTTCCGTTTACCATACTTTATTCTCAATTTCTAAAAATATGCCGCTTGGGACCTATGGGCCGTGCGTAAATTGGACCTTTCCATTCTAACTCTGTTATCCAGCTATCTGGATTGCCACATACCGTGACGGGGAAGGGCGCTTTGTGTTTAGGAGTTTGTACGACAGCGAATGACATACCAATCAAGTCCTGACGGGTTCATTTGGTTACATCAATGTAGCCATATTGGTAATTGAATTAGTTGATCTGGCGATTATTGACATGAAAAATTTAGAAGATTACAACTTAGGAAAAATATATATCTTATGTAAGAAATACAGACGTCAAAACGGAGATTCTCCAACTTAAATAACTAATCTGAAATCTGTGGCAAGTTTCGATTCTTTGTAGTTATAATATTGTACGATATTATTAATTGGTATCAGTGAAATATGATGAAGAGCGAAGAGAATGAAAATAGAACAGTGAGACCGCTCAAGAAACACTACTGCCCTCGGTTTTACTCAGTTACTACATTGTGTTTTATATATTGCTCATCATGTACTGCAATCTGCTAATACAAAATAACAATAATGAATTTGGATAGTCAAACAGTATATTACCAAACAGCAGCAGAGTGGCGCAGTGGAAGCGTGCTGGGCCCATAACCCAGAGGTCCGTGGATCGAAACCACGCTCTGCTAATTCATTTTGCTTCTCACATAGTTAAGAAATCACGAAGATAATTGCATTTTGAAGACAAGTTCAGTATGGGTAACGCCTCCCTTCATATAATTATATATGATTCGGAAATCTCGTTTAGAACAGTCTGAGCACTCTTTACTTAGTAGTTCTGAAGAAAATGTTAACATGAAATCGCGTAAAGGTGCTGCTGCCGTTATGTTTTAAATTTTTAAAAATTTTCAAAATTGAGATGAGAAAAGTATTATTACTACGCTCTCACATGCCTCGTACTCATAAAATCCTTTTATATAAAGAAACACTGCCCATAGAGAGAGTAAATAAACAACGCACAAATATCCCACATACTTGATATACGAAGTGTGCAACCCACATAAATAATATAATAGAACAACAGATGGTAAAATGATCTCAAAGTGTAAGAAGCTCACATTGTTGAGTGAATTGGATCAATGAGAAGGATATTGACAAAAGGAAAGTCATTTCTCAGTTAATCATGAAAAGGATTTTATTATAGCAGGAGGAATTTGGAAAAGAGAAAGAAGATTCGTCGTTTTAGTAAAAGTGAATATGTAGAATTACATACAGCAATTTTCAGAACTTAATAGTTATAGCTTTATCAAATGGTGTTGATAAATTACTTTTCACATTATCATATCGCGTATTCAAAGTAGAGTAGAGGCGTGTTGTGGTGCTGTAGTATTGCGAAACAGCGCTCAAATAAGATGGTGGGCCTCCGTGGCGCAATCGGCTAGCGCGTTCGGCTGTTAACCGAAAGGTTGGTGGTTCGAGCCCACCCGGGGGCGATAGTTTTATAATATTAATTCGAAATATACTAATGTAATAATCATCAATAATGTCAAGTTGTATCTGAAATCTCGTCACCTAAGATCTTCGGCTGGATTATTAACTTTAATAGCGATAATCAAATCTAACTCTTAGTTCCTTTCCCTGAATTTAATTCGACAGCATCACATGAGTTGGGTAAGATTTTAGCTGTGCAATTTCCAGCTCTTTCTCATTGGATCCTTTTCCAACAAGTTCTTATCTTGAATTCTTATTGATAGGGGGCACGACTGATCACTGCTAGAGCGATTACCCCTGGTTCGATCGCCAGCCAATTTTGTGGTGGACAACATCGTGTTCGTTGGTTTTCTGATATACTCCTAGTTCCTCCCATTCTCTCATTCTACTAGTTCTTCCATAACCATTCGTTTGTTTTAATCGTAGTCCCAAGAACATAACCGACGGACCTTAAATTCAAAGATGCCATTTCTAATTCGTATTTACGCCCATATTTCAAAAGTGGCTTATTATTTTAAATTTCTTGCATTTTGTCCGCTCTCCTGACTCATCTATCATAATCTACACAATATCATTTCATGACTGTCTCTTAACATTTCATACAAAAACTCGAAAATATTGTTCTTCTCCGTATATGCTTACTTCACTTTTACTTTTATTTAATATTCGCACTTCCCTTAATAATTACATGTAATGTCATAGTAAAATAAGGGAATCGCATGTTGTATATGATAGAATAGCATAGGTACTGCCTTGAAGGCATATTAAGGTTGACTGTGAAAGTGCAGACCAGCATTCGTTAATATAGACGTAATAAAATAAAACATCAGTGTGCTCGCCAGAGATCGAACCTGGGACCTTCCGCGTGTTAGGCGGATGTGATAACCACTACACCACGAGCACACACATTGATGTCTGCTTATACTCAAGCAAAACAGTGCAAGAATGTTCATGTGAAGTAGGGAACACATGCGTGACTTCTTGCGACCTGTACTCATATTTCGTATAAACTAATATTTGTAAAACACGAGATTGGATTACCCACAATTTTGCATGCGAAAACCATACTCAAACGTTTATTACACTTACCTGAAAAATGAGAGATCACGGCTAAGTGCAGGGCAGTATCTAACACTTTTACCGTTCGGCATATTATTCGTACATCATATTTTGCGTCTCTCGTTTTGTTTTCTATAGCAATGCCTTTGTAAATGAAACAAACCTAGTAAACACAGCACGAAAACTAAGCCATTTTAGTTTTACACAAAGAGCAGCGTTGCAAAGGTCGCGATGTAGTACTGCATCACCATTGCCATCAGTAATGATTCACCTTACGTTTGTAGACAGCCTCTTATTTCCGTTTACCATACTTTATTCTCAATTTCTAAAAATATGCCGCTTGGGACCTATGGGCCGTGCGTAAATTGGACCTTTCCATTCTAACTCTGTTATCCAGCTATCTGGATTGCCACATACCGTGACGGGGAAGGGCGCTTTGTGTTTAGGAGTTTGTACGACAGCGAATGACATACCAATCAAGTCCTGACGGGTTCATTTGGTTACATCAATGTAGCCATATTGGTAATTGAATTAGTTGATCTGGCGATTATTGACATGAAAAATTTAGAAGATTACAACTTAGGAAAAATATATATCTTATGTAAGAAATACAGACGTCAAAACGGAGATTCTCCAACTTAAATAACTAATCTGAAATCTGTGGCAAGTTTCGATTCTTTGTAGTTATAATATTGTACGATATTATTAATTGGTATCAGTGAAATATGATGAAGAGCGAAGAGAATGAAAATAGAACAGTGAGACCGCTCAAGAAACACTACTGCCCTCGGTTTTACTCAGTTACTACATTGTGTTTTATATATTGCTCATCATGTACTGCAATCTGCTAATACAAAATAACAATAATGAATTTGGATAGTCAAACAGTATATTACCAAACAGCAGCAGAGTGGCGCAGTGGAAGCGTGCTGGGCCCATAACCCAGAGGTCCGTGGATCGAAACCACGCTCTGCTAATTCATTTTGCTTCTCACATAGTTAAGAAATCACGAAGATAATTGCATTTTGAAGACAAGTTCAGTATGGGTAACGCCTCCCTTCATATAATTATATATGATTCGGAAATCTCGTTTAGAACAGTCTGAGCAGTCTTTACTTAGTAGTTCTGAAGAAAATGTTAACATGAAATCGCGTAAAGGTGCTGCTGCCGTTATGTTTTAAATTTTTAAAAATTTTCAAAATTGAGATGAGAAAAGTATTATTACTACGCTCTCACATGCCTCGTACTCATAAAATCCTTTTATATAAAGAAACACTGCCCATAGAGAGAGTAAATAAACAACGCACAAATATCCCACATACTTGATATACGAAGTGTGCAACCCACATAAATAATATAATAGAACAACAGATGGTAAAATGATCTCAAAGTGTAAGAAGCTCACATTGTTGAGTGAATTGGATCAATGAGAAGGATATTGACAAAAGGAAAGTCATTTCTCAGTTAATCATGAAAAGGATTTTATTATAGCAGGAGGAATTTGGAAAAGAGAAAGAAGATTCGTCGTTTTAGTAAAAGTGAATATGTAGAATTACATACAGCAATTTTCAGAACTTAATAGTTATAGCTTTATCAAATGGTGTTGATAAATTACTTTTCACATTATCATATCGCGTATTCAAAGTAGAGTAGAGGCGTGTTGTGGTGCTGTAGTATTGCGAAACAGCGCTCAAATAAGATGGTGGGCCTCCGTGGCGCAATCGGCTAGCGCGTTCGGCTGTTACCCGAAAGGTTGGTGGTTCGAGCCCACCCGGGGGCGATAGTTTTATAATATTAATTCGAAATATACTAATGTAATAATCATCAATAATGTCAAGTTGTATCTGAAATCTCGTCACCTAAGATCTTCGGCTGGATTATTAACTTTAATAGCGATAATCAAATCTAACTCTTAGTTCCTTTCCCTGAATTTAATTCGACAGCATCACATGAGTTGGGTAAGATTTTAGCTGTGCAATTTCCAGCTCTTTCTCATTGGATCCTTTTCCAACAAGTTCTTATCTTGAATTCTTATTGATAGGGGGCACGACTGATCACTGCTAGAGCGATTACCCCTGGTTCGATCGCCAGCCAATTTTGTGGTGGACAACATCGTGTTCGTTGGTTTTCTGATATACTCCTAGTTCCTCCCATTCTCTCATTCTACTAGTTCTTCCATAACCATTCGTTTGTTTTAATCGTAGTCCCAAGAACATAACCGACGGACCTTAAATTCAAAGATGCCATTTCTAATTCGTATTTACGCCCATATTTCAAAAGTGGCTTATTATTTTAAATTTCTTGCATTTTGTCCGCTCTCCTGACTCATCTATCATAATCTACACAATATCATTTCATGACTGTCTCTTAACATTTCATACAAAAACTCGAAAATATTGTTCTTCTCCGTATATGCTTACTTCACTTTTGCTAGCCTTACTTTTATTTAATATTCGCACTTCCCTTAATAATTACATGTAATGTCATAGTAAAATAAGGGAATCGCATGTTGTATATGATAGAATAGCATAGGTACTGCCTTGAAGGCATATTAAGGTTGACTGTGAAAGTGCAGACCAGCATTCGTTAATATAGACGTAATAAAATAAAACATCAGTGTGCTCGCCAGGGATCGAACCTGGGACCTTCCGCGTGTTAGGCGGATGTGATAACCACTACACCACGAGCACACACATTAATGTTTGCTTATACTCAAGCAAAACAGTGCAAGAATGTTCATGTGAAGTAGGGAACACATGCGTGACTTCTTGCGACCTGTACTCATTTTTCGTATAAACTAATATTTGTAAAACACGAGATTGGATTACCCACAATTTTGCATGCGAAAACCATACTCAAACGTTTATTACACTTACCTGAAAAATGAGAGATCACGGCTAAGTGCAGGGCAGTATCTAACACTTTTACCGTTCGGCATATTATTCGCACATCATATTTTGCGTCTCTCGTTTTGTTTTCTATAGCAATGTCTTTGTAAATGAAACAAACCTAGTAAACACAGCACGAAAACTAAGCCATTTTAGTTTTACACAAAGAGCAGCGTTGCAAAGGTCGCGATGTAGTACTGCATCACCATTGCCATCAGTAATGATTCACCTTACGTTTGTAGACAGCCTCTTATTTCCGTTTACCATACTTTATTCTCAATTTCTAAAAATATGCCGCTTGGGACCTATGGGCCGTGCGTAAATTGGACCTTTCCATTCTAACTCTGTTATCCAGCTATCTGGATTGCCACATACCGTGACGGGGAAGGGCGCTTTGTGTTTAGGAGTTTGTACGACAGCGAATGACATACCAATCAAGTCCTGACGGGTTCATTTGGTTACATCAATGTAGCCATATTGGTAATTGAATTAGTTGATCTGGCGATTATTGACATGAAAAATTTAGAAGATTACAACTTAGGAAAAATATATATCTTATGTAAGAAATACAGACGTCAAAACGGAGATTCTCCAACTTAAATAACTAATCTGAAATCTGTGGCAAGTTTCGATTCTTTGTAGTTATAATATTGTACGATATTATTAATTGGTATCAGTGAAATATGATGAAGAGCGAAGAGAATGAAAATAGAACAGTGAGACCGCTCAAGAAACACTACTGCCCTTGGTTTTACTCAGTTACTACATTGTGTGTTATATATTGCTCATCATGTACTGCAATCTGCTAATACAAAATAACAATAATGAATTTGGATAGTCAAACAGTATATTACCAAACCGCAGCAGAGTGGCGCAGTGGAAGCGTGCTGGGCCAATAACCCAGAGGTCCGTGGATCGAAACCACGCTCTGCTAATTCATTTTGCTTCTCACATAGTTAAGAAATCACGAAGATAATTGCATTTTGAAGACAAGTTCAGTATGGGTAACGCCTCCCTTCATATAACTATATATGATTCGGAAATCTCGTTTAGAACAGTCTAAGCAGTCTTTGCTTAGTAGTTCTGAAGAAAATGTTAACATGAAATCGCGTAAAGGTGCTGCTGCCGTTATGTTTTAAATTTTTAAAAATTTTCAAAATTGAGATGAGAAAAGTATTATTACTACGCTCTCACATGCCTCGTACGCATAAAATCCTTTTATATAAAGAAACACTGCCCATAGAGAGAGTAAATAAACAACGCACAAATATCCCACATACTTGATATACGAAGTGTGCAACCCACATAAATAATATAATAGAACAACAGATGGTAAAATGATCTCAAAGTGTAAGAAGCTCACATTGTTGAGTGAATTGGATCAATGAGAAGGATATTGACAAAAGGAAAGTCATTTCTCAGTTAATCATGAAAAGGATTTTATTATAGCAGGAGGAATTTGGAAAAGAGAAAGAAGATTCGTCGTTTTAGTAAAAGTGAATATGTAGAATTACATACAGCAATTTTCAGAACTTAATAGTTATAGCTTTATCAAATGGTGTTGATAAATTACTTTTCACATTATCATATCGCGTATTCAAAGTAGAGTAGAGGCGTGTTGTGGTGCTGTAGTATTGCGAAACAGCGCTCAAATAAGATGGTGGGCCTCCGTGGCGCAATCGGCTAGCGCGTTCGGCTGTTAACCGAAAGGTTGGTGGTTCGAGCCCACCCGGGGGCGATAGTTTTATAATATTAATTCGAAATATACTAATGTAATAATCATCAATAATGTCAAGTTGTATCTGAAATCTCGTCACCTAAGATCTTCGGCTGGATTATTAACTTTAATAGCGATAATCAAATCTAACTCTTAGTTCCTTTCCCTGAATTTAATTCGACAGCATCACATGAGTTGGGTAAGATTTTAGCTGTGCAATTTCCAGCTCTTTCTCATTGGATCCTTTTCCAACAAGTTCTTATCTTGAATTCTTATTGATAGGGGGCACGACTGATCACTGCTAGAGCGATTACCCCTGGTTCGATCGCCAGCCAATTTTGTGGTGGACAACATCGTGTTCGTTGGTTTTCTGATATACTCCTAGTTCCTCCCATTCTCTCATTCTACTAGTTCTTCCATAACCATTCGTTTGTTTTAATCGTAGTCCCAAGAACATAACCGACGGACCTTAAATTCAAAGATGCCATTTCTAATTCGTATTTACGCCCATATTTCAAAAGTGGCTTATTATTTTAAATTTCTTGCATTTTGTCCGCTCTCCTGACTCATCTATCATAATCTACACAATATCATTTCATGACTGTCTCTTAACATTTCATACAAAAACTCGAAAATATTGTTCTTCTCCGTATATGCTTACTTCACTTTTGCTAGCCTTACTTTTATTTAATATTCGCACTTCCCTTAATAATTACATGTAATGTCATAGTAAAATAAGGGAATCGCATGTTGTATATGATAGAATAGCATAGGTACTGCCTTGAAGGCATATTAAGGTTGACTGTGAAAGTGCAGACCAGCATTCGTTAATATAGACGTAATAAAATAAAACATCAGTGTGCTCGCCAGGGATCGAACCTGGGACCTTCCGCGTGTTAGGCGGATGTGATAACCACTACACCACGAGCACACACATTAATGTTTGCTTATACTCAAGCAAAACAGTGCAAGAATGTTCATGTGAAGTAGGGAACACATGCGTGACTTCTTGCGACCTGTACTCATTTTTCGTATAAACTAATATTTGTAAAACACGAGATTGGATTACCCACAATTTTGCATGCGAAAACCATACTCAAACGTTTATTACACTTACCTGAAAAATGAGAGATCACGGCTAAGTGCAGGGCAGTATCTAACACTTTTACCGTTCGGCATATTATTCGCACATCATATTTTGCGTCTCTCGTTTTGTTTTCTATAGCAATGTCTTTGTAAATGAAACAAACCTAGTAAACACAGCACGAAAACTAAGCCATTTTAGTTTTACACAAAGAGCAGCGTTGCAAAGGTCGCGATGTAGTACTGCATCACCATTGCCATCAGTAATGATTCACCTTACGTTTGTAGACAGCCTCTTATTTCCGTTTACCATACTTTATTCTCAATTTCTAAAAATATGCCGCTTGGGACCTATGGGCCGTGCGTAAATTGGACCTTTCCATTCTAACTCTGTTATCCAGCTATCTGGATTGCCACATACCGTGACGGGGAAGGGCGCTTTGTGTTTAGGAGTTTGTACGACAGCGAATGACATACCAATCAAGTCCTGACGGGTTCATTTGGTTACATCAATGTAGCCATATTGGTAATTGAATTAGTTGATCTGGCGATTATTGACATGAAAAATTTAGAAGATTACAACTTAGGAAAAATATATATCTTATGTAAGAAATACAGACGTCAAAACGGAGATTCTCCAACTTAAATAACTAATCTGAAATCTGTGGCAAGTTTCGATTCTTTGTAGTTATAATATTGTACGATATTATTAATTGGTATCAGTGAAATATGATGAAGAGCGAAGAGAATGAAAATAGAACAGTGAGACCGCTCAAGAAACACTACTGCCCTTGGTTTTACTCAGTTACTACATTGTGTGTTATATATTGCTCATCATGTACTGCAATCTGCTAATACAAAATAACAATAATGAATTTGGATAGTCAAACAGTATATTACCAAACCGCAGCAGAGTGGCGCAGTGGAAGCGTGCTGGGCCAATAACCCAGAGGTCCGTGGATCGAAACCACGCTCTGCTAATTCATTTTGCTTCTCACATAGTTAAGAAATCACGAAGATAATTGCATTTTGAAGACAAGTTCAGTATGGGTAACGCCTCCCTTCATATAACTATATATGATTCGGAAATCTCGTTTAGAACAGTCTAAGCAGTCTTTGCTTAGTAGTTCTGAAGAAAATGTTAACATGAAATCGCGTAAAGGTGCTGCTGCCGTTATGTTTTAAATTTTTAAAAATTTTCAAAATTGAGATGAGAAAAGTATTATTACTACGCTCTCACATGCCTCGTACGCATAAAATCCTTTTATATAAAGAAACACTGCCCATAGAGAGAGTAAATAAACAACGCACAAATATCCCACATACTTGATATACGAAGTGTGCAACCCACATAAATAATATAATAGAACAACAGATGGTAAAATGATCTCAAAGTGTAAGAAGCTCACATTGTTGAGTGAATTGGATCAATGAGAAGGATATTGACAAAAGGAAAGTCATTTCTCAGTTAATCATGAAAAGGATTTTATTATAGCAGGAGGAATTTGGAAAAGAGAAAGAAGATTCGTCGTTTTAGTAAAAGTGAATATGTAGAATTACATACAGCAATTTTCAGAACTTAATAGTTATAGCTTTATCAAATGGTGTTGATAAATTACTTTTCACATTATCATATCGCGTATTCAAAGTAGAGTAGAGGCGTGTTGTGGTGCTGTAGTATTGCGAAACAGCGCTCAAATAAGATGGTGGGCCTCCGTGGCGCAATCGGCTAGCGCGTTCGGCTGTTAACCGAAAGGTTGGTGGTTCGAGCCCACCCGGGGGCGATAGTTTTATAATATTAATTCGAAATATACTAATGTAATAATCATCAATAATGTCAAGTTGTATCTGAAATCTCGTCACCTAAGATCTTCGGCTGGATTATTAACTTTAATAGCGATAATCAAATCTAACTCTTAGTTCCTTTCCCTGAATTTAATTCGACAGCATCACATGAGTTGGGTAAGATTTTAGCTGTGCAATTTCCAGCTCTTTCTCATTGGATCCTTTTCCAACAAGTTCTTATCTTGAATTCTTATTGATAGGGGGCACGACTGATCACTGCTAGAGCGATTACCCCTGGTTCGATCGCCAGCCAATTTTGTGGTGGACAACATCGTGTTCGTTGGTTTTCTGATATACTCCTAGTTCCTCCCATTCTCTCATTCTACTAGTTCTTCCATAACCATTCGTTTGTTTTAATCGTAGTCCCAAGAACATAACCGACGGACCTTAAATTCAAAGATGCCATTTCTAATTCGTATTTACGCCCATATTTCAAAAGTGGCTTATTATTTTAAATTTCTTGCATTTTGTCCGCTCTCCTGACTCATCTATCATAATCTACACAATATCATTTCATGACTGTCTCTTAACATTTCATACAAAAACTCGAAAATATTGTTCTTCTCCGTATATGCTTACTTCACTTTTGCTAGCCTTACTTTTATTTAATATTCGCACTTCCCTTAATAATTACATGTAATGTCATAGTAAAATAAGGGAATCGCATGTTGTATATGATAGAATAGCATAGGTACTGCCTTGAAGGCATATTAAGGTTGACTGTGAAAGTGCAGACCAGCATTCGTTAATATAGACGTAATAAAATAAAACATCAGTGTGCTCGCCAGGGATCGAACCTGGGACCTTCCGCGTGTTAGGCGGATGTGATAACCACTACACCACGAGCACACACATTAATGTTTGCT
This sequence comes from Thermobia domestica, assembly GCF_964235325.1. Lineage (NCBI taxonomy): Eukaryota > Metazoa > Arthropoda > Insecta > Zygentoma > Lepismatidae > Thermobia > Thermobia domestica. Next base: position 28,263,382 of record NC_137465.1, read on the forward strand.
TATACTCAAGCAAAACAGTGCAAGAATGTTCATGTGAAGTAGGGAACACATGCGTGACTTCTTGCGACCTGTACTCATTTTTCGTATAAACTAATATTTGTAAAACACGAGATTGGATTACCCACAATTTTGCATGCGAAAACCATACTCAAACGTTTATTACACTTACCTGAAAAATGAGAGATCACGGCTAAGTGCAGGGCAGTATCTAACACTTTTACCGTTCGGCATATTATTCGCACATCATATTTTGCGTCTCTCGTTTTGTTTTCTATAGCAATGTCTTTGTAAATGAAACAAACCTAGTAAACACAGCACGAAAACTAAGCCATTTTAGTTTTACACAAAGAGCAGCGTTGCAAAGGTCGCGATGTAGTACTGCATCACCATTGCCATCAGTAATGATTCACCTTACGTTTGTAGACAGCCTCTTATTTCCGTTTACCATACTTTATTCTCAATTTCTAAAAATATGCCGCTTGGGACCTATGGGCCGTGCGTAAATTGGACCTTTCCATTCTAACTCTGTTATCCAGCTATCTGGATTGCCACATACCGTGACGGGGAAGGGCGCTTTGTGTTTAGGAGTTTGTACGACAGCGAATGACATACCAATCAAGTCCTGACGGGTTCATTTGGTTACATCAATGTAGCCATATTGGTAATTGAATTAGTTGATCTGGCGATTATTGACATGAAAAATTTAGAAGATTACAACTTAGGAAAAATATATATCTTATGTAAGAAATACAGACGTCAAAACGGAGATTCTCCAACTTAAATAACTAATCTGAAATCTGTGGCAAGTTTCGATTCTTTGTAGTTATAATATTGTACGATATTATTAATTGGTATCAGTGAAATATGATGAAGAGCGAAGAGAATGAAAATAGAACAGTGAGACCGCTCAAGAAACACTACTGCCCTTGGTTTTACTCAGTTACTACATTGTGTGTTATATATTGCTCATCATGTACTGCAATCTGCTAATACAAAATAACAATAATGAATTTGGATAGTCAAACAGTATATTACCAAACCGCAGCAGAGTGGCGCAGTGGAAGCGTGCTGGGCCAATAACCCAGAGGTCCGTGGATCGAAACCACGCTCTGCTAATTCATTTTGCTTCTCACATAGTTAAGAAATCACGAAGATAATTGCATTTTGAAGACAAGTTCAGTATGGGTAACGCCTCCCTTCATATAACTATATATGATTCGGAAATCTCGTTTAGAACAGTCTAAGCAGTCTTTGCTTAGTAGTTCTGAAGAAAATGTTAACATGAAATCGCGTAAAGGTGCTGCTGCCGTTATGTTTTAAATTTTTAAAAATTTTCAAAATTGAGATGAGAAAAGTATTATTACTACGCTCTCACATGCCTCGTACGCATAAAATCCTTTTATATAAAGAAACACTGCCCATAGAGAGAGTAAATAAACAACGCACAAATATCCCACATACTTGATATACGAAGTGTGCAACCCACATAAATAATATAATAGAACAACAGATGGTAAAATGATCTCAAAGTGTAAGAAGCTCACATTGTTGAGTGAATTGGATCAATGAGAAGGATATTGACAAAAGGAAAGTCATTTCTCAGTTAATCATGAAAAGGATTTTATTATAGCAGGAGGAATTTGGAAAAGAGAAAGAAGATTCGTCGTTTTAGTAAAAGTGAATATGTAGAATTACATACAGCAATTTTCAGAACTTAATAGTTATAGCTTTATCAAATGGTGTTGATAAATTACTTTTCACATTATCATATCGCGTATTCAAAGTAGAGTAGAGGCGTGTTGTGGTGCTGTAGTATTGCGAAACAGCGCTCAAATAAGATGGTGGGCCTCCGTGGCGCAATCGGCTAGCTCGTTCGGCTGTTAACCGAAAGGTTGGTGGTTCGAGCCCACCCGGGGGCGATAGTTTTATAATATTAATTCGAAATATACTAATGTAATAATCATCAATAATGTCAAGTTGTATCTGAAATCTCGTCACCTAAGATCTTCGGCTGGATTATTAACTTTAATAGCGATAATCAAATCTAACTCTTAGTTCCTTTCCCTGAATTTAATTCGACAGCATCACATGAGTTGGGTAAGATTTTAGCTGTGCAATTTCCAGCTCTTTCTCATTGGATCCTTTTCCAACAAGTTCTTATCTTGAATTCTTATTGATAGGGGGCACGACTGATCACTGCTAGAGCGATTACCCCTGGTTCGATCGCCAGCCAATTTTGTGGTGGACAACATCGTGTTCGTTGGTTTTCTGATATACTCCTAGTTCCTCCCATTCTCTCATTCTACTAGTTCTTCCATAACCATTCGTTTGTTTTAATCGTAGTCCCAAGAACATAACCGACGGACCTTAAATTCAAAGATGCCATTTCTAATTCGTATTTACGCCCATATTTCAAAAGTGGCTTATTATTTTAAATTTCTTGCATTTTGTCCGCTCTCCTGACTCATCTATCATAATCTACACAATATCATTTCATGACTGTCTCTTAACATTTCATACAAAAACTCGAAAATATTGTTCTTCTCCGTATATGCTTACTTCACTTTTGCTAGCCTTACTTTTATTTAATATTCGCACTTCCCTTAATAATTACATGTAATGTCATAGTAAAATAAGGGAATCGCATGTTGTATATGATAGAATAGCATAGGTACTGCCTTGAAGGCATATTAAGGTTGACTGTGAAAGTGCAGACCAGCATTCGTTAATATAGACGTAATAAAATAAAACATCAGTGTGCTCGCCAGGGATCGAACCTGGGACCTTCCGCGTGTTAGGCGGATGTGATAACCACTACACCACGAGCACACACATTGATGTCTGCTTATACTCAAGCAAAACAGTGCAAGAATGTTCATGTGAAGTAGGGAACACATGCGTGACTTCTTGCGACCTGTACTCATATTTCGTATAAACTAATATTTGTAAAACACGAGATTGGATTACCCACAATTTTGCATGCGAAAACCATACTCAAACGTTTATTACACTTACCTGAAAAATGAGAGATCACGGCTAAGTGCAGGGCAGTATCTAACACTTTTACCGTTCGGCATATTATTCGCACATCATATTTTGCGTCTCTCGTTTTGTTTTCTATAGCAATGTCTTTGTAAATGAAACAAACCTAGTAAACACAGCACGAAAACTAAGCCATTTTAGTTTTACACAAAGAGCAGCGTTGCAAAGGTCGCGATGTAGTACTGCATCACCATTGCCATCAGTAATGATTCACCTTACGTTTGTAGACAGCCTCTTATTTCCGTTTACCATACTTTATTCAGTGGTGCCCACCCCCCCTTATGTCCATGACGCACCCCCCCAAGTGTCTATCCGTAGGTGTTCTTCCATGAAAAAAATCTTCTTTTCGATTAATTTTACCCCCCCCCCATCAAACATATTTATATGGATTTTTAACCCCCCCAGAATATTTCAATGACGCAGTTTGCGTCATAGCCCCCCCTTGTGGGCACCCCTGCTTTATTCTCAATTTCTAAAAATATGCCGCTTGGGACCTATGGGCCGTGCGTAAATTGGACCTTTCCATTCTAACTCTGTTATCCAGCTATCTGGATTGCCACATACCGTGACGGGGAAGGGCGCTTTGTGTTTAGGAGTTTGTACGACAGCGAATGACATACCAATCAAGTCCTGACGGGTTCATTTGGTTACATCAATGTAGCCATATTGGTAATTGAATTAGTTGATCTGGCGATTATTGACATGAAAAATTTAGAAGATTACAACTTAGGAAAAATATATATCTTATGTAAGAAATACAGACGTCAAAACGGAGATTCTCCAACTTAAATAACTAATCTGAAATCTGTGGCAAGTTTCGATTCTTTGTAGTTATAATATTGTACGATATTATTAATTGGTATCAGTGAAATATGATGAAGAGCGAAGAGAATGAAAATAGAACAGTGAGACCGCTCAAGAAACACTACTGCCCTTGGTTTTACTCAGTTACTACATTGTGTGTTATATATTGCTCATCATGTACTGCAATCTGCTAATACAAAATAACAATAATGAATTTGGATAGTCAAACAGTATATTACCAAACAGCAGCAGAGTGGCGCAGTGGAAGCGTGCTGGGCCAATAACCCAGAGGTCCGTGGATCGAAACCACGCTCTGCTAATTCATTTTGCTTCTCACATAGTTAAGAAATCACGAAGATAATTGCATTTTGAAGACAAGTTCAGTATGGGTAACGCCTCCCTTCATATAACTATATATGATTCGGAAATCTCGTTTAGAACAGTAAGCAGTCTTTGCTTAGTAGTTCTGAAGAAAATGTTAACATGAAATCGCGTAAAGGTGCTGCTGCCGTTATGTTTTAAATTTTTAAAAATTTTCAAAATTGAGATGAGAAAAGTATTATTACTACGCTCTCACATGCCTCGTACGCATAAAATCCTTTTATATAAAGAAACACTGCCCATAGAGAGAGTAAATAAACAACGCACAAATATCCCACATACTTGATATACGAAGTGTGCAACCCACATAAATAATATAATAGAACAACAGATGGTAAAATGATCTCAAAGTGTAAGAAGCTCACATTGTTGAGTGAATTGGATCAATGAGAAGGATATTGACAAAAGGAAAGTCATTTCTCAGTTAATCATGAAAAGGATTTTATTATAGCAGGAGGAATTTGGAAAAGAGAAAGAAGATTCGTCGTTTTAGTAAAAGTGAATATGTAGAATTACATACAGCAATTTTCAGAACTTAATAGTTATAGCTTTATCAAATGGTGTTGATAAATTACTTTTCACATTATCATATCGCGTATTCAAAGTAGAGTAGAGGCGTGTTGTGGTGCTGTAGTATTGCGAAACAGCGCTCAAATAAGATGATGGGCCTCCGTGGCGCAATCGGCTAGCGCGTTCGGCTGTTAACCGAAAGGTTGGTGGTTCGAGCCCACCCGGGGGCGATAGTTTTATAATATTAATTCGAAATATACTAATGTAATAATCATCAATAATGTCAAGTTGTATCTGAAAACTCGTCACCTAAGATCTTCGGCTGGATTATTAACTTTAATAGCGATAATCAAATCTAACTCTTAGTTCCTTTCCCTGAATTTAATTCGACAGCATCACATGAGTTGGGTAAGATTTTAGCTGTGCAATTTCCAGCTCTTTCTCATTGGATCCTTTTCCAACAAGTTCTTATCTTGAATTCTTATTGATAGGGGGCACGACTGATCACTGCTAGAGCGATTACCCCTGGTTCGATCGCCAGCCAATTTTGTGGTGGACAACATCGTGTTCGTTGGTTTTCTGATATACTCCTAGTTCCTCCCATTCTCTCATTCTACTAATTCTTCCATAACCATTCGTTTGTTTTAATCGTAGTCCCAAGAACATAACCGACGGACCTTAAATTCAAAGATGCCATTTCTAATTCGTATTTACGCCCATATTTCAAAAGTGGCTTATTATTTTAAATTTCTTGCATTTTGTCCGCTCTCCTGACTCATCTATCATAATCTACACAATATCATTTCATGACTGTCTCTTAACATTTCATACAAAAACTCGAAAATATTGTTCTTCTCCGTATATGCTTACTTCACTTTTGCTAGCCTTACTTTTATTTAATATTCGCACTTCCCTTAATAATTACATGTAATGTCATAGTAAAATAAGGGAATCGCATGTTGTATATGATAGAATAGCATAGGTACTGCCTTGAAGGCATATTAAGGTTGACTGTGAAAGTGCAGACCAGCATTCGTTAATATAGACGTAATAAAATAAAACATCAGTGTGCTCGCCAGGGATCGAACCTGGGACCTTCCGCGTTTTGGATGTGATTTTTTTTCTCTTTTTTTTATTGTTCTTTAAGGATTACAGAGTAATTACATATGAAATACAATATACTATAACAGCAGAAGTATTACATGATTACAGGATGAATATACAAATAATGTTTACAGCATTTATACAGTAGAGAAGTGTCACACAGATATCGACAAATAGTATACAAGAGTGCTAAAATCGGGATTTGATGGAGAGAAGTAGAATTTTACCATGCTATTGTTGAACTTCAAATATATTCAGAAAGTACAATGTCCAGGTAGTTCGCAAATAGCTTTTTCTTTCTAGCGGGCGGAAAGTGTCTGTATTGAGTGCACAAGAAATCTTGATAGTCTGTTACAAAGCGTAGTTTTGAGGATTGTAGTATGTATTCAATCGTATGAGCTGCTAACCAGGTATTGAATTGAGTTTAGTGGTTGGATAAAAGTGAAAGTCCGGTAGAACGAATATGCGAACTGTGGTAAGAGTAGGAACTGTACGGCAGACTTTGCTGACAGCTGTTTGGAATTTGAGCCATATTGTCGCTGCAGATCCACATTGAATTAAGCGATGCACAATATCATCTTCATTACCACATGTGACACAACTAGTAGTGTCACTAAATTTGAGACGGTGCTTTTTGGCATTCGTGGGGAGAAGCTCATTGACAACAGTGTACCAAGTAGATTGAACAGATCGTGGAATGTGACGAGCAAACACATTGCCCCAAATCTGGGACCAATTGTTGTTTGGATGTTTCAGTTCCATACGAGGAGGCTCAAGGTTCAGCTGGTTGAGGAGCAATATATAAAAGCACTTCACTGAAGTTATTGATGCTTGTTGTTCAGCACTCATATAAATATAATCAGCAACCACGTCTCTGAAATACCAGTAGCAACAAGGGATTGATTTGATATGTAGAGGCAAGTTTTTACCTATACGTTCGATACAATCAGCTAAGATACCATGGCTGACCCAATTTACATTGTGTTGAATATTTTCAAATGATCGAAACTTGAATAAAGCAGTAGCTTTACATTCAATATGAACAAGACCCAAACCTCCATGTCCGGTGGGTAGACAGGTATATGGGTATTTGACTCTGAAGACGTGACCGTGCCAAAGAAACCAATTCCCAACACTGGTAAGACGTTTCGCAATGTGGGAGGGCATAGGTAGGATCTGGGCTAGATACCATAGTTTGGAAAATGCGAAGACATTTAGAAAATACACTCTGGACCGTAAGCTGAGTTGACGGGATCTGTGAAGTGGGAGAACATGTCGCACAGTATTAACTAACTGGTTGTAATCTAACTGTATGGTTTCAGCAAGGAGACGCGTGAAGGTTATCCCAAGGATTTTCAATTGGTCGACCGTTCGTATTTGTGTGATAAAAGAGTTCTGTACAAGTGGCAGTATTTTAGTCTTTGCACGATTTACCAGAGTGCCAGACATATTCACATAATCTTCAATGCATGCTTCTACAGAATGAAGATCCTCTTGGTCACGTAAGAACACCGTCACATCATCCGCATAACTGCAAACTTTTAATCCATTATTATGAAAAGAAATCCCTTGTATATGTGCTGCAATGTGCCAGAGTAGAGGACTAAGGGAAATAATAAAAAGGGTCATGCTCAGAGGACAGCCTTGTCGGACACTGCGTTTGATTTTTATGGGCTCACTCAAAAATCCGTTTATTTTAAGTTTTGTTTGTGCTTCATCATAGAGTACACGGATCCATCTGATGAATTTCTCCCCTATGCCAAACTTTTGTAGAAGCGCCCATAAATAGGCATGATTTACTCTATCAAATGCCTGATGGAAATCAATAGATAAAACTGCAGGAGTGCTAGAGAAAGCTTGGCAACTAGCAATTACATCCCGAATCGTTTGCAGAAGATGATAGATTTTCCTATCTCCTACACTTGCAAATTGGTATGGCCCTGCCAAGGATTCCAAATATGGTTGTAGTCTGGTATTCAAGCAGCGGGCCAGAAGTTTATAGTCAGAGTTCATTAGTGTGATGGGTCGGTAATCAGTAACTAAAGTCGCATTATTTACTTTGGGAATAAGGACTGTCACTCCTGGAGATTTATACTTTTGCACAGGTGCATCACTGAAATATTCATTGACTATGTCTGTTAATGTGTCTCCTATCAAAGGGAAGAAGCGTTGGTACCATTCTGCTGGAAGTCCATCTAGACCAGGAGATTTGTTAGAAGGGGCATTCATCACAGCAGATTCTACCTCTTCTTTCGAAATCGGGGTGTCCATCGCTCTAGCTGAATCATAATCGAGCACTGGAGAAAGGTTGTGGAAAATCTGTTGTTGGGTGTTTGCTTCGCCGCAGTCACCAAATAGGGAATTATAGTAGGTGTAAAACGCTGTTTTGATTTCAGGGAAAGAGAAAAATGTGTTCCCTTCGTCATCTTGAATGCGTGCTACTAATTTACTCGCACCACGCTTATACTCCTGTATAACATGATGTAGGGATGGCTCTTCTTCGAGGTCGAATATAGGAGATTTACTTCTGATAAGTACACCTTTCATTCTGTTTCTGGTCATGGTTAAAAGTTTTGCTTTAAATTTATTAACAGTACATAGAAGCGTACGATCAGAAAGTGCTGAATGTTGAGCATCACATAAACATCTGTAATAAAAATTGTACAGGTTACGATCATCTCGACTCTTCTCTGACGAATACCATCTGGAAAAACTAGAAACACGAGGTTTCAGATATTGATGCCACCATTCGCTGAGCGTTCGAAAATGTCGTCGTTGTGTCACCCAATAGTGCCATTTAGCTGTAAAAGCTTCACAGTAATTAGTGTCAGCGAGAAGGGAAGTGTTGAAGTGCCAGTATCCTCTACCACGTTCAATTTTGACATCAGGAATTTTCAAAGATATGGCGTATGCGTGATGATCAGAAAAGATGGTAGGAGTTACTTCTACGTCTATAATCTTTTTAGCTAGGCTGGGAGACAAATAGATACGGTCAATTCTTGAAGCTGAATTATTCCGAACGTAAGTATATCCACGTTCATGTGGACGTTTCAATAGCCAGCTGTCTTGTAAGTGAAACCCTTTAACCAGTTCATTTAAGGTAGGACAGTAGTTAAAACCAGGAGATTGGTCTTCAGGACGGAGGACGGCGTTGAAATCTCCAGCCAGTAAAAAATGGTCAGTGTTTGAGGAGAAGGCAGATGGAACATCATGTACATAAAATTCATTCCTTTCATGTACATAAAATTCATTCACGATGTTGTGATCCGGATGGTGAATACAGATTTACGAGCTTTATGCTTCCTAACGTGCCAGTCATTATTCTGCCGGTTGGGTGAAATATTTCAGGTGTGAAGTTTACGTCACTCTTGACCACTATTGCAGTACCTGTGCCATTTGTGGTGTAATTATTATAAACTGTATAAGCTGCACCGAAATTTAGCCTTTCTAAGCCAACTTCCTGTAATAGCGCGACATCTATATGCGACTGAATTAGAAAATCATGTAACGAAAATTCTTTGGCAGGTGACTGCAGGTTGTTAATATTGATAGTTGCTATTTTAATAGACATGATGATGAAAAAGAAAAACATTGTAGAAAAATGTAAATCGGTTTGTAAGGACATCATATTTTACACAAGCTATTGAAATCAGGAAGAATCGATATGCTGAATAGAAATATCCTACAAACTGCACTATTACTGGAAACGGAAATGTCATACAACGTTCAATGTTGTCAAGAAATTGACAAACAGGAAACAGACACGAAGCGTATACTGTGCACAACTAACCTAAGGTTAGAGTACTTACTTTTTATCGGAGGAACATGTAGAAACGCTATGTTCAGACTGTTGATCAGTTCTCTGAGAGAGGGCTTTACTCAGTTCTTGTCGTTTAGTGCGTTTACGTTTAGTATGGTCGGGGGAACTGGGTGCACTTCTTACTGTTTCTCGTGGAGACGGGTAGTCCTGCACTTGATCATCTGCTGGAAGACTGAGAACGGGGGAAGACAGAGACGAAGCACTGAGAGTTCCTAAGATTGGTTGAATGGGGTTGCACTTTCATCGGTAATCATGGTACTGGAATCATCTTCTGGACAAGGGGGTAAGGAAGTAACCATATTTGAAGGGGTGCCAAGTGGAGAGGGAGTTGAACGTTGAGGTTGCGGTTTTGCCTCCGGAATATCACCTGGTTGTTTGTTCAGAGAGGGGCGCTCATCAGCCTCATTATCACATGAAAAGGTTTTGTCACGATCAGCAGCACATTGAGACATGAGGGGTGGAAAATCACTGGTATTGTTGATATCAGATGACACAGGCGTTACGGTATTATGCTCACTAACATGAGAAACACAACTTTCGGACACTGAAACCTTTGGAGACACTGCAGGTAAACTTGCTTCACTTCCTCGTGGCAGAATAGGTGGGGCAAGGTTGGAAAATTTCGGAACAAAATCCGGCGGTGATGTCAAATTGGAGGGCTTTGGAACAGATACTCGTCCAGCATAACTCAAGGTACCAGAAACAGCCAGTGGGGGAGGACGGAGTGGACATGCTGAGTGTAGATGTTGGAGAGAATTGCAGCGCAAGCATGTCTTTTGTTGACCGGGATAGGTAACACAATATCTACTGTTCTGAATACTTATGAACGAAGGGATGGCATGTTTCAGTTCCATTTTGATCAACTTAGTACCTGTTCGTATAGGGTAGACATGGTCGGCTGAATAAAGTTCATCCAGTATACTATATATCTTGCCGTATTTCTCAAAGACATCCCTGACTTCATTATGTGACAACTCCAAGGGAGTAACATGCAGTTTCACTGTTAGAATGCTAACATTTGCCCAAGTTACTTTTATGTCATATGAACTTTGTGAATCACGAAACTTGACAACACCACTTGTATCACGAAGGATTTTTTCACATAAATGTAAAGAGACCAATTTGACAAAAATACATTTACGATACATGTCCATTTCGATACTCAACACTTGATCAACAGTAAAGGCGAAGGTGTAATGTAACCACTCATGGATTACAAGAGACGTAGGTCGCTCAGAGACAGGGCCAAAATCAAACTTCAGAGTGTTTACTCGTTTGAGAGTTGACATCCTCAAATGGAGCACAGTATTCAAAAGAAAGAAAACGAAAACTTAAGAAAAGCAAAAAAAAAAAACACTAGAAAAACAATTAATAGAAACTTCACTATATCAAACAATGGCAAAACAAACACTCACACGTAGAAAGCTAGGTATTTGACAACCAAACACTACGAAGTGAACCAATCGCAGAGAGCGCGCAGCACACGTCCACACACTCCAGCAACCAAACACGTTATGATGTGATAACCACTACACCACGAGCACACACATTGATGTTTGCTTATACTCAAGCAAAACAGTGGAAGAATGTTCATGTGAAGTAGGGAACACATGCGTGACTTCTTGCGACCTGTACTCATATTTCGTATAAACTAATATTTGTAAAACACGAGATTGGATTACCCACAATTTTGCATGCGAAAACCATACTCAAACGTTTATTACACTTACCTGAAAAATGAGAGATCACGGCTAAGTGCAGGGCAGTATCTAACACTTTTACCGTTCAGCATATTATTCGCACATCATATTTTGCGTCTCTCGTTTTGTTTTCTATAGCAATGCCTTTGTAAATGAAACAAACCTAGTAAACACAGCACGAAAACTAAGCCATTTTAGTTTTACACAAAGAGCAGCGTTGCAAAGGTCGCGATGTAGTACTGCATCACCATTGCCATCAGTAATGATTCACCTTACGTTTGTAGACAGCCTCTTATTTCCGTTTACCATACTTTATTCTCAATTTCTAAAAATATGCCGCTTGGGACCTATGGGCCGTGCGTAAATTGGACCTTTCCATTCTAACTCTGTTATCCAGCTATCTGGATTGCCACATACTATGACGTGGAAGGACGCTTTGTGTTTAGGAGTTTGTACGACAGCGAATGACATACCAATCAAGTCCTGACGGGTTCATTTGGTTACATTAATGTAGCCATATTGGTAATTGAATTAGTTGATCTGGCGATTATTGACATGAAAAATTTAGAAGATTACAACTTAGGAAAAATATATATCTTATGTAAGAAATACAGACGTCAAAACGGAGATTCTCCAACTTAAATAACTAATCTGAAATCTGTGGCAAGTTTCGATTCTTTGTAGTTATAATATTGTACGATATTATTAATTGGTATCAGTGAAATATGATGAAGAGCGAAGAGAATGAAAATAGAACAGTGAGACCGCTCAAGAAACACTACTGCCCTCGGTTTTACTCAGTTACTACATTGTGTGTTATATATTGCTCATCATGTACTGCAATCTGCTAATACAAAATAACAATAATGAATTTGGATAGTCAAACAGTATGTTACCAAACAGCAGCAGAGTGGCGCAGTGGAAGCGTGCTGGGCCCATAACCCAGAGGTCCGTGGATCGAAACCACGCTCTGCTAATTCATTTTGCTTCTCACATAGTTAAGAAATCACGAAGAAAATTGCATTTTGAAGACAAGTTCAGTATGGGTAACGCCTCCCTTCATATAATTATATATGATTCGGAAATCTCGTTTAGAACAGTCTGAGCAGTCTTTACTTAGTAGTTCTGAAGAAAATGTTAACATGAAATCGCGTAAAGGTGCTGCTGCCGTTATGTTTTAAATTTTTAAAAATTTTCAAAATTGAGATGAGAAAAGTATTATTACTACGCTCTCACATGCCTCGTACGCATAAAATCCTTTTATATAAAGAAACACTGCCCATAGAGAGAGTAAATAAACAACGCACAAATATCCCACATACTTGATATACGAAGTGTGCAACCCACATAAATAATATAATAGAACAACAGATGGTAAAATGATCTCAAAGTGTAAGAAGCTCACATTGTTGAGTGAATTGGATCAATGAGAAGGATATTGACAAAAGGAAAGTCATTTCTCAGTTAATCATGAAAAGGATTTTATTATAGCAGGAGGAATTTGGAAAAGAGAAAGAAGATTCGTCGTTTTAGTAAAAGTGAATATGTAGAATTACATACAGCAATTTTCAGAACTTAATAGTTATAGCTTTATCAAATGGTGTTGATAAATTACTTTTCACATTATCATATCGCGTATTCAAAGTAGAGTAGAGGCGTGTTGTGGTGCTGTAGTATTGCGAAACAGCGCTCAAATAAGATAGTGGGCCTCCGTGGCGCAATCGGCTAGCGCGTTCGGCTGTTAACCGAAAGGTTGGTGGTTCGAGCCCACCCGGGGGCGATAGTTTTAGTTATCTCTGCTATATTAATTCGAAATATACTAATGTAATCATCATCAATAATGTCAAGTTGTATCTGAAAACTCGTCACCTAAGATCTTCGGCTGGATTATTAACTTTAATAGCGATAATCAAATCTAACTCTTAGTTCCTTTCCCTGAATTTAATTCGACAGCATCACATGAGTTGGGTAAGTTTTTAGCTGTGCAATTTCCAGCTCTTTCTCATTGGATCCTTTTCCAACAAGTTCTTATCTTGAATTCTTATTGATAGGGGGCACGACTGATCACTGCTAGAGCGATTACCCCTGGTTCGATCGCCAGCCAATTTTGTGGTGGACAACATCATGTTCGTTGGTTTTCTGATATACTCCTAGTTCCTCCCATTCTCTCATTCTACTAATTCTTCCATAACCATTCGTTTGTTTTAATCGTAGTCCCAAGAACATAACCGACGGACCTTAAATTCAAAGATGCCATTTCTAATTCGTATTTACGCCCATATTTCAAAAGTGGCTTATTATTTTAAATTTCTTGCATTTTGTCCGCTCTCCTGACTCATCTATCATAATCTACACAATATCATTTCATGACTGTCTCTTAACATTTCATACAAAAACTCGAAAATATTGTTCTTCTCCGTATATGCTTACTTCACTTTTGCTAGCCTTACTTTTATTTAATATTCGCACTTCCCTTAATAATTACATGTAATGTCATAGTAAAATAAGGGAATCGCATGTTGTATATGATAGAATAGCATAGGTACTGCCTTGAAGGCATATTAAGGTTGACTGTGAAAGTGCAGACCAGCATTCGTTAATATAGACGTAATAAAATAAAACATCAGTGTGCTCGCCAGGGATCGAACCTGGGACCTTCCGCGTTTTGGATGTGATTTTTTTTCTCTTTTTTTTATTGTTCTTTAAGGATTACAGAGTAATTACATATGAAATACAATATACTATAACAGCAGAAGTATTACATGATTACAGAATGAATATACAAATAATGTTTACAGCATTTATACAGTAGAGAAGTGTCACACAGATATCGACAAATAGTATACAAGAGTGCTAAAATCGGGATTTGATGGAGAGAAGTAGAATTTTACCATGCTATTGTTGAACTTCAAATATATTCAGAAAGTACAATGTCCAGGTAGTTCGCAAATAGCTTTTTCTTTCTAGCGGGCGGAAAGTGTCTGTATTGAGTGCACAAGAAATCTTGATAGTCTGTTACAAAGCGTAGTTTTGAGGATTGTAGTATGTATTCAATCGTATGAGCTGCTAACCAGGTAATTGAATTGAGTTTAGTGGTTGGATAAAAGTGAAAGTCCGGTAGAACGAATATGCGAACTGTGGTAAGAGTAGGAGCTGTACGGCAGACTTTGCTGACAGCTGTTTGGAATTTGAGCCATATTGTCGCTGCAGATCCACATTGAATTAAGCGATGCACAATATCATCTTCATTACCACATGTGACACAACTAGTAGTGTCACTAAATTTGAGACGGTGCTTTTTGGCATTCGTGGGGAGAAGCTCATTGACAACAGTGTACCAAGTAGATTGAACAGATCGTGGAATGTGACGAGCAAACACATTGCCCCAAATCTGGGACCAATTGTTGTTTGGATGTTTCAGTTCCATACGAGGAGGCTCAAGGTTCAGCTGGTTGAGGAGCAATATATAAAAGCACTTCACTGAAGTTATTGATGCTTGTTGTTCAGCACTCATATAAATATAATCAGCAACCACGTCTCTGAAATACCAGTAGCAACAAGGGATTGATTTGATATGTAGAGGCAAGTTTTTACCTATACGTTCGATACAATCAGCTAAGATACCATGGCTGACCCAATTTACATTGTGTTGAATATTTTCAAATGATCGAAACTTGAATAAAGCAGTAGCTTTACATTCAATATGAACAAGACCCAAACCTCCATGTCCGGTGGGTAGACAGGTATATGGGTATTTGACTCTGAAGACGTGACCGTGCCAAAGAAACCAATTCCCAACACTGGTAAGACGTTTCGCAATGTGGGAGGGCATAGGTAGGATCTGGGCTAGATACCATAGTTTGGAAAATGCGAAGACATTTAGAAAATACACTCTGGACCGTAAGCTGAGTTGACGGGATCTGTGAAGTGGGAGAACATGTCGCACAGTATTAACTAACTGGTTGTAATCTAACTGTATGGTTTCAGCAAGGAGACGCGTGAAGGTTATCCCAAGGATTTTCAATTGGTCGACCGTTCGTATTTGTGTGATAAAAGAGTTCTGTACAAGTGGCAGTATTTTAGTCTTTGCACGATTTACCAGAGTGCCAGACATATTCACATAATCTTCAATGCATGCTTCTACAGAATGAAGATCCTCTTGGTCACGTAAGAACACCGTCACATCATCCGCATAACTGCAAACTTTTAATCCATTATTATGAAAAGAAATCCCTTGTATATGTGCTGCAATGTGCCAGAGTAGAGGACTAAGGGAAATAATAAAAAGGGTCATGCTCAGAGGACAGCCTTGTCGGACACTGCGTTTGATTTTTATGGGCTCACTCAAAAATCCGTTTATTTTAAGTTTTGTTTGTGCTTCATCATAGAGTACACGGATCCATCTGATGAATTTCTCCCCTATGCCAAACTTTTGTAGAAGCGCCCATAAATAGGCATGATTTACTCTATCAAATGCCTGATGGAAATCAATAGATAAAACTGCAGGAGTGCTAGAGAAAGCTTGGCAACTAGCAATTACATCCCGAATCGTTTGCAGAAGATGATAGATTTTCCTATCTCCTACACTTGCAAATTGGTATGGCCCTGCCAAGGATTCCAAATATGGTTGTAGTCTGGTATTCAAGCAGCGGGCCAGAAGTTTATAGTCAGAGTTCATTAGTGTGATGGGTCGGTAATCAGTAACTAAAGTCGCATTATTTACTTTGGGAATAAGGACTGTCACTCCTGGAGATTTATACTTTTGCACAGGTGCATCACTGAAATATTCATTGACTATGTCTGTTAATGTGTCTCCTATCAAAGGGAAGAAGCGTTGGTACCATTCTGCTGGAAGTCCATCTAGACCAGGAGATTTGTTAGAAGGGGCATTCATCACAGCAGATTCTACCTCTTCTTTCGAAATCGGGGTGTCCATCGCTCTAGCTGAATCATAATCGAGCACTGGAGAAAGGTTGTGGAAAATCTGTTGTTGGGTGTTTGCTTCGCCGCAGTCACCAAATAGGGAATTATAGTAGGTGTAAAACGCTGTTTTGATTTCAGGGAAAGAGAAAAATGTGTTCCCTTCGTCATCTTGAATGCGTGCTACTAATTTACTCGCACCACGCTTATACTCCTGTATAACATGATGTAGGGATGGCTCTTCTTCGAGGTCGAATATAGGAGATTTACTTCTGATAAGTACACCTTTCATTCTGTTTCTGGTCATGGTTAAAAGTTTTGCTTTAAATTTATTAACAGTACATAGAAGCGTACGATCAGAAAGTGCTGAATGTTGAGCATCACATAAACATCTGTAATAAAAATTGTACAGGTTACGATCATCTCGACTCTTCTCTGACGAATACCATCTGGAAAAACTAGAAACACGAGGTTTCAGATATTGATGCCACCATTCGCTGAGCGTTCGAAAATGTCGTCGTTGTGTCACCCAATAGTGCCATTTAGCTGTAAAAGCTTCACAGTAATTAGTGTCAGCGAGAAGGGAAGTGTTGAAGTGCCAGTATCCTCTACCACGTTCAATTTTGACATCAGGAATTTTCAAAGATATGGCGTATGCGTGATGATCAGAAAAGATGGTAGGAGTTACTTCTACGTCTATAATCTTTTTAGCTAGGCTGGGAGACAAATAGATACGGTCAATTCTTGAAGCTGAATTATTCCGAACGTAAGTATATCCACGTTCATGTGGACGTTTCAATAGCCAGCTGTCTTGTAAGTGAAACCCTTTAACCAGTTCATTTAAGGTAGGACAGTAGTTAAAACCAGGAGATTGGTCTTCAGGACGGAGGACGGCGTTGAAATCTCCAGCCAGTAAAAAATGGTCAGTGTTTGAGGAGAAGGCAGATGGAACATCATGTACATAAAATTCATTCCTTTCATGTACATAAAATTCATTCACGATGTTGTGATCCGGATGGTGAATACAGATTTACGAGCTTTATGCTTCCTAACGTGCCAGTCATTATTCTGCCGGTTGGGTGAAATATTTCAGGTGTGAAGTTTACGTCACTCTTGACCACTATTGCAGTACCTGTGCCATTTGTGGTGTAATTATTATAAACTGTATAAGCTGCACCGAAATTTAGCCTTTCTAAGCCAACTTCCTGTAATAGCGCGACATCTATATGCGACTGAATTAGAAAATCATGTAACGAAAATTCTTTGGCAGGTGACTGCAGGTTGTTAATATTGATAGTTGCTATTTTAATAGACATGATGATGAAAAAGAAAAACATTGTAGAAAAATGTAAATCGGTTTGTAAGGACATCATATTTTACACAAGCTATTGAAATCAGGAAGAATCGATATGCTGAATAGAAATATCCTACAAACTGCACTATTACTGGAAACGGAAATGTCATACAACGTTCAATGTTGTCAAGAAATTGACAAACAGGAAACAGACACGAAGCGTATACTGTGCACAACTAACCTAAGGTTAGAGTACTTACTTTTTATCGGAGGAACATGTAGAAACGCTATGTTCAGACTGTTGATCAGTTCTCTGAGAGAGGGCTTTACTCAGTTCTTGTCGCTTAGTGCGTTTACGTTTAGTATGGTCGGGGGAACTGGGTGCACTTCTTACTGTTTCTCGTGGAGACGGGTAGTCCTGCACTTGATCATCTGCTGGAAGACTGAGAACGGGGGAAGACAGAGACGAAGCACTGAGAGTTCCTAAGATTGGTTGAATGGGGGTTGCACTTTCATCGGTAATCATGGTACTGGAATCATCTTCTGGACAAGGGGGTAAGGAAGTAACCATATTTGAAGGGGTGCCAAGTGGAGAGAGAGTTGAACGTTGAGGTTGCGGTTTTGCCTCCGGAATATCACCTGGTTGTTTGTTCAGAGAGGGGCGCTCATCAGCCTCATTATCACATGAAAAGGTTTTGTCACGATCAGCAGCACATTGAGACATGAGGGGTGGAAAATCACTGGTATTGTTGATATCAGATGACACAGGCGTTACGGTATTATGCTCACTAACATGAGAAACACAACTTTCGGACACTGAAACCTTTGGAGACACTGCAGGTAAACTTGCTTCACTTCCTCGTGGCAGAATAGGTGGGGCAAGGTTGGAAAATTTCGGAACAAAATCCGGCGGTGATGTCAAATTGGAGGGCTTTGGAACAGATACTCGTCCAGCATAACTCAAGGTACCAGAAACAGCCAGTGGGGGAGGACGGAGTGGACATGCTGAGTGTAGATGTTGGAGAGAATTGCAGCGCAAGCATGTCTTTTGTTGACCGGGATAGGTAACACAATATCTACTGTTCTGAATACTTATGAACGAAGGGATGGCATGTTTCAGTTCCATTTTGATCAACTTAGTACCTGTTCGTATAGGGTAGACATGGTCGGCTGAATAAAGTTCATCCTGTATACTATATATCTTGCCGTATTTCTCAAAGACATCCCTGACTTCATTATGTGACAACTCCAAGGGAGTAACATGCAGTTTCACTGTTAGAATGCTAACATTTGCCCAAGTTACTTTTATGTCATATGAACTTTGTGAATCACGAAACTTGACAACACCACTTGTATCACGAAGGATTTTTTCACATAAATGTAAAGAGACCAATTTGACAAAAATACATTTACGATACATGTCCATTTCGATACTCAACACTTGATCAACAGTAAAGGCGAAGGTGTTATGTAACCACTCATGGATTACAAGAGACGTAGGTCGCTCAGAGACAGGGCCAAAATCAAACTTCAGAGTGTTTACTCGTTTGAGAGTTGACATCCTCAAATGGAGCACAGTATTCAAAAGGAAGAAAACGAAAACTTAAGAAAAGCAAAAAAAAAAAAAAAAAAAAAACACTAGAAAAACAATTAATAGAAACTTCACTATATCAAACAATGGGAAAACAAACACTCAAACGTAGAAAGCGAGGTATTTGACAACCAAACACTACGAAGTGAATCAATCGCAGAGAGCGCGCAGCACACGTCCACACACTCCAGCAACCAAACACGTTATGATGTGATAACCACTACACCACGAGCACACACATTGATGTTTGCTTATACTCAAGCAAAACAGTGGAAGAATGTTCATGTGAAGTAGGGAACACATGCGTGACTTCTTGCGACCTGTACTCATATTTCGTATAAACTAATATTTGTAAAACACGAGATTGGATTACCCACAATTTTGCATGCGAAAACCATACTCAAACGTTTATTACACTTACCTGAAAAATGAGAGATCACGGCTAAGTGCAGGGCAGTATCTAACACTTTTACCGTTCAGCATATTATTCGCACATCATATTTTGCGTCTCTCGTTTTGTTTTCTATAGCAATGCCTTTGTAAATGAAACAAACCTAGTAAACACAGCACGAAAACTAAGCCATTTTAGTTTTTCACAAAGAGCAGCGTTGCAAAGGTCGCGATGTAGTACTGCATCACCATTGCCATCAGTAATGATTCACACGTTTGTAGACAGCCTCTTATTTCCGTTTACCATACTTTATTCTCAATTTCTAAAAATATGCCGCTTGGGACCTATGGGCCGTGCGTAAATTGGACCTTTCCATTCTAACTCTGTTATCCAGCTATCTGGATTGCCAGATACTATGACGGGGAAGGGCGCTTTGTGTTTAGGAGTTTGTACGACAGCGAATGACATACCAATCAAGTCCTGACGGGTTCATTTGGTTACATCAATGTAGCCATATTGGTAATTGAATTAGTTGATCTGGCGATTATTGACATGAAAAATTTAGAAGATTACAACTTAGGAAAAATATATATCTTATGTAAGAAATACAGACGTCAAAACGGAGATTCTCCAACTTAAATAACTAATCTGAAATCTGTGGCAAGTTTCGATTCTTTGTAGTTATAATATTGTACGATATTATTAATTGGTATCAGTGAAATATGATGAAGAGCGAAGAGAATGAAAATAGAACAGTGAGACCGCTCAAGAAACACTACTGCCCTCGGTTTTACTCAGTTACTACATTGTGTGTTATATATTGCTCATCATGTACTGCAATCTGCTAATACAAAATAACAATAATGAATTTGGATAGTCAAACAGTATATTACTAAACAGCAGCAGAGTGGCGCAGTGGAAGCGTGCTGGGCCCATAACCCAGAGGTCCGTGGATCGAAACCACGCTCTGCTAATTCATTTTGCTTCTCACATAGTTAAGAAATCACGAAGATAATTGCATTTTGAAGACAAGTTCAGTATGGGTAACGCCTCCCTTCATATAATTATATATGATTCGGAAATCTCGTTTAGAACAGTCTGAGCAGTCTTTACTTAGTAGTTCTGAAGAAAATGTTAACATGAAATCGCGTAAAGGTGCTGCTGCCGTTATGTTTTAAATTTTTAAAAATTTTCAAAATTGAAATGAGAAAAGTATTATTACTACGCTCTCACATGCCTCGTACGCATAAAATCCTTTTATATAAAGAAACACTGCCCATAGAGAGAGTAAATAAACAACGCACAAATATCCCACATACTTGATATACGAAGTGTGCAACCCACATAAATAATATAATAGAACAACAGATGGTAAAATGATCTCAAAGTGTAAGAAGCTCACATTGTTGAGTGAATTGGAACAATGAGAAGGATATTGACAAAAGGAAAGTCATTTCTCAGTTAATCATGAAAAGGATTTTATTATAGCAGGAGGAATTTGGAAAAGAGAAAGAAGATTCGTCGTTTTAGTAAAAGTGAATATGTAGAATTACATACAGCAATTTTCAGAACTTAATAGTTATAGCTTTATCAAATGGTGTTGATAAATTACTTTTCACATTATCATATCGCGTATTCAAAGTAGAGTAGAGGCGTGTTGTGGTGCTGTAGTATTGCGAAACAGCGCTCAAATAAGATAGTGGGCCTCCGTGGCGCAATCGGCTAGCGCGTTCGGCTGTTAACCGAAAGGTTGGTGGTTCGAGCCCACCCGGGGCGATAGTTTTAGTTATCCCTGCTATATTAATTCGAAATATACTAATGTAATAATCATCAATAATGTCAAGTTGTATCTGAAAACTCGTCACCTAAGATCTTCGGCTGGATTATTAAGTTTAATAGCGATAATCAAATCTAACTCTTAGTTCCTTTCCCTGAATTTAATTCGACAGCATCACATGAGTTGGGTAAGTTTTTAGCTGTGCAATTTCCAGCTCTTTCTCATTGGATCCTTTTCCAACAAGTTCTTATCTTGAATTCTTATTGATAGGGGGCACGACTGATCACTGCTAGAGCGATTACCCCTGGTTCGATCGCCAGCCAATTTTGTGGTGGACAACATCGTGTTCGTTGGTTTTCTGATATACTCCTAGTTCCTCCCATTCTCTCATTCTACTAATTCTTCCATAACCATTCGTTTGTTTTAATCGTAGTCCCAAGAACATAACCGACGGACCTTAAATTCAAAGATGCCATTTCTAATTCGTATTTACGCCCATATTTCAAAAGTGGCTTATTATTTTAAATTTCTTGCATTTTGTCCGCTCTCCTGACTCATCTATCATAATCTACACAATATCATTTCATGACTGTCTCTTAACATTTCATACAAAAACTCGAAAATATTGTTCTTCTCCGTATATGCTTACTTCACTTTTGCTAGCCTTACTTTTATTTAATATTGCACTTCCCTTAATAATTACATGTAATGTCATAGTAAAATAAGGGAATCGCATGTTGTATATGATAGAATAGCATAGGTACTGCCTTGAAGGCATATTAAGGTTGACTGTGAAAGTGCAGACCAGCATTCGTTAATATAGATGTAATAAAATAAAACATCAGTGTGCTCGCCAGGGATCGAACCTGGGACCTTCCGCGTGTTAGGCGGATGTGATAACCACTACACCACGAGCACACACATTGATGTTTGCTTATACTCAAGCAAAACAGTGGAAGAATGTTCATGTGAAGTAGGTAACACATGCGTGACTTCTTGCGACCTGTACTCATATTTCGTATAAACTAATATTTGTAAAACACGAGATTGGATTACCCACAATTTTGCATGCGAAAACCATACTCAAACGTTTATTACACTTACCTGAAAAATGAGAGATCACGGCTAAGTGCAGGGCAGTATCTAACACTTTTACCGTTCAGCATATTATTCGCACATCATATTTTGCGTCTCTCGTTTTGTTTTCTATAGCAATGCCTTTGTAAATGAAACAAACCTAGTAAACACAGCACGAAAACTAAGCCATTTTAGTTTTACACAAAGAGCAGCGTTGCAAAGGTCGCGATGTAGTACTGCATCACCATTGCCATCAGTAATGATTCACCTTACGTTTGTAGACCGCCTCTTATTTCCGTTTACCATTCTTTATTCTCAATTTCTAAAACTATGTCGCTTGGGACCTATGGGCCGTGCGTAAATTGGACCTTTCCATTCTAACTCTGTTATCCAGCTATCTGGATTGCCACATACTATGACGGGGAAGGGCGCTTTGTGTTTAGGAGTTTGTACGACAGCGAATGACATACCAATCAAGTCCTGACGGGTTCATTTGGTTACATCAATGTAGCCATATTGGTAATTGAATTAGTTGATCTGGCGATTATTGACATGAAAAATTTAGAAGATTACAACTTAGGAAAAATATATATCTTATGTAAGAAATACAGACGTCAAAACGGAGATTCTCCAACTTAAATAACTAATCTGAAATCTGTGGCAAGTTTCGATTCTTTGTAGTTATAATATTATACGATATTATTAATTGGTATCAGTGAAATATGATGAAGAGCGAAGAGAATGAAAATAGAACAGTGAGACCGCTCAAGAAACACTACTGCCCTCGGTTTTACTCAGTTACTACATTGTGTGTTATATATTGCTCATCATGTACTGCAATCTGCTAATACAAAATAACAATAATGAATTTGGATAGTCAAACAGTATATTACCAAACAGCAGCAGAGTGGCGCAGTGGAAGCGTGCTGGGCCCATAACCCAGAGGTCCGTGGATCGAAACCACGCTCTGCTAATTCATTTTGCTTCTCACATAGTTAAGAAATCACGAAGAAAATTGCATTTTGAAGACAAGTTCAGTATGGGTAACGCCTCCCTTCATATAATTATATATGATTCGGAAATCTCGTTTAGAACAATCTGAGCAGTCTTTACTTAGTAGTTCTGAAGAAAATGTTAACATGAAATCGCGTAAAGGTGCTGCTGCCGTTATGTTTTAAATTTTTAAAAATTTTCAAAATTGAGATGAGAAAAGTATTATTACTACGCTCTCACATGCCTCGTACGCATAAAATCCTTTTATATAAAGAAACACTGCCCATAGAGAGAGTAAATAAACAACGCACAAATATCCCACATACTTGATATACGAAGTGTGCAACCCACATAAATAATATAATAGAACAACAGATGGTAAAATGATCTCAAAGTGTAAGAAGCTCACATTGTTGAGTGAATTGGATCAATGAGAAGGATATTGACAAAAGGAAAGTAATTTCTCAGTTAATCATGAAAAGGATTTTATTATAGCAGGAGGAATTTGGAAAAGAGAAAGAAGATTCGTCGTTTTAGTAAAAGTGAATATGTAGAATTACATACAGCAATTTTCAGAACTTAATAGTTATAGCTTTATCAAATGGTGTTGATAAATTACTTTTCACATTATCATATCGCGTATTCAAAGTAGAGTAGAGGCGTGTTGTGGTGCTGTAGTATTGCGAAACAGCGCTCAAATAAGATAGTGGGCCTCCGTGGCGCAATCGGCTAGCGCGTTCGGCTGTTAACCGAAAGGTTGGTGGTTCGAGCCCACCCGGGGGCGATAGTTTTAGTTATCCCTGCTATATTAATTCGAAATATACTAATGTAATCATCATCAATAATGTCAAGTTGTATCTGAAAACTCGTCACCTAAGATCTTCGGCTGAATTATTAACTTTAATAGCGATAATCAAATCTAACTCTTAGTTCCTTTCCCTGAATTTAATTCGACAGCATCACATGAGTTGGGTAAGTTTTTAGCTGTGCAATTTCCAGCTCTTTCCCATTGGATCCTTTTCCAACAAGTTCTTATCTTGAATTCTTATTGATAGGGGGCACGACTGATCACTGCTAGAGCGATTACCCCTGGTTCGATCGCCAGCCAATTTTGTGGTGGACAACATCGTGTTCGTTGGTTTTCTGATATACTCCTAGTTCCTCCCATTCTCTCATTCTACTAATTCTTCCATAACCATTCGTTTGTTTTAATCGTAGTCCCCATTAGTCTCAAGAACATAACCGACGGACCTTAAATTCAAAGATGCCATTTCTTATTCGTATTTACGCCCATATTTCAAAAGTGGCTTATTATTTTAAATTTCTTGCATTTTGTCCGCTCTCCTCACTCATCTGTCATAATCTACACAATATCATTTCATGACTGTCTCTTAACATTTCATACAAAAACTCGAAAATATTGTTCTTCTCCGTATATGCTTACTTCACTTTTGCTAGCCTTACTTTTATTTAATATTGCACTTCCCTTAATAATTACATGTAATGTCATAGTATAATAAGGGAATCGCATGTTGTATATGATAGAATAGCATAGGTACTGCCTTGAAGGCATATTAAGGTTGACTGTGAAAGTGCAGACCAGCATTCGTTAATATAGACGTAATAAAATAAACATCAGTGTGCTCGCCAGGGATCGAACCTGGGACCTTTTGCGTGTTAGGCGGATTTGATAACCACTTTTTTTATTTACTTTTTATTTACATTGTTTGCGAGTTAGAGTGAGAAAGTTACATAATTTACAATTGTAATTACTTGCACAGAGAAATGTGTATAAGGAAAACCGTTACATTATTATTACACAGAGTGACCACATAAGAGATAATGAAGGTAATTGGCAAATAGTGTTTTCTTCCTTGGTGGGGAAATTTACCATATTTTAGACACAGGAAATCCTTGTACGTGTGATGTGCTTGAGGAGAACGAGGAGACAGGATATATTCAATGGTGTTTACACTAAGGCAAACGACAGAATGATGTTTCTGGTGTTGAAAGTGTTTAAAAGCAGGTAACGTAAGCATTTCAACAGTGATACAGTCAGAGCTGATTTTACACAGATATTGAATCATTTCACAATACATTTCCCAAACTGGTTTTGATCTGTTGCAAAGCGTGAGACGATGTTCCAACGTATTCACTTTTCCGCAGAGATCACATCGATTGTCGTCTGTAATCTGGAGATGATGTCGTTTTCCCTTAGTGTCTATGATGTTGTTAACAACCCTGTACCATAACGAACGAGCTGAGGTTGATAGAAAATTCAAGGAAATGTTCCTCCATATCTGCGTCCAATTCGTATTAGGTAAGTTGAAAGTTATGCGATGACAGTGGCTGTTTTGTTGTTGTAATAGCAACGTATACAGAAGTTTGACACTTTTAGGAATATGTTGGGTGCCACTGGCAGACAAGTAAAAGTAAGTACATATAACGTCCGTAAAATACCAAAAGTCGGGAGGAATGAGAGGCAAACACACAGGTAATGTTCCATCATTGGTATCAACTAGAGGTGAAAGTAATGTACTGCTGAGTTGGTCTCCAATTCCTTGTATATTTTGGAATCCTCTATGGTAGAATAAAGCTTTTATTTTACTTTCAACATGTATCAAGTTCAGTCCTCCTTCATGATAGGGCAAACAGGAGGCTGGATAGCGCACTCGAAAAATCATACCTGCCCACAAAAACCAGTTACCGATGCTTGTAAATTTGTGAATATAAAGTTTAGGCATTGGCAAAATTTGACATATGTACCACAGCTTAGAAAAGGCATAAGTGTTCACAAAATACACACGAGATATCAACGAAAGTTGACGATATTGGTGCTGATGTAAAACAGATCTGACCCTCAAGAAAACATCTTCAAAATTTTTAGAAATGCTCTCATGCAAGTTGCAGGAAAAATAAATGCCCAATACTTTTTGAACTGGCACCACTGTCGGGAAATGGTCATATGAATTTGTAGAACCATTCCCTAAGGGCATGAGTTTAGTTTTCGCTCGATTAAGAAGTGCGCCTGAATGATCACAGTACTTTTGAACACAATCTTCAACTAGTTCTAAATCCTGTGGGTCCCGAAGAAATACAGTTACGTCATCAGCAAAACTACACACTTTGACAGAAACAGTGCAGATATGAAGACCCTGGATACGTTGATTGATGCTGTGTAGTAAAGGACATATAGAAATTATGAAAAGACTCATACTTAATGGACAGCCTTGCCTGACAGTACGTTTTATGGCAATAGGAGTGGTCAGAAACCCGTTGACTTTTAGCTTTGACTGTGCAGCATCATACAAAATTCGAATCCAACTCCCATATGGTGCAACAAAGACCACAAATAATTGTGATTTACACGATCAAATGCCTGGTTGAAATCTAAGGCAAGCAAGGCATGACTAGTATTGTGAGACTGGTAATTCGCAATAACATCACGCAGAGTTTGTAGCACGTGGTAAATTTTCTTATCACCTCCTCGGGCATACTGAAATGGTCCAGCAAGAATTTCAGTAAATGGAACGAGTCTATTGTTCAAACAACGAGCAAGTAATTTGTAATCGCAATTGAGAAGAGTTATGGGTCGATAGTGAGTAACATTTGTAGGATGTGCTTGTTTGGGTATAAACACTGTAACACCAGGAGTACGATACAGTTTTTGTGGATTTTCGCTGAAATATTCGTTAACTAGAGAAGTTAGTAACTCACCAACGAGGGGAAAAAAATTAATATACCATTCTGCAGGTATTCCATCTAGTCCTGGAGATTTTCCTTTAGGAGCTGTCATGACCGCTTGTTGTACATCTTCAATAGTAAATGGGCGCACTAGAAATTGTCGTGCTGTATCATCAAGAACACAAGACGGTGGTGTGAAAGATTCCTCAGGCATTGTATGAACTTCAGAAAGACCATAAAGGTTCTTGTAATACAACAAAAATGCACTTTTAATGGAGGCAAGATCTTCATGAAGTTGCCCTTCCTCATCACGAATGTGATGGATCCATTTGCCTTGGCCTCGTTTCATTTCACGAAGTACATGATATAATGATGGTTCTTCATCAGCATCTACTAGGGAACCTTGCTTCTAATCTTGAGTCCACCTACACGTCGGCGATTCAAATTTAAAAGCAATGCTTGATAACGTTTAACCTGAGGTAACGTGGACAAATCAGAAACAGCAGCACATCGAGCTTCTCGTAAGCATCTGTTATAAAAGTAAAGCAATTTGTGAAGATCACGAGACATTTCGGAGGAGTACCAACGGCAGAAACTCGCAAATCGTGGTTTGAAGTAAGTATGCCACCACTCTGTAACAGTGGGAAAATATTTCCTCTGCCTAAGCCAGTATTGCCATTTTGATTGAAATTCAGCACAAAAGTGTTCGTCTTCCAATAACGATATATTTAACTGCCAGTAACCTCTACCTCGTTCAACAGTTAGATTATTTAAAGAAAAAGTTACAACATAAGCAGAGTGATCAGAAAAGGAAGTATGCACAATTTCAACTTGTTTAATACACGGCACCATTGGTGGGGAGACATATATACGGTCAAGGCGTGATGCACTTTGGTAGGATATGTAGGTATAATCACGAGTCTGTAGCCTCAGACATATCCATGTATCTTGTAAATGAAGTCCAGTCACTAATTCCTGGAGGGCATGACTGAAATTAAAGCCTGGGGTTTGATCTTCAGGCCGTAAAACACAATTATAATCCCCTGCCATAATTAATCTATCAACATTAGGTCCTAGTGTAAGAGCTACATCCTGGGAAAAGAAGGAATTTCGATCGGTTCGAGCATGTGAGCCACTAGGAGCATAAAGGTTGACAAGATTGATATCTCCTAGTTTACCACTTAGTATGCGACCAGACGGGTGACACACAGGAGAAGAGAAACGAGTGGAAGATCTGAAAGCAATTGCTGTACCTGTACCACTGTTGTTAAAATTATTTTCGACTATGTATGATGGACTTAGATTCAGGTCCGGCACACCAACTTCTTGGAAAAAAGCAACAGCAATTCCTTCACTTCGTAGTAAATCACAGAGTGCAAATTTCTTGACGGGGCTTTGTAAATTGTTAATATTAATTGTAGCTAGTTTAAGCAGCATCACATTGGCAAATACACACAAAGACCAATAAAAAATAAAGTTCTTGAAATAAAATAGCAAAAATAGCATAGCAACTAACATAGGAAGTAATTAAACAAAATTTAGAACATATAAATAGCATAGAGTAAACTTCACCTAATTAATAAAAAAGAAACTAACATAGCTGAACCCAGTGTAAACTTAACCCAATAAAAATACAACTTACAAGAGAAAGAATTACAGCATAGCAGCACCTCCTTTAGACATGCTAGAATTATTAGCGTCAGTTTCAGACTTTTTGAACAACTTTTGACTCAATTCGTTCCTTTTTGTACGTTTGCGACGAGTACGGGTTTCTTCGGTACTTGCACTCAAGTCTGTGATAGGAGAATCAACCTGTATGTCACTAGACTGAGTAGACATGGTGTGATCAGTTGCATTGTTATCAGGCAAGTCATTCCGCTCTTGGGAACCAGGGAAACTGCAAACCTTACCATCGCTTTCTGTAGAATACAACTTATCAGAAGAAACTTCTTGCTCACTAGGTACAGTCGCCATGTCATGTGCAGAATGAGATGGAGGGACTTCCGTTGAAATGTGTACCTGTGGTACGGGAGATAACGGTAGCTGAGGATCATGAACTGCTCCTCAGTAAGAACTGGCTCCTCAGTAAGAATACCATTAGATGTATTTATTTGAACTCCTGACGAAAGAGAATTCGTATTCTTTGTCTCACACACGGAACTTGATAGTACTGGAAAATTATTTTCGTCAAAGGTAGGCATACTGGGGTCAGGTGGGCAAGAAACTATATTTGATGCCTTCTTCCTGTTGCGAGATGAAACTGGAATGCTATCAAATTTAGGCATAAGAGTAGCTGAAGGATCACTATTTTTAATTGTAGGAGCCACTTTTCCAGCATAACTGTTAGGATCACTGGGTACGCGAAGAGGACAATTGGAATACATATGTGCACCATTACACCTGAGACAGGTCCGTATCTGATTAGGGTAGGTTACACAAAACTTTTGCCCTTGAATAACTACAAAAGATGGAATAGGTTTTTTAACTTCCATACGTATTAGCTTACGTCCCGTTCGTATTGGGTACACATGTTCGACAGAATACATTTCATCACAGATGTTAGATATTAGTGCTGTTGAATTTTTGTGACATTTGCGGTTTTCGGTTTTTGAGAAAACCGATTTTCTGAAAACCGAAAAACGCAAATGCGGTTTTCAAAACCGAAACCGCAAATGCGGTTTTCAAAACCGAAACCGCAAAAGCGGTTTCCAAAACTGAAACCGAAGAAGCTCTTTTCGAAAGCGAAAGCCGCCCGAAACCGTGTTTGCGGTTTTATAAGGGATTGTCCTTTTCAAAGCAGAAACAATGTTTGCTGTTTTTAATTACACCTTTTAACAATTGTGAAAGCATCTATCGATCGAGACAAATGTATTGATTTATATGTGTGTTTTAACTTTTTTTATTTACTCCAAGACTATTATGGTAATATGTGCAGCACAGTGCGAAAGGGATAATTCGATGGTTGTACAAGTCACAGCTAAATTAGCGTGACAAATACTGACGTTCGATCCTTAGCTTTTTTTTTTTTTTTTTTTTGTTATTTCTTTGACGACACTTTCAATGTACTTTTCGGCTGCAGGGAAGCAAACTGGACCCCACCTGATTTTCATATATGTTGTAAATTAGACCACCAGGAACACGAATCTGAAGGAATTTTGACATTTCGAATGTCGGAACTCGAGATATTCGAACATAAATTGACCATGGAAGCAAACTGGACCCCACCTGATTTTCATATATTTTGTAAAGTAGACCACAAGGAACACGTATCTGAAGGAATTTTGACATTCCGAATTTCGGAACTCGAGATATTCGAACATCAAGTGAAAACGGAAGCAAACTAGACCCCAACTGATTTTTATATATTTTGTAAACTAAACCACGAGAAACACGAATCTGAAGGAATTTTGACATTCCGAATTTCGGAACTCGAGATATTCGAACATAAAGTAACCAGGAAGCAAAAAGGACACTATTTGATTTTTATATATTTTGTAAACTGGACCAAAATTAGCAATTATCTGAACGAATTTTGACATTCCGATTTCCCGATCTCGAGATACTAGAACTTATACAGTAGTTATATGTAATATGTATAAAAGTAACGAAGAAAGTTCTGTCGCTTTTTGACCTATCACTTAGAGCATAGATATGTCACCAAAGACGTACCTGGAAGATCAAAAATAGTACCCATCAGTATCAATGACCTTCTGCCAACGTTCGGGATGGGCATGGATTCCTTCGCGGTAGAACTTGGTTTGCCGTGAAGCGAAGAAGGTATCAAGTGCATTTAGCACCTCTACTACGGAGTTGAACTGGAGTCCTCTAAAGTGAGTGTCCAAGGAAAGGAACAGGTGATAACCTGACGGTATAATGTCCGGACAGTATGGCGGATGCAATAGTGTTTCCCATTTAAGGTGTAGGATGGTGTTCCGGCTTATTCTAGCTATGTGGGGCATAGCGTTGTCCCGTAATGGGGGAACCCCTTAGCGATTGAGAAGTGTTGGCTCCAGGGTATTGAGTTTTTCTTGAACACGGCTCAACTGCTGACAGTAGACAGTTGCATTGATGTTCTTCTCTGACCGCCCGGTAGCAGTTCCCGATGCACGATGTCGTGAGCAGTCCACCAAACACACAGAAGGACTTTCTGGCCCGGAAACAAATCATCTGGGACACATAGACCCAACTTGTAGTGCTTCCCAAATTGATGGAGGTGCTGGCGAATGGTTTCTCGACTAACATTGAATGTTAGCACCAGTTTCTCACATGTCTGTTCGGCTCAATTGCTACCTGAAGATCCTCATTTTGTACATGTGTTGGTCTTCCGGCACGTATGGTGCGTCTTTCGTGAGTGTTTCGTCACCGTTCTTAAACTTGCTAAACCACCCTTGCACTGTCTGCGTAATCACGACACCCTCACCAAAGGCCTGAGGTATCTTCCCCCCCCGCTACAGTGGCATTTGATCCAAGTTGGAACTCGTACAGCATACACGCCCCTATGACGCTCTGTGGAGGTTCCATATTCACTCCGTCCTTACATACGTTTACGTTGTAACTGAACTTCCACAACCAGGTAGAATGTCGGATATACCCACACCAACAACTGACCTTCGCCTTATCTCCATTCGCATTAAACTCACGGTATGAGGGTCAATTTTACACAGAATTCCACAAAAAGCGACAGAACTTTCTTGGTTACCTTTATATATCTCTCAGGACATAATATGTTTCGTATAAAGAATATTGTGTTTTTTTCATATAACGTCTATATTAAACTTTAAGTTTTAATATCTCGAGTTCCTGAGGTCGGAATGTCAAAACGCCTTCAGATTCGTGTTCCTCGTGATCTAGTTTACAAAATATATAAAAATCAGGGGAGGTCCAATTTGCTTCCCTGCATCCTACTTTTCAAACGAAACAGTTTTCCAGAGTGTACATTTTGCTTCAAACTGAGTTCTGCCCTGGCTAAGAAACGTAAATTCGCTTCTATAAGAGTCTTTAAAGTTACACTTGAAATTGTCGTTCGGCATTCTTGTAGCTTGTGAAGGTATGAATAATTCAAGTATGTTTGTTACATCATCTACAAACGAATATTCATTCGTATAGAACCGCCAATACATTACATAGAAAACACATGAACTATACAAAGAAAACCATTGTGCATTAGAGCAGATCTCTTATTAGCAAATGATTCTGCACACGCGCACTGCTCAGATAGCCCAGAGCTTGAGCCTGAGCGCGAGTCCAAATTTAACTCAATCGCGATTGAGATTGTCAAAGGTGTAGCGGTTTACGTTGAATATACCATACCAACACTTTATCAACTAAGTCCTCTTAGATTTTTCTCCAATCCCAAAAAGCGGGTGGTTTTTCGTGATTAAGATATGTTTAAGCGGGGGACGAATATATAACCTGAAAATCGGGTGGTACCCGCTAAAATAGGGTAATAAGCCAACACTCAATAGAAATAAGGTATATCCCTATTTAAGATCACTACACATGCAACTCATGAAATTCAATTTGAAATATCATCCACTTAGACTGACATCTTTTATATTATTATTACTCTTTCCCCATATTTTTAAAAATAGTACTGCCACTCTTTCTTTTGTTAACAAAAAGGCACCACCTCCCTTTCTTAATATAAAGACAGAGAAAAGAAAGAAAGAAAATCTCTATCGCAATACACAATTTTATTGTTGATTTGTTGCCACTCCGATAAATGTGAATGTTGTGGTTTTGCATGTGTCGACTGGCTTCTTATCGCAAGTCCCAGACACCTGCAATAGTTTATACTAGACGGAAACACCGATCATATTTTATTCTGTATCTTTTTACTTCCCAATAACGATAGCCGTGCCTCTTTGAGAAATTGCAACTTTTTTTTTTTTTTTTTTATTCTGCCAATTGTAAAAGTATAGAATTTCCCTACACTTTAGGACATTTTAAGAAAAAATACCTTCTTTTCCTTCTGCAAATTTTGATCATTTTTCCCTAAGCCGCCGAGGGAAATTTCCCTCCATCTGGCAACTGAGAACCGGTGTGGGGAAAGATTCTTTGCTGTTTTCTCGTCGTTACTTGATATTAGTGCTGTAGAATTTTTGTGACATTTGCGGTTTTCGGTTTTTCAGAAAACCGATTTTCTAAAAACCGAAAACCGCAAATGCGGCTTTCAAAACCGAAACCGCAAAAGCGGTTTTCAAAACCGACATTTCGGTTTTATGAAATTTCACTTTTTTCAGAAACCGGTTTTCGGTTTTTTCAAAAACCGATTTCGACAGCACTATTAGATATGACACCATAGTCACTAAGTACTTTTCGAATGTCTGAATCTGCGAGTTCCATTGGAGTACATAACAACTTAACAGTCACAATTTGAACATCAGCCCACGAAACTGGGATTGTGTGTTTTCCATTTGTATCACTATAATACACAGTTCCATCAGAAGTACGCAAAACATTTTCACATAAATCTTCCGCACGAAGTTTCACAAACAAAAATTTACGATAAACGTCCATTTCAATGCTTAATACATCATCAACAGAAAATCGGAAATTATCACTGAGCCACTGATGCAAGGTCAGGCTACTTGGTCGCTCCGAAACACCACCAAAATCATATTTTAAGGTATTTACCCTTTTTAACGACATGATGTATTCAACTAAATCAGTCACGAAGACAAACACAACAAGAAAAGAAAAAAAAGACAGCAAACTTGATTGCTAAGGAAAGCAACGCTGAAGGTAAACACGTCAAGGCTTCTAGCACAGAGCGAAGACACGTCTACACACTTCAACAACCAAACACAGTATTCCACCACTACACCACGAGCACACACATTGATGATTGCTTATACTCAAGCAAAACAATGTAAGAATATTGATGTGAAGTAGGGAACACATGCGTGACTTCTTGCGACCTGTACTCATATTTCGTATAAACTAATATTTGTAAAACACGAGATTGGATTACCCACAATTTTGCATGCGAAAACCATACTCAAACGTCTATTACACTTACCTGAAAAATGAGAGATCACGGCTAAGTGCAGGGCAGTATCTAACACTTTTACCGTTCGGCATATTATTCGCACAACATATTTTGCGTCTCTCGTTTTGTTTTCTATAGCAATGCCTTTGTAAATGAAACAAACCTAGTAAACACAGCACGAAAAATAAACCATTTTAAAATAGTTTTACACAAACAGCAGCGTCGCAAAGGTCGCGATGTAGTACTGCATCACCATTGCCATCAGTAATGATTCACCTTACGTTTGTAGACAGCCTCTTATTTCCGTTTACCATACTTTATTCTCAATTTCTAAAAATATGCCGCTTGGGACCTATGGGGCGTGCGTAAATTGGACCTTTCCATTCTAACTCTGTTATCCAGCTATCTGGACTGCCACATACTATGACGGGGAAGGGCGCTTTGTGTTTAGGAGTTTGTACGACAGCGAATGACATATCAATCAAGTCCTGACGGGTTCATTTGGTTACATCAATGTAGCCAATTTGGTAATTGAATTAGTTGAT
Organism: Thermobia domestica; assembly: GCF_964235325.1. Classification (NCBI taxonomy): domain Eukaryota; kingdom Metazoa; phylum Arthropoda; class Insecta; order Zygentoma; family Lepismatidae; genus Thermobia; species Thermobia domestica. The sequence continues at coordinate 28,298,006 of NC_137465.1, forward strand.
CTGGCGATTATTGACATGAAAAATTTAGAAGATTACAACTTAGGAAAAATATATATCTTATATAAGAAATACAGACGTCAAAACGGAGATTCTCCAACTTAAATAACTAATCTGAAATCTGTGGCAAGTTTCGATTCTTTGTAGTTATTGTACGATATTATTAATTGGTATCAGTGAAATATGATGAAGAGCGAAGCAGGGGCGGATCCAGGACCGAATTCTGGGGGGGGGGCGGTGGGTTGTCATACTGCCACTTTTAAGGGCTTCAAACTTTGGAATTGCTTTTATTTATATATATAAAATAAGAAAGTTTCCTCTTCTGGGGGGGGGGCGATCGCCCCGATCGCTCCCCCCCCTGGATCCGCCCCTGGAGCGAAGAGCATGAAAATAGAACAGTGAGACCGCTCAAGAAACACTACTGCCCTCTGTTTTACTCAGTTACTACATTGTGTGTTATATATTGGTCATCATGTACTGCAATCTGCTAATACAAAATAACAATAATGAATTTGGATAGTCAAACAGTATATTATCAAACAGCAGCAGAGTGGCCCAGTGGAAGCGTGCTGGGCCCATAACCCAGAGGTCCGTGGATCGAAACCACGCTCTGCTAATTCATTTTGCTTCTCACATAGTTAGGAAATCACGAAGAAAATTGCATTTTGAAGACAAGTTCAGTATGGGTAACGCCTCACTTCATATAATTATATATGATTCGGAAATCTCGTTTAGAACAATCTGAGCAGTCTTTACTTACAAGGGACATCATCCAATTGTCCGGCTCCGATTTCAATGAAATTTTTATTGCTGATAGAGGACATGTATTCATTACTTGTGATGACAGAAATTTTTGCCATGGTGCAGGTTTTCTATTTTTTAATAATTTTTAAAGTTTGTGATGTGGTTAATAGAGATTACTGCAGAAGTCCCTTACTACCCTTTGTAAACGGAGTGTTAATGAAAGAACAACCATGTAGATACGTATAGGGCCTAGGGGGAAGTCGTATGGTACGTATGACCTTGACGGCAGCCATCTTGAAATCCGCCATTTTGAATTAAGGTGAAGTTTTTTAAATAGGAATAGGGTAATATTATACATAATTTCGGGCTAGAATTTAATTAGGAAAACAATGGTCAAGTTAGTTTTAAGATGCGCCCATTTGGTGAAAAGTTACAGGCATATTAATTGTTTATACTTACTATGTGCGTAAGTCCCATACCTCCGCTTCTAACCCGCGTATTAATGATAATAAGTGGATAAAGGTTTCGTTAAAACATATTATGCCTAGAGGGAAGTGATACGATAAGAGTATCATTGAAATTATTACTTTTTTTAATACATTTTATTACATAAATTTATTACATTTTTTAAGAGTTGCGATTTGTCAGTTCATGAATAGTGTTGGGATAAGCAATCAGCAATCTTTCTGAATTTTGAAGACTTGCCACGTAATTATTAATTTCCTAGGCAGTGTAATTATTTATTTTAACCCAGAGTACATGAGGAACCTATGGACCTATGTGATGTAAAGAAATACAAATGAAATTATAAGAAATTGGTGTAACACGAACTCAAAATTATCATGAAATGTAGTCTACATGTTGCGCAAACGAAAAGCAGTATTTTTGTTTAAAATAAATACAACTTTACAATCTTAAAGAATCACCAGCAATGACAGAACATATCAAAGAGACATAATATGACTGTTCCCAACACACTGTTTGTACCATGAACAAAATATGAAAACAGGTAACTTATTTATAAAGAGGTGTAATTTAATCCAGTTCCCGATCAATACTGATTATAAATCTTACAAACATAAACCATCGACAGCAATCGCTAGAAAACGAATGACTTTTTTGTCTGTCTAGCTAAAATATTGCCATAGAAAATAAATAAATAAATAAATAAATATACAATAAACAAATAAATATAAAACAAAACAAAAAACCATTCATTTACACAATCATATTTCGTTTTCTTTTCTGAAGTGAATTTTCAACTTATTTCTCGTCTCATCTACTATCCATTACAAGCTACGTCCCCAGTATTACCTGAATGCAAAGTTGGAGTTCTTTCGTTCTGCGATGATTCATGTCAGTAAACAAGTTTTTGAAGGGCAGGTATAGGAAATAAATAATTACATTGCCTATGAAATTAATAATTACATGGCAAGTCTTCAATATTAGAAAAATTGCTGGATGCTTATCCCAACACTATTCATAAACTGACAAATCACAACTCTTAAAAAATGTAATAAATTTAGAAAACACGACCCATGGAAATAATTGCAAAGTGCCAGTTGGAATCTTAAAACATGCGGTGAAAATTAGTAGTGTTGCCAGTTTGAAAGATCGAATAATGGACGTTTCGTGCACATTAGAAGAGTCATAAATTCATACTGGTTAACTATAGAACAAAAATAAGCATACCATTGGCTTTTGGGGAAAATTTACTATTAAAATTTGGTGACACATGCTATGGTTTTCAGTTTCAAAACTTCACTTTAATTCAAAATGGCGGATTTCAAGATGGCTCCCGTCAATGATACCCTTATCGTATCACTTCCCTCTAGGCATAATATGTTTTAAGGAAACCTTTATCCACTTATTATCATTAATACGCGGGTTAGAAGCGGAGGTATGGGACTTACGCACATAGTAAGTATAAACAATTAATATGCCTGTAACTTTTCACCAAATAGGCGCATCTTAAAACTAACTTCACCATTGTCTTTCTGATTAAATTCTAGCTCGAAATTATGTATCATATTACCCTATTCCTATTTACAAAACTTCACCTTAATTCAAAATGGCGGATTTCAAGATGGCTGCCGCCAAGGTCATACGTACCATAGACTTCCCCCTAGGCCCTATACGTATCTAAATGGTTGTTCTTTCATTAACACTCCGTTTACAAAGGATAGTAAGGGACTTCTGCAGCAATCTCTATTAACCACATCACAACTTTTAAAAATTATTAAAAGTGGAAAACCTGCACCATGGCAAAAATTTCTGTCATCACAAGTAATGAATACATTTCCTCTACCAGCAATAAAAATTTCATTGAAATCGGAGCCGGACAATTGGATGATGTCCCTTGTTAGTAGTCCTGGAGAAAATGTTAACTTGAAATCGCGTAAAGGTGCTGCTGCCGTTATGATTTAAATTTTTAAAAATTTTCAAAATTGAGATGAGAAAATTATTATTCTACGCTCTCACATACCTAGTACGCATAAAATCCTTTTATATAAAGAAACACTGCCCATAGAGAGAGTAAATAAACAACGCACAAATATTCCACATACTTGATATACGAAGTGTGCAACCCACATAAATAATATAATAGAACAACAGATGGTAAAATGATCTCAAAGTGTAAGAAGCTCACATTGTTGAGTGAATTGGATCAATGAGAAGGATATTGACCAAAGGAAAGTCATTTCTCAGTTAATCATGAAAAGGGTTTTATTATAGCAGGAGGAATTTGGAAAAGAGAAAGAAGATTCGTCGTTTTAGTAAAAGTGAATATGTAGAATTACATACAGCAATTTTCAGAAATAAATAGTTATAGCTTTATCAAAGGGTGTTGATAAATTACTTTTCACATTATCATATCGCGTATTCAAAGTAGAGTAGAGGCGTGTTATGGTGCTGTAGTATTGTAAAAACAGCGCTCAAATAAGATAGTGGGCCTCCGTGGCGCAATCGGCTAGCGCGTTCGGCTGTTAACCGAAAGGTTGGTGGTTCGAGCCCACCCGGGAGCGATAGTTTTAGTTATCCCTGCTATATTAATTCGAAATGTACTAATGTATTTGGTCTAGGATTAATTCGTGCGGTTGGTACGCACACATTGAAGCTGTAGTACGTAGTACAAACAGAAAATACATAAATACCTTAAGAAAAATATTGTCCATCGCTAGCCACCACTTTCGCCCATCTGTCAGGCAATGTACGGATTCCGTGGCGAAAGAAGTCCTCATCCTTGGAAGCGATCCAGTCAGAGACCCATGTTTCGATATCTTCTGAAGAAGTAAACCGCTGTCCAATCAAATCGTTGTTCATGCAATCGAACAAGTAGTAGTCCGAAGGAGCAACGTCTGGTGAATACGGCGGGTGGGGTAAAACTTCCCATCCGACATTTTCTAAATAGGTTTTGAACGGTTTTGCGACATGTGGGCGAGCGTTATCATGTTGAAAGATAAGTTTATCATGTCTGTTCTCCCATTCTGGTCGTGTTCTGGCCAGAGCTTGCTTCAAACGCATTAATTGTCGTCGATAACGTTCTCCATTCATACCTAGGTAGTTTCACCCGGTTGCAGCAGCTCATAGTACACCACACCTTTCATATCCCACCATATGCACAGCATAACCTTTGCACAGTGAATATCTCGTTTTGGTTGTGATGGACCTGGTTCACCTGGTTTCACCCAGGCCTTATTTTCGTTTAGGGTTTTCGTAATGGATCCACTTCTCATCACCCGTAATAATTCGATGCAGAAACCCCTTTCTGCTCTGTCGTTGAAGCAGCAATTCGCAAATGTTTTTTCGTCTTTCAACGTCTCTGTCTTTCAATTCATGTGGAACCCAATGTGACATCTTTTGAATCATTCCCATGGCTTTCAAGCGTTTGCAGACTGTTGTTTGATCAACGCCTAATGCTGCTGCAAGTTGTTCCTGCGTTTGACACGAATCCTGCTCGAGCAATGCTGTCAATTCTTCGTCTTGAAATTTTTTTGGCTGTCCAGCTCGCTCTTGGTCTGCCAAGCCGAAATCACCACTTCTAAACCGTGCAAACCACATCTGACACGTTCGGTCAGCTAGAGCATGGTCACCATACACTTCCACCAAAATACGATGACTTTCAGTCGCACTTTTCTGCATGTTAAAGTAATGCAGCAGGACACCCCGCAAAAACACTTTATCAGGCACAAATTGCGCCATGTTCACATAACTACAAACTGGTGTTGTTGACGCTTTAAACCACTGCCCTATACTACGAACGATACGCGATGACAGGGGTTTGCAACACATGTGTGGATACACGGAATTGTGGGACGCTCCGTTCGTTGCGCCATCTCTTGTCCACCCGCACGAATTAATTCCTAGACCAAATAATAATCATCAGTAATGTCAAAGTTGTATCTGAAAACTCGTCACCTAAGATCTTCGGCTGGATTATTAACTTTAGTAGCGATAATCAAATCTAACTCTTAGCTCCTTTCCCTGAATTTAATTCGACAGCATCATCCATCACATGAGTTGGGTAAGTTTTTAGCTGTGCAATTTCCAGCTCTTTCTCATTGGATCCTTTTCCAACAAGTTCTTATCTTGAATTCTTATTGATAGGGGTCACTGCTAGAGCGATTACCCCTGGTTCGATCACCAGCCAATTTTGTGGTGGACAACATCGTGTCCGTTGGTTTTCTGATATACTCCTAGTTCCTCCCATTCTCTCATTCTACTAATTCTTCCATAACCATTCGTTTGTTTTAATCGTAGTCCCCATTAGTCTCAAGAACATAACCGACGGACCTTAAATTCAAAGATGCCATTTCTTATTCGTATTTACGCCCATATTTCAAAAGTGGCTTATTATTTTAAATTTCTTGCATTTTGTCCGCTCTCCTCACTCATCTGTCATAATCTACACAATATCATTTCATGAGTCTCTCTTAACATTTCATACAAAAACTCGAAAATATTGTTCTTCTCCGTATATGCTTACTTCACTTTTGCTAGCCTTACTTTTATTTAATATTCGCACTTCCCTTAATAATTACATGTAATGTCATAGTAAAATAAGGGAATCGCATGTTGTATATGATAGAATAGCATAGGTACTGCCTTGAAGGCATATTAAGGTTGACTGTGAAAGTGCAGACCAGCATTCGTTAATATAGACGTAATAAAATAAAACATCAGTGTGCTCGCCAGGGATCGAACCTGGGACCTTCCGCGTGTTAGGCGGATGTGATAACCACTACACCACGAGCACACACATTGATGATTGCTTATACTCAAGCAAAACAATGGAAGAATATTGATGTGAAGTAGGGAACACATGCGTGACTTCTTGCGACCTGTACTCATATTTCGTATAAACTAATATTTGTAAAACACGACATTGGATTACCCACAATTTTGCATGCGAAAACCATACTCAAACGTCTGTTACACTTACCTGAAAAATGAGAGATCACGGCTAAGTGCAGGGCAGTATCTAACACTTTTACCGTTCGGCATATTATTCGCACAACATATTTTGCGTCTCTCGTTTTGTTTTCTATAGGAATGCCTTTGTAAATGAAACAAACCTTGTAAACACAGCACGAAAAATATACCATTTTAAAATAGTTTTACACAAACAGCAGCGTCGCAAAGGTCGCGATGTAGTACTGCATCACCATTGCCATCAGTAATGATTCACCTTACGTTTGTAGACAGCCTCTTATTTCCGTTTACCATACTTTATTCTCAATTTCTAAAAATATGCCGCTTGGGACCTATGGGGCGTGCGTAAATTGGACCTTTCCATTCTAACTCTGTTATCCAGCTATCTGGACTGCCACATACTATGACGGGGAAGGGCGCTTTGTGTTTAGGAGTTTGTACGACAGCGAATGACATACCAATCAAGTCCTGACGGGTTCATTTGGTTACATCAATGTAGCCAATTTGGTAATTGAATTAGTTGATCTGGCGATTATTGACATGAAAAGTTTAGAAGATTACAACTTAGGAAAAATATATATCTTATGTAAGAAATACAGACGTCAAAACGGAGATACTCCAACTTAAATAACTAATCTGTAATCTGTGGCAAGTTTCGATTCTTTGTAGTTATTGTACGATATTATTAATTGGTATCAGTGAAATATGATGAAGAGCGAAGAGAATGAAAATAGAACAGTGAGACCGCTCAAGAAACACTACTGCCCTCTGTTTTACTCAGTTACTACATTGTGTGTTATATATTGCTCATCATGTACTGCAATCTGCTAATACAAAATAACAATAATGAATTTGGATAGTCAAACAGTATATTATCAAACAGCAGCAGAGTGGCGCAGTGGAAGCGTGCTGGGCCCATAACCCAGAGGTCCGTGGATCGAAACCACGCTCTGCTAATTCATTTTGCTTCTCACATAGTTAGGAAATCACGAAGAAAATTGCATTTTGAAGACAAGTTCAGTATGGGTAACGCCTCCCTTCATATAATTATATATGATTCGGAAATCTCGTTTAGAACAATCTGAGCAGTCTTTACTTAGTAGTTCTGGAGAAAATGTTAACATGAAATCGCGTAAAGGTGCTGCTGCCGTTATGATTTAAATTTTTAAAAATTTTCAAAATTGAGATGAAAAAAGTATTATTACCACGCTCTCACATGCCTAGTACGCATAAAATCTTTTTATATAAAGAAACACTGCCCATAGAGAGAGTAAACAAACAACGCACAAATATCCCACATACTTGATATACGAAGTGTGCAACCCACATAAATAATATAATAGAACAACAGATGGTAAAATGATCTCAAAGTGTAAGAAGCTCACATTGTTGAGTGAATTGGATCAATGAGAAGGATATTGACCAAAGGAAAGTCATTTCTCAGTTAATCATGAAAAGGATTTTATTATAGCAGGAGGAATTTGGAAAAGAGAAAGAAGATTCGTCGTTTTAGTAAAAGTGAATATGTAGAATTACATACAGCAATTTTCAGAAATAAATAGTTATAGCTTTATCAAAGGGTGTTGATAAATTACTTTTCACATTATCATATCGCGTATTCAAAGTAGAGTAGAGGCGTGTTGTGGTGCTGTAGTATTGTAAAAACAGCGCTCAAATAAGATAGTGGGCCTCCGTGGCGCAATCGGCTAGCGCGTTCGGCTGTTAACCGAAAGGTTGGTGGTTCGAGCCCACCCGGGAGCGATAGTTTTAGTTATCCCTGCTATATTAATTCGAAATGTACTAATGTATTTGGTCTAGGATTAATTCGTGCGGTTGGTACGCACACATTGAAGCTGTAGTACGTAGTACAAACAGAAAATACATAAATACCTTAAGAAAAATATTGTCCATCGCTAGCCACCACTTTCGCCCATCTGTCAGGCAATGTACGGATTCCGTGGCGAAAGAAGTCCTCATCCTTGGAAGCGATCCAGTCAGAGACCCATGTTTCGATATCTTCTGAAGAAGTAAACCGCTGTCCAATCAAATCGTTGTTCATGCAATCGAACAAGTAGTAGTCCGAAGGAGCAACGTCTGGTGAATACGGCGGGTGGGGTAAAACTTCCCATCCGACATTTTCTAAATAGGTTTTGAACGGTTTTGCGACATGTGGGCGAGCGTTATCATGTTGAAAGATAAGTTTATCATGTCTGTTCTCCCATTCTGGTCGTGTTCTGGCCAGAGCTTGCTTCAAACGCATTAATTGTCGTCGATAACGTTCTCCATTCATACCTAGGTAGTTTCACCCGGTTGCAGCAGCTCATAGTACACCACACCTTTCATATCCCACCATATGCACAGCATAACCTTTGCACAGTGAATATCTCGTTTTGGTTGTGATGGACCTGGTTCACCTGGTTTCACCCAGGCCTTTTTTTCGTTTAGGGTTTTCGTAATGGATCCACTTCTCATCACCCGTAATAATTCGATGCAGAAACCCCTTTCTGCTCTGTCGTTGAAGCAGCAATTCGCAAATGTTTTTTCGTCTTTCAACGTCTCTGTCTTTCAATTCATGTGGAACCCAATGTGACATCTTTTGAATCATTCCCATGGCTTTCAAGCGTTTGCAGACTGTTGTTTGATCAACGCCTAATGCTGCTGCAAGTTGTTCCTGCGTTTGACACGAATCCTGCTCGAGCAATGCTGTCAATTCTTCGTCTTGAAATTTTTTTGGCTGTCCAGCTCGCTCTTGGTCTGCCAAGCCGAAATCACCACTTCTAAACCGTGCAAACCACATCTGACACGTTCGCTCAGCTAGAGCATGGTCACCATACACTTCCACCAAAATACGATGACTTTCAGTCGCACTTTTCTGCATGTTAAAGTAATGCAGCAGGACACCCCGCAAAAACACTTTATCAGGCACAAATTGCGCCATGTTCACATAACTACAAACTGGTGTTGTTGACGCTTTAAACCACTGCCCTATACTACGAACGATACGCGATGACAGGGGTTTGCAACACATGTGTGGATACACGGAATTGTGGGACGCTCCGTTCGTTGCGCCATCTCTTGTCCACCCGCACGAATTAATTCCTAGACCAAATAATAATCATCAGTAATGTCAAAGTTGTATCTGAAAACTCGTCACCTAAGATCTTCGGCTGGATTATTAACTTTAGTAGCGATAATCAAATCTAACTCTTAGCTCCTTTCCCTGAATTTAATTCGACAGCATCATCCATCACATGAGTTGGGTAAGTTTTTAGCTGTGCAATTTCCAGCTCTTTCTCATTGGATCCTTTTCCAACAAGTTCTTATCTTGAATTCTTATTGATAGGGGTCACTGCTATAGCGATTACCCCTGGTTCGATAACCAGCCAATTTTGTGGTGGACAACATCGTGTCCGTTGGTTTTCTGATATACTCCTAGTTCCTCCCATTCTCTCATTCTACTAATTCTTCCATAACCATTCGTTTGTTTTAATCGTAGTCCCCATTAGTCTCAAGAACATAACCGACGGACCTTAAATTCAAAGATGCCATTTCTTATTCGTATTTACGCCCATATTTCAAAAGTGGCTTATCATTTTAAATTTCTTGCATTTTGTCCGCTCTCCTCACTCATCTGTCATAATCTACACAATATCATTTCATGAGTCTCTCTTAACATTTCATACAAAAACTCGAAAATATTGTTCTTCTCCGTATATGCTTACTTCACTTTTGCTAGCCTTACTTTTATTTAATATTCGCACTTCCCTTAATAATTACATGTAATGTCATAGTAAAATAAGGGAATCGCATGTTGTATATGATAGAATAGCATAGGTACTGCCTTGAAGGCATATTAAGGTTGACTGTGAAAGTGCAGACCAGCATTCGTTAATATAGACGTAATAAAATAAAACATCAGTGTGCTCGCCAGGGATCGAACCTGGGACCTTCCGCGTGTTAGGCGGATGTGATAACCACTACACCACGAGCACACACATTGATGATTGCTTATACTCAAGCAAAACAATGGAAGAATATTGATGTGAAGTAGGGAACACATGCGTGACTTCTTGCGACCTGTACTCATATTTCGTATAAACTAATATTTGTAAAACACGACATTGGATTACCCACAATTTTGCATGCGAAAACCATACTCAAACGTCTATTACACTTACCTGAAAAATGAGAGATCACGGCTAAGTGCAGGGCAGTATCTAACACTTTTACCGTTCGGCATATTATTCGCACAACATATTTTGCGTCTCTCGTTTTGTTTTCTATAGGAATGCCTTTGTAAATGAAACAAACCTTGTAAACACAGCACGAAAAATATACCATTTTAAAATAGTTTTACACAAACAGCAGCGTCGCAAAGGTCGCGATGTAGTACTGCATCACCATTGCCATCAGTAATGATTCACCTTACGTTTGTAGACAGCCTCTTATTTCCGTTTACCATACTTTATTCTCAATTTCTAAAAATATGCCGCTTGGGACCTATGGGGCGTGCGTAAATTGGACCTTTCCATTCTAACTCTGTTATCCAGCTATCTGGACTGCCACATACTATGACGGGGAAGGGCGCTTTGTGTTTAGGAGTTTGTACGACAGCGAATGACATACCAATCAAGTCCTGACGGGTTCATTTGGTTACATCAATGTAGCCAATTTGGTAATTGAATTAGTTGATCTGGCGATTATTGACATGAAAAGTTTAGAAGATTACAACTTAGGAAAAATATATATCTTATGTAAGAAATACAGACGTCAAAACGGAGATACTCCAACTTAAATAACTAATCTGTAATCTGTGGCAAGTTTCGATTCTTTGTAGTTATTGTACGATATTATTAATTGGTATCAGTGAAATATGATGAAGAGCGAAGAGAATGAAAATAGAACAGTGAGACCGCTCAAGAAACACTACTGCCCTCTGTTTTACTCAGTTACTACATTGTGTGTTATATATTGCTCATCATGTACTGCAATCTGCTAATACAAAATAACAATAATGAATTTGGATAGTCAAACAGTATATTATCAAACAGCAGCAGAGTGGCGCAGTGGAAGCGTGCTGGGCCCATAACCCAGAGGTCCGTGGATCGAAACCACGCTCTGCTAATTCATTTTGCTTCTCACATAGTTAGGAAATCACGAAGAAAATTGCATTTTGAAGACAAGTTCAGTATGGGTAACGCCTCCCTTCATATAATTATATATGATTCGGAAATCTCGTTTAGAACAATCTGAGCAGTCTTTACTTAGTAGTCTGGAGAAAATGTTAACATGAAATCGCGTAAAGGTGCTGCTGCCGTTATGATTTAAATTTTTAAAAATTTTCAAAATTGAGATGAAAAAAGTATTATTACCACGCTCTCACATGCCTAGTACGCATAAAATCTTTTTATATAAAGAAACACTGCCCATAGAGAGAGTAAACAAACAACGCACAAATATCCCACATACTTGATATACGAAGTGTGCAACCCACATAAATAATATAATAGAACAACAGATGGTAAAATGATCTCAAAGTGTAAGAAGCTCACATTGTTGAGTGAATTGGATCAATGAGAAGGATATTGACCAAAGGAAAGTCATTTCTCAGTTAATCATGAAAAGGATTTTATTATAGCAGGAGGAATTTGGAAAAGAGAAAGAAGATTCGTCGTTTTAGTAAAAGTGAATATGTAGAATTACATACAGCAATTTTCAGAAATAAATAGTTATAGCTTTATCAAAGGGTGTTGATAAATTACTTTTCACATTATCATATCGCGTATTCAAAGTAGAGTAGAGGCGTGTTGTGGTGCTGTAGTATTGTAAAAACAGCGCTCAAATAAGATAGTGGGCCTCCGTGGCGCAATCGGCTAGCGCGTTCGGCTGTTAACCGAAAGGTTGGTGGTTCGAGCCCACCCGGGAGCGATAGTTTTAGTTATCCCTGCTATATTAATTCGAAATGTACTAATGTATTTGGTCTAGGATTAATTCGTGCGGTTGGTACGCACACATTGAAGCTGTAGTACGTAGTACAAACAGAAAATACATAAATACCTTAAAAAAAATATTGTCCATCGCTAGCCACCACTTTCGCCCATCTGTCAGGCAATGTACGGATTCCGTGGCGAAAGAAGTCCTCATCCTTGGAAGCGATCCAGTCAGAGACCCATGTTTCGATATCTTCTGAAGAAGTAAACCGCTGTCCAATCAAATCGTTGTTCATGCAATCGAACAAGTAGTAGTCCGAAGGAGCAACGTCTGGTGAATACGGCGGGTGGGGTAAAACTTCCCATCCGACATTTTCTAAATAGGTTTTGAACGGTTTTGCGACATGTGGGCGAGCGTTATCATGTTGAAAGATAAGTTTATCATGTCTGTTCTCCCATTCTGGTCGTGTTCTGGCCAGAGCTTGCTTCAAACGCATTAATTGTCGTCGATAACGTTCTCCATTCATACCTAGGTAGTTTCACCCGGTTGCAGCAGCTCATAGTACACCACACCTTTCATATCCCACCATATGCACAGCATAACCTTTGCACAGTGAATATCTCGTTTTGGTTGTGATGGACCTGGTTCACCTGGTTTCACCCAGGCCTTTTTTTCGTTTAGGGTTTTCGTAATGGATCCACTTCTCATCACCCGTAATAATTCGATGCAGAAACCCCTTTCTGCTCTGTCGTTGAAGCAGCAATTCGCAAATGTTTTTTCGTCTTTCAACGTCTCTGTCTTTCAATTCATGTGGAACCCAATGTGACATCTTTTGAATCATTCCCATGGCTTTCAAGCGTTTGCAGACTGTTGTTTGATCAACGCCTAATGCTGCTGCAAGTTGTTCCTGCGTTTGACACGAATCCTGCTCGAGCAATGCTGTCAATTCTTCGTCTTGAAATTTTTTTGGCTGTCCAGCTCGCTCTTGGTCTGCCAAGCCGAAATCACCACTTCTAAACCGTGCAAACCACATCTGACACGTTCGCTCAGCTAGAGCATGGTCACCATACACTTCCACCAAAATACGATGACTTTCAGTCGCACTTTTCTGCATGTTAAAGTAATGCAGCAGGACACCCCGCAAAAACACTTTATCAGGCACAAATTGCGCCATGTTCACATAACTACAAACTGGTGTTGTTGACGCTTTAAACCACTGCCCTATACTACGAACGATACGCGATGACAGGGGTTTGCAACACATGTGTGGATACACGGAATTGTGGGACGCTCCGTTCGTTGCGCCATCTCTTGTCCACCCGCACGAATTAATTCCTAGACCAAATAATAATCATCAGTAATGTCAAAGTTGTATCTGAAAACTCGTCACCTAAGATCTTCGGCTGGATTATTAACTTTAGTAGCGATAATCAAATCTAACTCTTAGCTCCTTTCCCTGAATTTAATTCGACAGCATCATCCATCACATGAGTTGGGTAAGTTTTTAGCTGTGCAATTTCCAGCTCTTTCTCATTGGATCCTTTTCCAACAAGTTCTTATCTTGAATTCTTATTGATAGGGGTCACTGCTAGAGCGATTACCCCTGGTTCGATCACCAGCCAATTTTGTGGTGGACAACATCGTGTCCGTTGGTTTTCTGATATACTCCTAGTTCCTCCCATTCTCTCATTCTACTAATTCTTCCATAACCATTCGTTTGTTTTAATCGTAGTCCCCATTAGTCTCAAGAACATAACCGACGGACCTTAAATTCAAAGATGCCATTTCTTATTCGTATTTACGCCCATATTTCAAAAGTGGCTTATTATTTTAAATTTCTTGCATTTTGTCCGCTCTCCTCACTCATCTGTCATAATCTACACAATATCATTTCATGAGTCTCTCTTAACATTTCATACAAAAACTCGAAAATATTGTTCTTCTCCGTATATGCTTACTTCACTTTTGCTAGCCTTACTTTTATTTAATATTCGCACTTCCCTTAATAATTACATGTAATGTCATAGTAAAATAAGGGAATCGCATGTTGTATATGATAGAATAGCATAGGTACTGCCTTGAAGGCATATTAAGGTTGATTGTGAAAGTGCAGACCAGCATTCGTTAATATAGACGTAATAAAATAAAACATCAGTGTGCTCGCCAGGGATCGAACCTGGGACCTTCCGCGTGTTAGGCGGATGTGATAACCACTACACCACGAGCACACACATTGATGATTGCTTATACTCAAGCAAAACAATGGAAGAATATTGATGTGAAGTAGGGAACACATGCGTGACTTCTTGCGACCTGTACTCATATTTCGTATAAACTAATATTTGTAAAACACGACATTGGATTACCCACAATTTTGCATGCGAAAACCATACTCAAACGTCTATTACACTTACCTGAAAAATGAGAGATCACGGCTAAGTGCAGGGCAGTATCTAACACTTTTACCGTTCGGCATATTATTCGCACAACATATTTTGCGTCTCTCGTTTTGTTTTCTATAGGAATGCCTTTGTAAATGAAACAAACCTTGTAAACACAGCACGAAAAATATACCATTTTAAAATAGTTTTACACAAACAGCAGCGTCGCAAAGGTCGCGATGTAGTACTGCATCACCATTGCCATCAGTAATGATTCACCTTACGTTTGTAGACAGCCTCTTATTTCCGTTTACCATACTTTATTCTCAATTTCTAAAAATATGCCGCTTGGGACCTATGGGGCGTGCGTAAATTGGACCTTTCCATTCTAACTCTGTTATCCAGCTATCTGGACTGCCACATACTATGACGGGGAAGGGCGCTTTGTGTTTAGGAGTTTGTACGACAGCGAATGACATACCAATCAAGTCCTGACGGGTTCATTTGGTTACATCAATGTAGCCAATTTGGTAATTGAATTAGTTGATCTGGCGATTATTGACATGAAAAGTTTAGAAGATTACAACTTAGGAAAAATATATATCTTATGTAAGAAATACAGACGTCAAAACGGAGATACTCCAACTTAAATAACTAATCTGTAATCTGTGGCAAGTTTCGATTCTTTGTAGTTATTGTACGATATTATTAATTGGTATCAGTGAAATATGATGAAGAGCGAAGAGAATGAAAATAGAACAGTGAGACCGCTCAAGAAACACTACTGCCCTCTGTTTTACTCAGTTACTACATTGTGTGTTATATATTGCTCATCATGTACTGCAATCTGCTAATACAAAATAACAATAATGAATTTGGATAGTCAAACAGTATATTATCAAACAGCAGCAGAGTGGCGCAGTGGAAGCGTGCTGGGCCCATAACCCAGAGGTCCGTGGATCGAAACCACGCTCTGCTAATTCATTTTGCTTCTCACATAGTTAGGAAATCACGAAGAAAATTGCATTTTGAAGACAAGTTCAGTATGGGTAACGCCTCCCTTCATATAATTATATATGATTCGGAAATCTCGTTTAGAACAATCTGAGCAGTCTTTACTTAGTAGTTCTGGAGAAAATGTTAACATGAAATCGCGTAAAGGTGCTGCTGCCGTTATGATTTAAATTTTTAAAAATTTTCAAAATTGAGATGAAAAAAGTATTATTACCGCGCTCTCACATGCCTAGTACGCATAAAATCTTTTTATATAAAGAAACACTGCCCATAGAGAGAGTAAACAAACAACGCACAAATATCCCACATACTTGATATACGAAGTGTGCAACCCACATAAATAATATAATAGAACAACAGATGGTAAAATGATCTCAAAGTGTAAGAAGCTCACATTGTTGAGTGAATTGGATCAATGAGAAGGATATTGACCAAAGGAAAGTCATTTCTCAGTTAATCATGAAAAGGGTTTTATTATAGCAGGAGGAATTTGGAAAAGAGAAAGAAGATTCGTCGTTTTAGTAAAAGTGAATATGTAGAATTACATACAGCAATTTTCAGAAATAAATAGTTATAGCTTTATCAAAGGGTGTTGATAAATTACTTTTCACATTATCATATCGCGTATTCAAAGTAGAGTAGAGGCGTGTTGTGGTGCTGTAGTATTGTAAAAACAGCGCTCAAATAAGATAGTGGGCCTCCGTGGCGCAATCGGCTAGCGCGTTCGGCTGTTAACCGAAAGGTTGGTGGTTCGAGCCCACCCGGGAGCGATAGTTTTAGTTATCCCTGCTATATTAATTCGAAATGTACTAATGTATTTGTTCTAGGATTAATTCGTGCGGTTGGTACGCACACATTGAAGCTGTAGTACGTAGTACAAACAGAAAATACATAAATACCTTAAGAAAAATATTGTCCATCGCTAGCCACCACTTTCGCCCATCTGTCAGGCAATGTACGGATTCCGTGGCGAAAGAAGTCCTCATCCTTGGAAGCGATCCAGTCAGAGACCCATGTTTCGATATCTTCTGAAGAAGTAAACCGCTGTCCAATCAAATCGTTGTTCATGCAATCGAACAAGTAGTAGTCCGAAGGAGCAACGTCTGGTGAATACGGCGGGTGGGGTAAAACTTCCCATCCGACATTTTCTAAATAGGTTTTGAACGGTTTTGCGACATGTGGGCGAGCGTTATCATGTTGAAAGATATGTTTAACATGTCTGTTCTCCCATTCTGGTCGTGTTCTGGCCAGAGCTTGCTTCAAACGCATTAATTGTCGTCGATAACGTTCTCCATTCATACCTAGGTAGTTTCACCCGGTTGCAGCAGCTCATAGTACACCACACCTTTCATATCCCACCATATGCACAGCATAACCTTTGCACAGTGAATATCTCGTTTTGGTTGTGATGGACCTGGTTCACCTGGTTTCACCCAGGCCTTATTTTCGTTTAGGGTTTTCGTAATGGATCCACTTCTCATCACCCGTAATAATTCGATGCAGAAACCCCTTTCTGCTCTGTCGTTGAAGCAGCAATTCGCAAATGTTTTTTCGTCTTTCAACGTCTCTGTCTTTCAATTCATGTGGAACCCAATGTGACATCTTTTGAATAATTCCCATGGCTTTCAAGCGTTTGCAGACTGTTGTTTGATCAACGCCTAATGCTGCTGCAAGTTGTTCCTGCGTTTGACACGAATCCTGCTCGAGCAATGCTGTCAATTCTTCGTCTTGAAATTTTTTTGGCTGTCCAGCTCGCTCTTGGTCTGCCAAGCCGAAATCACCACTTCTAAACCGTGCAAACCACATCTGACACGTTCGCTCAGCTAGAGCATGGTCACCATACACTTCCACCAAAATACGATGACTTTCAGTCGCACTTTTCTGCATGTTAAAGTAATGCAGCAGGACACCCCGCAAAAACACTTTATCAGGCACAAATTGCGCCATGTTCACATAACTACAAACTGGTGTTGTTGACGCTTTAAACCACTGCCCTATACTACGAACGATACGCGATGACAGGGGTTTGCAACACATGTGTGGATACACGGAATTGTGGGACGCTCCGTTCGTTGCGCCATCTCTTGTCCACCCGCACGAATTAATTCCTAGACCAAATAATAATCATCAGTAATGTCAAAGTTGTATCTGAAAACTCGTCACCTAAGATCTTCGGCTGGATTATTAACTTTAGTAGCGATAATCAAATCTAACTCTTAGCTCCTTTCCCTGAATTTAATTCGACAGCATCATCCATCACATGAGTTGGGTAAGTTTTTAGCTGTGCAATTTCCAGCTCTTTCTCATTGGATCCTTTTCCAACAAGTTCTTATCTTGAATTCTTATTGATAGGGGTCACTGCTAGAGCGATTACCCCTGGTTCGATCACCAGCCAATTTTGTGGTGGACAACATCGTGTCCGTTGGTTTTCTGATATACTCCTAGTTCCTCCCATTCTCTCATTCTACTAATTCTTCCATAACCATTCGTTTGTTTTAATCGTAGTCCCCATTAGTCTCAAGAACATAACCGACGGACCTTAAATTCAAAGATGCCATTTCTTATTCGTATTTACGCCCATATTTCAAAAGTGGCTTATTATTTTAAATTTCTTGCATTTTGTCCGCTCTCCTCACTCATCTGTCATAATCTACACAATATCATTTCATGAGTCTCTCTTAACATTTCATACAAAAACTCGAAAATATTGTTCTTCTCCGTATATGCTTACTTCACTTTTGCTAGCCTTACTTTTATTTAATATTCGCACTTCCCTTAATAATTACATGTAATGTCATAGTAAAATAAGGGAATCGCATGTTGTATATGATAGAATAGCATAGGTACTGCCTTGAAGGCATATTAAGGTTGACTGTGAAAGTGCAGACCAGCATTCGTTAATATAGACGTAATAAAATAAAACATCAGTGTGCTCGCCAGGGATCGAACCTGGGACCTTCCGCGTGTTAGGCGGATGTGATAACCACTACACCACGAGCACACACATTGATGATTGCTTATACTCAAGCAAAACAATGGAAGAATATTGATGTGAAGTAGGGAACACATGCGTGACTTCTTGCGACCTGTACTCATATTTCGTATAAACTAATATTTGTAAAACACGACATTGGATTACCCACAATTTTGCATGCGAAAACCATACTCAAACGTCTATTACACTTACCTGAAAAATGAGAGATCACGGCTAAGTGCAGGGCAGTATCTAACACTTTTACCGTTCGGCATATTATTCGCACAACATATTTTGCGTCTCTCGTTTTGTTTTCTATAGGAATGCCTTTGTAAATGAAACAAACCTTGTAAACACAGCACGAAAAATATACCATTTTAAAATAGTTTTACACAAACAGCAGCGTCGCAAAGGTCGCGATGTAGTACTGCATCACCATTGCCATCAGTAATGATTCACCTTACGTTTGTAGACAGCCTCTTATTTCCGTTTACCATACTTTATTCTCAATTTCTAAAAATATGCCGCTTGGGACCTATGGGGCGTGCGTAAATTGGACCTTTCCATTCTAACTCTGTTATCCAGCTATCTGGACTGCCACATACTATGACGGGGAAGGGCGCTTTGTGTTTAGGAGTTTGTACGACAGCGAATGACATACCAATCAAGTCCTGACGGGTTCATTTGGTTACATCAATGTAGCCAATTTGGTAATTGAATTAGTTGATCTGGCGATTATTGACATGAAAAGTTTAGAAGATTACAACTTAGGAAAAATATATATCTTATGTAAGAAATACAGACGTCAAAACGGAGATACTCCAACTTAAATAACTAATCTGTAATCTGTGGCAAGTATCGATTCTTTGTAGTTATTGTACGATATTATTAATTGGTATCAGTGAAATATGATGAAGAGCGAAGAGAATGAAAATAGAACAGTGAGACCGCTCAAGAAACACTACTGCCCTCTGTTTTACTCAGTTACTACATTGTGTGTTATATATTGCTCATCATGTACTGCAATCTGCTAATACAAAATAACAAT
This sequence comes from Thermobia domestica, assembly GCF_964235325.1. Lineage (NCBI taxonomy): Eukaryota > Metazoa > Arthropoda > Insecta > Zygentoma > Lepismatidae > Thermobia > Thermobia domestica. The sequence goes on from NC_137465.1 coordinate 28,317,528, forward strand.
AATGAATTTGGATAGTCAAACAGTATATTATCAAACAGCAGCAGAGTGGCGCAGTGGAAGCGTGCTGGGCCCATAACCCAGAGGTCCGTGGATCGAAACCACGCTCTGCTAATTCATTTTGCTTCTCACATAGTTAGGAAATCACGAAGAAAATTGCATTTTGAAGACAAGTTCAGTATGGGTAACGCCTCCCTTCATATAATTATATATGATTCGGAAATCTCGTTTAGAACAATCTGAGCAGTCTTTACTTAGTAGTTCTGGAGAAAATGTTAACATGAAATCGCGTAAAGGTGCTGCTGCCGTTATGATTTAAATTTTTAAAAATTTTCAAAATTGAGATGAAAAAAGTATTATTACCGCGCTCTCACATGCCTAGTACGCATAAAATCTTTTTATATAAAGAAACACTGCCCATAGAGAGAGTAAACAAACAACGCACAAATATCCCACATACTTGATATACGAAGTGTGCAACCCACATAAATAATATAATAGAACAACAGATGGTAAAATGATCTCAAAGTGTAAGAAGCTCACATTGTTGAGTGAATTGGATCAATGAGAAGGATATTGACCAAAGGAAAGTCATTTCTCAGTTAATCATGAAAAGGATTTTATTATAGCAGGAGGAATTTGGAAAAGAGAAAGAAGATTCGTCGTTTTAGTAAAAGTGAATATGTAGAATTACATACAGCAATTTTCAGAAATAAATAGTTATAGCTTTATCAAAGGGTGTTGATAAATTACTTTTCACATTATCATATCGCGTATTCAAAGTAGAGTAGAGGCGTGTTGTGGTGCTGTAGTATTGTAAAAACAGCGCTCAAATAAGATAGTGGGCCTCCGTGGCGCAATCGGCTAGCGCGTTCGGCTGTTAACCGAAAGGTTGGTGGTTCGAGCCCACCCGGGAGCGATAGTTTTAGTTATCCCTGCTATATTAATTCGAAATGTACTAATGTATTTGTTCTAGGATTAATTCGTGCGGTTGGTACGCACACATTGAAGCTGTAGTACGTAGTACAAACAGAAAATACATAAATACCTTAAGAAAAATATTGTCCATCGCTAGCCACCACTTTCGCCCATCTGTCAGGCAATGTACGGATTCCGTGGCGAAAGAAGTCCTCATCCTTGGAAGCGATCCAGTCAGAGACCCATGTTTCGATATCTTCTGAAGAAGTAAACCGCTGTCCAATCAAATCGTTGTTCATGCAATCGAACAAGTAGTAGTCCGAAGGAGCAACGTCTGGTGAATACGGCGGGTGGGGTAAAACTTCCCATCCGACATTTTCTAAATAGGTTTTGAACGGTTTTGCGACATGTGGGCGAGCGTTATCATGTTGAAAGATAAGTTTATCATGTCTGTTCTCCCATTCTGGTCGTGTTCTGGCCAGAGCTTGCTTCAAACGCATTAATTGTCGTCGATAACGTTCTCCATTCATACCTAGGTAGTTTCACCCGGTTGCAGCAGCTCATAGTACACCACACCTTTCATATCCCACCATATGCACAGCATAACCTTTGCACAGTGAATATCTCGTTTTGGTTGTGATGGACCTGGTTCACCTGGTTTCACCCAGGCCTTTTTTTCGTTTAGGGTTTTCGTAATGGATCCACTTCTCATCACCCGTAATAATTCGATGCAGAAACCCCTTTCTGCTCTGTCGTTGAAGCAGCAATTCGCAAATGTTTTTTCGTCTTTCAACGTCTCTGTCTTTCAATTCATGTGGAACCCAATGTGACATCTTTTGAATAATTCCCATGGCTTTCAAGCGTTTGCAGACTGTTGTTTGATCAACGCCTAATGCTGCTGCAAGTTGTTCCTGCGTTTGACACGAATCCTGCTCGAGCAATGCTGTCAATTCTTCGTCTTGAAATTTTTTTGGCTGTCCAGCTCGCTCTTGGTCTGCCAAGCCGAAATCACCACTTCTAAACCGTGCAAACCACATCTGACACGTTCGCTCAGCTAGAGCATGGTCACCATACACTTCCACCAAAATACGATGACTTTCAGTCGCACTTTTCTGCATGTTAAAGTAATGCAGCAGGACACCCCGCAAAAACACTTTATCAGGCACAAATTGCGCCATGTTCACATAACTACAAACTGGTGTTGTTGACGCTTTAAACCACTGCCCTATACTACGAACGATACGCGATGACAGGGGTTTGCAACACATGTGTGGATACACGGAATTGTGGGACGCTCCGTTCGTTGCGCCATCTCTTGTCCACCCGCACGAATTAATTCCTAGACCAAATAATAATCATCAGTAATGTCAAAGTTGTATCTGAAAACTCGTCACCTAAGATCTTCGGCTGGATTATTAACTTTAGTAGCGATAATCAAATCTAACTCTTAGCCCCTTTCCCTGAATTTAATTCGACAGCATCATCCATCACATGAGTTGGGTAAGTTTTTAGCTGTGCAATTTCCAGCTCTTTCTCATTGGATCCTTTTCCAACAAGTTCTTATCTTGAATTCTTATTGATAGGGGTCACTGCTAGAGCGATTACCCCTGGTTCGATCACCAGCCAATTTTGTGGTGGACAACATCGTGTCCGTTGGTTTTCTGATATACTCCTAGTTCCTCCCATTCTCTCATTCTACTAATTCTTCCATAACCATTCGTTTGTTTTAATCGTAGTCCCCATTAGTCTCAAGAACATAACCGACGGACCTTAAATTCAAAGATGCCATTTCTTATTCGTATTTACGCCCATATTTCAAAAGTGGCTTATTATTTTAAATTTCTTGCATTTTGTCCGCTCTCCTCACTCATCTGTCATAATCTACACAATATCATTTCATGAGTCTCTCTTAACATTTCATACAAAAACTCGAAAATATTGTTCTTCTCCGTATATGCTTACTTCACTTTTGCTAGCCTTACTTTTATTTAATATTCGCACTTCCCTTAATAATTACATGTAATGTCATAGTAAAATAAGGGAATCGCATGTTGTATATGATAGAATAGCATAGGTACTGCCTTGAAGGCATATTAAGGTTGACTGTGAAAGTGCAGACCAGCATTCGTTAATATAGACGTAATAAAATAAAACATCAGTGTGCTCGCCAGGGATCGAACCTGGGACCTTCCGCGTGTTAGGCGGATGTGATAACCACTACACCACGAGCACACACATTGATGATTGCTTATACTCAAGCAAAACAATGGAAGAATATTGATGTGAAGTAGGGAACACATGCGTGACTTCTTGCGACCTGTACTCATATTTCGTATAAACTAATATTTGTAAAACACGACATTGGATTACCCACAATTTTGCATGCGAAAACCATACTCAAACGTCTATTACACTTACCTGAAAAATGAGAGATCACGGCTAAGTGCAGGGCAGTATCTAACACTTTTACCGTTCGGCATATTATTCGCACAACATATTTTGCGTTTCTCGTTTTGTTTTCTATACCAATGCCTTTGTAAATGAAACAAACCTAGTAAACACAGCACGAAAAATATACCATTTTAAAATAGTTTTACACAAAGAGCAGCGTCGCAAAGGTCGCGATGTAGTACTGCATCACCATTGCCAGCAGTAATGATTCACCTTACGTTTGTAGACAGCCTCTTATTTCCGTTTACCATACTTTATTCTCAATTTCTAAAAATATGCCGCTTGGGACCTATGGGCCGTGCGTAAATTGGACCTTTCCATTCTAACTCTGTTATCCAGCTATCTGGACTGCCACATACTATGACGTGGAAGGGCGCTTTGTGTTTAGGAGTTTGTACGACAGCGAATGACATACCAATCAAGTCCTGACGGGTTCATTTGGTTACATCAATGTAGCCAATTTGGTAATTGAATTAGTTGATCTGGCGATTATTGACATGAAAAGTTTAGAAGATTACAACTTAGGAAAAATATATATCTTATGTAAGAAATACAGACGTCAAAACGGAGATACTCCAACTTAAATAACTAATCTGTAATCTGTGGCAAGTTTCGATTCTTTGTAGTTATTGTACCAAATTTCACATAAGTAAATCCCCACGCTAAGCGGGTTTGCATATCCAGGCTCCTAACTATGAAAATATTTACGATCACTCCAACCCCAATCATTTCACAGATTCAACCTGTTGTATATAAGTTATTAGGACATAAAATTGAATGTAATTTATACGAAAAACCCTTTTATGCATTGCAAGACCTGCAGTGTTGGGTAAGTTACTTGTAAAAATGTAACGCGTTACAAGTTACTTTACTTTCTCTTAAAATGTAACGCGTTAGTAACGCGTTACTTGCCCCAAAAAAGTAACTGTTACTTTACTTTGAAAGTAACGCGTTACTAACGCGTTACTTTTAGGTCCGAAACTTGAAATATGTGAAAAAAATTACTGCTTCAATTTTCCGTACTACTAGGTATTATTACCGCTATTATTATTATTATTATTATTATTATTATTATTATTATTATTATTATTATTGTTATTGCATTCCTGAATCGCTTTATATAAATGCAAGGACAAATTTTTACTTGTTATATAAACATTTTCGTATAATGTAACATTGATAAAATGCCATACTGCGTTACTCGTAGGGATGGGCACGAGCGAGTTCGAGCGACTTTTCTTTGAAACTCGATTCGACTAGAAACATACATCTTTGAGCTCGACCTGAGAACTCGGCTCGAAAAATTTCCTCCAACTCGACTCGAATTGGGGTCGAGTTTCGAGTCGAGTCGAGCCAAATCCGGTCTATAGTTTCGAGTACTCTCTTCAAGTATATTACATAAGACAATATAATTATTAACAATGACACTACTACTACTACTACAACTTTTATTATTATTATTATTATTATTATTATTATTATTATTATTATTATTAGAATAATAATAATAATAATAATAATAATAATAATAATAATAATAACACTGTATATAAACATGAAAGATATGTGGTTTGTATTTGAATACTAAAAAACTAGTTGATTGCCAACCTCGGTAATCGTGAATTGAGTTGATTTTGAGTTTAACGTCCCGTTCAGCAGCGAGGCTATATGAGACGTGGACCTACTGATTAAAGTGGAGTCCGAACCACATGAGCTCCCGCCAGGAATCGAACCCGGGTCTTCCACGCCAAAGGCGCGTACGCTAACCGCTTAGCCACGGAGGAGCTCTCGGTAATCATGAAGTCTAGGAGTCAAGGACATTGTTCACGAGCTTCTGAATTTGGGTTGAGGGTCTAGGTTGAGTATTCGGAATCGAGCCGAACACTGTTAAAAGTTATAGGGCACTGGCCAAATATCTTCAAAACTGCTCGGCCCGGGTTTAGAATTGTCAACGACTCGAACAGCTCGGCTCACAGCTCATTCACTATCGATCCGAACCGAGAAGTGAGCCGAGCCAACAGCTCACCGAACCGACTCGGCTCAGTTGAGCCGTACCGAGCAGATGGCTCATCCCAACCAAGCCAGCTCGAGTCGATGGTTCACCCCAAGCGAGCCGGCTCGAGCCATCTTCTCAGTTGAGCCGAGCGGAGCTGAGCTTGTTATAAAAAATATCTTGTGGTCTCGCTATCAAGACGAGACGAGATGCGAGCAGTATCCACTCTCGTGAGCAACATTAAAAGTAATCCATATTACTGCTTAGCTTACATTTCTTATGGCTTTCGCTTTCCAGTGTAATCAGGCCATGATTTCAAGACGAAGTAAAACGAACGAGCCATTTATCAAACTCGATTGGACTCGAAACTCGACGCGAAAAACTGAATCGGCTCGGAACTCGACTCGAGAATATTACCTTCGACTTGACTCGAAACTCGTCTTGAATTCCGGTCGAGTCGAGTTTTATCTTGACTCGTGCTCATCCTTATGCGTTAGAAAAAATTGTTGCTTATTATTATTCTGCTAAACTAATTGTATAATAATAACAATGTTCTTATGTAAAATTAAAAATACAGAATATAGAGAAACATTACACTACAACTGACAAAATGAGAACACACGAACTGTGGGTGAATCAAAACTTGCCAGTAACTCTAAAATCGATACATGCTTTTTAAAGCTAGTTTTAAACTCTATAATCAATGGGACTCTAAGATAAGCAAACTGATCTGAAAGAACTCCAATATTACATACCATCAGCAAACTATTTTCTAGTAATAAAGTAGGCCTGCTCAACAGAACAGTTTATTCACATTAACCCCTTACTGTATATCGCTAATTATGGCACCCTAGTTGTTGATATTTTCCGCCGGGGCACTTCAGATACTTTACTTTTAAATTCTCCACCATCATCCTCAGCTCTTAAGAAAAAAGCATTCTTTCAAATGTTCGAACGGTAAAATATTTTCGTTCTCCATCTTTATAAAAACAACACCAATCAAAGTAAAATGGACTACCGGTATCATTGCACTCGTAGTTCACTCACTGAATATATTGATTTGGAGCTGTCAAAATCCACGACAAAATCTTCCAGGTGCTTGCAATCAGTACACGTGATTACCCTAAGGCTGTCCTCATCTTTTAAAAACAGCAAGTGGCACTACGAACTTATCTGTTTCTCTATGCGTCGGTGATTGTCGGTCACTGACATACGTAGTTCATGCTCGATTGTTTCATTCTGAGAAATTCACTTACAGGAAAGGAACACATGTTTCCGAAAAAAATACATATATTGTAGTTACTCATCCGAAATGTAACGCAAAAAAAGTAACGCAAACTAGGTACGTTACTTAAAAATTTGTAACGCGTTACCGTTACAGTTACTTTGGAAAAAATGTAACGCGTTACTAGGAAAAGTTACTTAAAAAGTAACGCGTTACAAGTAACGCGTTACTTGCGTTACGTTACTTCCCAAGACTGAAGACCTGTAACGTCCAAATATTCACCACAAACTTATAGTTGTATCGACATAAACAAACAAACAAAATAAAAAAAAGTGTGGAGCAGGAAACCACTTTACACAAAAGTCAAAAGAGGTTATTGAAGGCATACGAACTGGTCGAGCGGTTTGGGTGACTAGTCTGTCAATCAGAAGTTTATGTGTTCAAACCCTGTAAAAAATATTCGTTTTTTTTTCTTAAAAGTGTGTTCCTATTTTCATCAGAGGACTGAGAACATTTCTTTGAATAAATCTTTGGAAACTACTTTTCTCTCAAATTCGATTAGAAGCGAACATTATATGAATTGCAAATCTAACATCCACAGCTGAGAACAAAATATTAAGTATGTTCAATATGTCATTATTGTCCTTTGATTTGTAGTGAAAAACTAATTATAAGCATTGACAATTTCAGAAGATTCTCCCCGGTAATGGTCAAGATATGAATGAGAAAAAACTGATAAAACATTATTAGTCCATTTGAGCATGATCGAAGATAACTTATGGCCACGAAGGGGAAATTTATGTCGACAGGATCTCAAATTCTCCGACAGGTCATGCCCTGAAATCTTCACTGTTTGAAAGGTATCCTTAACAAATAGAATATTATATTTATTTCTCCTTCTACGTTTTGAAATGGAAAAATCATAATTTTAAATAGAATTATAATACGATAAGCATAAAGATTTATACAACTAATGAAGTAAATATCCTTGTGTAAGTTATCGATTTCTATTCGGATTAAAACTCGAATATTCGTTTGCATCACACTTTAAAGTAAATCCTCTCTATATATAGTTCCTACTGGAAAGCATGTTTAACTCCAATTACTTAATCAATATTTTTAATAATATATTTTTATTGTAATACTCTTACTATTCAATGTTGTATGCACTTAATTTCCCAAAGCAAAACCTCACAAATGTATAATTGACTAGTAAATATTATCAAATAAATTATCATTTAGTTTACGTAAACATTGCATCGCCTGATTTGAAACTTCGTATTTTAAATAATAATAATAATAATAATAATAATAGTAGTAGTAGTAGTAGTAAAATCATAGCCATATCTTTATCAGAATTTCAGGCTTAGTCAATAAATGAATTCAACATAGTCTCTATTCGAAGCTCTATTTAATCGAATCAGATAGAAATACGAAGAGGAACTTCGAGAACAGGTAAAAGAAAAATGTTACTTTGGTGGGTTTGAAAGTAACTTTTAAGAGTTTTTTTTTTTTTTTTTTTTACAATTACAGACAAATGCCTTGGACACTATTTTCTTTTCTTTAAGTTAACTGATTCACCGAACGTATCTGACATATGAGTAACTTGTCTCTATTTTCTACTCGGTTATCTGACATATGAGTAACTTGTCTCTATTTTCTACTCGGTTATACACGTTTTACAATCTTTTCCATTAACCTTGAACGACAAGAACACGAACACAAAAACAAAAACATCCACGTAGGTATGACAGTTAAAATTCCTAACTTCCCCCACGGGGAATAGAACCCGGAACCACATACACCTGAGGCACACGTGCTAGCCACTAGACCAGCGGGAAGAACAAATAAAATGTATTTTGTAGTGTCTGAAGTTTATAGCTATTTCACCCTGTTGTAGTATGTCTATTGATTTTTTAATGTTTACCGTATTCGTTACTTTGAGGAATGATATATATTATTGATATAGGTTTTATTACATATTCGGCCATAAATATTATATAAATTATCAGAATTATTCATGATCTTCCATGGAAATTCACTGCTGCATGCGCAGTAGAAACAGAAGAACACAATTTTCTGATGTTGGTCAGAACGCAAATTTCTAACAGGCTGTCTGAATTCCTTGGTGGAAAGCAGTAGTTCCCAACCTAGGGACCTGCAGCTTCCTCCTGAGTAAGCATGAAGAGCGAGTAAGGTGGCGAAAGCTACTGGCATAAAAGAATTGTGCAATAAGTAAATAAAGCACTACTTATTATGACTTTCAAATTCAGCTTGACAATTTTATAATTGCCGTTTTACAAAAACATCATATTGCACTAGGAGGGTATGCAAAAGTTTTGCTGGAAATAAATATAAATTCCTGGGATTATTATTATTATTATTATTATTATTATTATTATTATTATTATTATTATTATTATTATTATTATTATTATTATTATTATTATTATTATTGGTCTCCTACTTCTTGGCCAAGATGTGAAATATTCACTACCTTCTTCATACCGCTAAATCAATTTCTTCACTGTTTTCTCGTCACAGCTCATACTCCTAGCTATCTGAATGGCAATTTGTCTAATTGTTGCTCGACCTATGATTTTCCCTCGCATAGTAACAGATAGTTTTCTACAGCTTTTAGAGCGAGGTATTTTGACAACCTGTAGAAATTTGCATTGTGATTCGTATTAGCAATGACAGTAAAGTGGATATTTCTGTTCCTACTGTGCATCATCAGTATCATTATATCAGAAGTATTCCGCCATTACCAGCGGGTCACTTACCGCAGCTGAGAAGCTGCCATGCTCCACGATCTTCTGTTAACCTCTCCATCTTCACATACGATTTTTCTGTTTTGATATCGCCAATAGCCTAATTCTGTTTCTATATAGTCTAATTCGTCCTCTCCCTCTCTTCCCTGCCACCATACCCCTCAAAATACTATTTCCTCCATCCTAAAGGCTCTTTTCGCCATTTCTATCCTTGCTTTTATTTCACGTTCGCATGTCAAATCATCACTAGTAATAGTACTCAGATATCGAAAACTAATCACTTGTTGTTTTTTCCCGCTCCTACTTCTATATTTCACACCGATCGCTTCGTTTCAATCACCATGGATTTTGTCTTTCTAACATTTATTTTCATCCCATATTCTTCACAAGCCTTTCTCAAGTTTTCTACATCTTATTAATTTTCTTTTTAGATTCTACAACAACAACCATATCAACCCCAAACCGTATACACCTCACCATTCTATCTTCTACGGAAATTCCATCTTCATTATGTAGACTCGTTTTCGTTATCTCTTCTAAATAGTTATTAAATAAAATATAATCGGCGGAATATAGCCCTATAATCTCTGTTGAACTCATCTTCCAATTACACTGTCTGTCTACTGCGCATGCACCAGTGAATTTCCATGGAAGATCATGAATAATTCTGATAATTTATATAATATTTATGGCCGAATATGTAATAAAACCTATATCAATAATATATATCATTCCTCAAAGTAACGAATACGGTAAACATTAAAAAATCAATAAACATACTACAACAGGGTGAAATAGCTATAAACTTCAGACACTACAAAATACATTTTATTTGCTCTTCCCGCTGGTCTAGTGGCTAGCACGTGTGCCTCAGGTGTATGTGGCCCCGGGTTCGATTCCCCGTGGGGGAGGTTAGGAATTTTAACTGTCATACCTATGTGGATGTTTTTGTGTTCGTGTTCTTGTCGTTCAAGGTTAATGGAAAAGATTGTAAAACGTGTATAACCGAGTAGAATATAGAGACAAGTTACTCATATGTCAGATACGTTCGGTGAATCAGTTAACTTAAAGAAAAGAAAAAAGTGTCCAAGGCATTTGTCTGTAATTTGCAAAAAAAAAAAAAAAAAAAAACTAACTCTTAAAAGTTACATCCAAACCCACCAAAGTAACATTTTTCTTTTATCTGTTCTCGAAGTTCCTCTTCATATTTCTATCTGATTCGATTAAATAGAGCTTCGAATAGAGACTATGTTGAATTCATTTATTGACTAAGCCTGAAATTCTGATAAAGATATGGCTATGATTTTATTACTACTACTACTACTACTATTATTATTATTATTATTATTATTACTATTATTATTATTATTATTATTATTATTATTATTATTATTATTATTATTATTATTATTATTATTATTATTATTATTATTTAAAATACGAAGTTTCAAATCAGGCGATGCAATGTTTACGTAAACTAAATGATAATTTATTTGATAATATTTACTAGTCAATTATACATTTGTGAGGTTTTGCTTTGGGAAATTAAGTGCATACAACATTGAATAGTAAGAGTATTACAATAAAAATATATTATTAAAAATATTGATTAAGTAATTGGAGTTAAACATGCTTTCCAGTAGGAACTATATATAGAGAGGATTTACTTTAAAGTGTGATGCAAACGAATATTCGAGTTTTAATCCGAATAGAAATCGATAACTTACACAAGGATATTTACTTCATTAGTTGTATAAATCTTTATGCTTATCGTATTATAATTCTATTTAAAATTATGATTTTTCCATTTCAAAACGTAGAAGGAGAAATAAATATAATATTCTATTTGTTAAGGAAACCTTTCAAACAATGATAATTTCAGGTCATGACCCGTCGGAGAATTTGAGACCCTGTCGACATAAATTTCCCCTTCCTGGCCATAAGTTATTTTCGATCATGCTCAAAGTAGACTAATAATGTTTTATCAGTTTTTTCTTATTCATATCTTGACCATTACCGGGGAGAATCTTCTGAAATCGTCAATGCTTATAATTACTTTTTAATTACAAATCAAATGATAATAATGACATATTGAACATACTTAATATTTTGTTCTCAGCTGTGGATTTTAGATTAGCAATTTATATAATGTTCGCTTCTAATCGAATTTGAGAGAAAAGTAATTTCCAAAGATTTATTCAAAGAAATGTTCTCAGTCCTCTGATGAAAATAGGAACACACTTTTAAGAAAAAAAAAAACGAATATTTTCTACAGGGTTTGAACACATAAACTTCTGATTGACAGACTAGTCACCCAAACCGCTCGACCAGTTCGTATGTCTTCAGTGACCTCTTTTGACTTTTGTGTTGTAAAGTGGTTTCCTGCTCCACACTTTTTTGTTTTGTTTATGTCGATACAACTATAAGTTTGTGGTGAATATTTGGACGTTACAGATCTTGCAATGCATAAAAGGGTTTTTCGTATAAATTACATTCAATTTTATGTCCTAATAACTTTTATACAACAGGTTGAATCTGTGAAATGATTGGGGTTGGAGTGATCGTAAATATTTTCATAGTTAGGAGCCTGGATATGCAAACCCGCTCAGCGTGGGGATTTACTTCTGTGAAATTTGGTACGATATTATTAATTGGTATCAGTGAAATATGATGAAGAGCGAAGAGAATGAAAATAGAACAGTGAGACCGCTCAAGAAACACTACTGCCCTCTGTTTTACTCAGTTACTACATTGTGTGTTATATATTGCTCATCATGTACTGCAATCTGCTAATACAAAATAACAATAATGAATTTGGATAGTCAAACAGTATATTATCAAACAGCAGCAGAGTGGCGCAGTGGAAGCGTGCTGGGCCCATAACCCAGAGGTCCGTGGATCGAAACCACGCTCTGCTAATTCATTTTGCTTCTCACATAGTTAGGAAATCACGAAGAAAATTGCATTTTGAAGACAAGTTCAGTATGGGTAACGCCTCACTTCATATAATTATATATGATTCGGAAATCTCGTTTAGAACAATCTGAGCAGTCTTTACTTAGTAGTTCTGGAGAAAATGTTAACATGAAATCGCGTAAAGGTGCTGCTGCCGTTATGATTTAAATTTTTAAAAATTTTCAAAATTGAGATGAGAAAAGTATTATTACCACGCTCTCACATGCCTCGTACGCATAAAATCCTTTTATATAAAGAAACACTGCCCATAGAGAGAGTAAACAAACAACGCACAAATATCCCACATACTTGATATACGAAGTGTGCAACCCACATAAATAATATAATAGAACAACAGATGGTAAAATGATCTCAAAGTGTAAGAAGCTCACATTGTTGAGTGAATTGGATCAATGAGAAGGATATTGACCAAAGGAAAGTCATTTCTCAGTTAATCATGAAAAGGATTTTATTATAGCAGGAGGAATTTGGAAAAGAGAAATAAGATTCGTCGTTTTAGTAAAAGTGAATATGTAGAATTACATACAGCAATTTACAGAAATAAATAGTTATAGCTTTATCAAAGGGTGTTGATAAATTACTTTTCACATTATCATATCGCGTATTCAAAGTAGAGTAGAGGCGTGTTGTGGTGCTGTAGTATTGTGAAACAGCGCTCAAATAAGATAGTGGGCCTCCGTGGCGCAATCGGCTAGCGCGTTCGGCTGTTAACCGAAAGGTTGGTGGTTCGAGCTCACCTGGGGGCGATAGTTTTAGTTATCCCTGCTATATTAATTCGAAATGTACTAATGTAATAATCATCAATAATGTCAAAGTTGTATCTGAAAACTCGTCACCTAAGATCTTCGGCTGGATTATTAACTTTAGTAGCGATAATCAAATCTAACTCTTAGCTCCTTTCCCTGAATTTAATTCGACAGCATCATCCATCACATGTGTTAGCTAAGTTTTTAGCTGTGCAATTTCCAGCTCTTTCTCATTGGATCCTTTTCCAACAAGTTCTTATCTTGAATTCTTATTGATAGGGGTCACTGCTAGAGCGATTACCCCTGGTTCGATCACCAGCCAATTTTGTGGTGGACAACATCGTGTCCGTTGGTTTTCTGATATACTCCTAGTTCCTCCCATTCTCTCATTCTACTAATTCTTCCATAACCATTCGTTTGTTTTAATCGTAGTCCCCATTAGTCTCAAGAACATAACCGACGGACCTTAAATTCAAAGATGCCATTTCTTATTCGTATTTACGCCCATATTTCAAAAGTGGCTTATTATTTTAAATTTCTTGCATTTTGTCCGCTCTCCTCACTCATCTGTCATAATCTACACAATATCATTTCGTGAGTGTCTCTTAACATTTCATACAAAAACTCGAAAATATTGTTCTTTTCCGTATATGCTTACTTCACTTTTGCTAGCCTTACTTTTATTTAATATTCGCACTTCCCTTAATAATTACATGTAATGTCATAGTAAAATAAGGGAATCGCATGTTGTATATGATAGAATAGCATAGGTACTGCCTTGAAGGCATATTAAGGTTGACTGTGAAAGTGCAGACCAGCATTCGTTAATATAGACGTAATAAAATAAAACATCAGTGTGCTTGCCAGGGATCGAACCTGGGACCTTTCGCGTGTTAGGCGGATGTGATAACCACTACACCACGAGCACACACATTGATGATTGCTTATACTCAAGCAAACAATGTAAGAATATTCATGTGATGTAGGGAACACATGTGTGACTTCTTGCGACCTGTACTCATATTTCGTATAAACTAATATTTGTAAAACACGAGATTGGATTACCCACAATTTTGCATGCGAAAACCATACTCAAACGTCTATTACACTTACCTGAAAAATGAGAGATCACGGCTAAGAGCAGGGCAGTATCTAACACTTTTACCGTTCGGCATATTATTCGCACAACATATTTTGCGTCTCTCGTTTTGTTTTCTATAGCAATGCCTTTGTAAATGAAACAAACCTTGTAAACACAGCACGAAAAATAAACCATTTTAAAATAGTTTTACACAAACAGCAGCGTTGCAAAGGTCGCGATGTAGTACTGCATCACCATTGCCATCAGTAATGATTCACCTTACGTTTGTAGACAGCCTCTTATTTCCGTTTACCATACTTTATTCTCAATTTCTAAAAATATGCCGCTTGGGACCTATGGCCGTGCGTAAATTGGACCTTTCCATTCTAACTCTGTTATCCAGCTATCTGGACTGCCACATACTATGACGTGGAAGGGCGCTTTGTGTTTAGGAGTTTGTACGACAGCGAATGACATATCAATCAAGTCCTGACGGGTTCATTTGGTTACATCAATGTAGCCAATTTGGTAATTGAATTAGTTGATCTGGCGATTATTGACATGAAAAATTTAGAAGATTACAACTTAGGAAAAATATATATCTTATGTAAGAAATACAGACGTCAAAACGGAGATTCTCCAACTTAAATAACTAATCTGTAATCTGTGGCAAGTTTCGATTCTTTGTAGTTATTGTACGATATTATTAATTGGTATCAGTGAAATATGATGAAGAGCAAAGAGAATGAAAATAGAACAGTGAGATCGCCCAATAAACACTACTGCCCTCCGTTTTACTCAGTTACTACATTATGTGTTATAGCGGGCATCCGTGGTTCAATCGGCTAGCGCGTTCGGCTGTTAACCGAAAGGTTGGTGGTTCGAAATTTTTAGTTATCCCTGCTATATTAATTCGAAATGTAGTAATGCAGTAATAATCAATAATGTCAAAGTTGTATCTGAAAACTCGTCACCTAAGATCTTCGGCTGGATTATTAACTTTAGTAGCGATAATCAAATCTAACTCTTAGCTCCTTTCCCTGAATTTAATTCGACAGCATCATCCATCACATGAGTTGGGTAAGTTTTTAGCTGTGCAATTTCCAGCTCTTTCTCATTGGATCCTTTTCCAACAAGTTTTTATCTTGAATTCTTATTGATAGGGGTCACTGCTAGAGCGATTACCCCTGGTTCGATCACCAGCCAATTTTGTGTTGGACAACATCGTGTCCGTTGGTTTTCTTATATACTCTGGTTTTCTGAGAGTAAATAAACAACGCACAAATACCCCGCATACTTAATACACGAAGCGTGCAACCCACATAAATAATATAATAGAACAACAAATGGTAAAATGATCGCAAAATGTAAGAAGCTCACATTGTTGACTCAATCGAATTAATGGGTAGGATATTGACAAAAGGAAAGTCATTTCTCAGATTATCAGGGAAAGGAGTTTTGTATAGTAGGAAAAGTTTAGAAAAGAGAATGAAGATTTTTCGTTTTAGTAAAAGTGAATACGAAGAGTTACATAAACAATTTTCAGAAATAAATAGCTATATTCTTAGCAAAGCGTGTTGATAAATTACTTTTCACATTATCATATCGCGTATTCAAAGTAGAGGAAAGCCGTGTTGTGGTGCCGTAGTGAGAAGGATATTGACAAAAGGAAAGTTATTTCTCTGATGATCAGGAAATGTATTTTAGGTGTAGGAGGTGGAATTTAGAAAAGTGAAAGTTTTTGTCTTTTTAACCCCTGGTGTGTACGCACCATATTTCATGTCACGACCCCCCTCATTACTAAATCCTGGCTAAAGGAACTAATATATGTTGCCAGTAAAATAATTTAGAATGATCCAACCCGTGGTGTGATAACCACAGTGTTTCGTCACGGACCCCCCTATTACGAAATCCTAGCTACGTTCGAACATAGAGGCTATAGATATTGAAGAAGATTGCAATTGTAACAGTTATGTGAAATTATTTTGTCCATTACAACTTTCTATTCTTTTATTATGATTTAGGTGGGGGCGGCTAAATATTGTTTGTTTACACTTAAGAAATGTCTAGAACAGGCCCTGAGGAGGAGAGAGAACAGATCAGTGACTAGTTTTCGATATCTAGGTAGTATTATTAGTGAAGATATGAAGTGCGAATGTGAAATAAAAGCAAGAGTAGGAATGGCGAAAGAAACCTTTAGCAGAAAGAAAATACAATTTTGTTGGATCTTGAGTAAAGAGTTGAGAAAAAGACTCATAAAATGCTTCGTGTGGAGTATTGTACCGCATGGGGCAAAAACATGCACATTACACAAAAATAATGAAAAGTAATTGACAGTGGCGTGTTTAGGATATTTTCGGGGGGCTGTGTACATATAAAAATTATTTCAGAGGGAGGCTTGGGCCCGATAGCCACCCCTAAATACGCCACTGATGATTGGTGTGGGTAAGAATTGAGATAAATAACAGGGTGAGAGCAAAACGAATGAGTGAGTGTTAGAAATGATGGGAGACAATAGAACAACTTTAGATATTATTATTATTAAGAAGAAGAGAAACTGGTTGGGACATTGGCTAAGAAGGAACTATCATTAGGGATGTGATAGAGAGTATGGCGGCAGGAAAGAGAGAGAGGGGCAAAGAAGACTACAATTGATGGACAATATGAAAACAGGAAAATCTTACGTGAAGAGTAAAAGGTTAGCGGAAGACTGTGGAATATGGAGGCTTCTCACAAGGAGAAGGCAGACTTTGGTAAATGAACTTCGGGGCCATTTTTTGCGAGGTGGTAGTGCACATTTAAAGAGTTAATATGACAAACTGGGAGAGCGCAATGGTCTAAAATAACCGAGAAAAACCGTCTTAAAGGTTTCTACTCGCCGCATATATCGTAAGACGCGCGATCTTACCAAGTGACGGCGTGGCAGAGTGAGAAGAACCTGAGACTCAAGTGCAAAGGGTCAGGGGTTCGATTTCCATTCTAGTCAAAATTTTATTTACGGTTTTTGCTTGAAGCAGTAAAGTAGCCATTTGTAACTATAAGTAAAATATTAATTCACCATATGTTTATAATGTATTTAAAAAATGGAAATTTTTAATCACTTGTAAAATCTTTCAATGTTCCATTTTAACTAGCAAGAAAATTTAATCTATTACGTAAATATACTGATATCACGAGTTATATTTTGGTTACGATAATCGTCGTGTAATACGCTTCGTGTCTACATCTGTTGACAGTGTGTGAATTACAAAGGAGTTGAGGGGGTAATCCCCTTTGCTAATACTGGATGTTGCTATAACCAAAGGAGATTTCCCCCTCATTCCCCTTGTAATTGGCACACTGTCAACAGATGTAGACACGAAGTTTCAAGAACATTTTTACACAACGACTGCGGTAACAATGATATTTACGGAAGAGATTAAATGTTGTTCCTAGTTAACATGGAACATTGAAAGATTTTACAAGTGATTGAAAATTTCTATTGTTTTAATACATTATGAACATATGGTAAATTAATATTTTACTTATGGTTGCAAATGGATACTTTATTAGTTGAAGCAAAAAACAAAAATAAAAATTTGACTCGAATGGGAGTCGAACACGAGAGCCTTTGCGATTGAATCTAAGTTTCCTCTCACTCTGCCACGCCGTCATTTGATAACTTTGCGCGTCTTACGATATATGCGCGAGTAGAAAACTTTATGACGGTTTTTCTTGGTTATTTTTGGCCATTGCGCTCTCTCAGTTTGTAAAATTAACTCTTTATATGTGCACTACCACCTCGCAAAAAATGGCCCCGAAGTTCACTTACCAAAGTCTGCCTTCTTCTTGTCAGTCGCGGCAACTGACCTGCCAATAATCGTAGAATGTCTATGAAGATGATGACTATTCTGGACAAAACATTTTAATCTTTTTTATAACCCTTCCTTGACACAGACATTTTTTAAAATTTATTTCTTATTCATTGTTCTTTTAACAAAACGAATACCGTATTCTGTCCAAATCTCACGTTTCTAGATATGTTGGTATGGCCTACATTTTCAGTGAATCAATTTTGGTCTTGCATATAATATAACACACTATTTATACTGCTCTTACCTTTCCAGAAGCGGAATCTTCAAAAACGCTCTAATACCTCTTTCCCTTATTTTTAATTAGAAATAAGAGGTTGTGTAACGAATTTCACATTTCCATTCATAGACCAAGTAGTATTCCTCTAAATAGGTAAAATTTCACATTAAGCATCTTCTGAGAAAACAATGGGAAATTTTAATACTATAGAAATTGTTCTCTTTATCTCTTTTAGAAGCGGAATTTTCGAAGACGCTGAAATATGGAATTAATTATTTTTATTTCGGAGTTGATATACTAAAATTTACATCTCCGACTTAAGCGAATCCCTACATTTGACACTTTGTGAATAAATAAAGGAAAATTTCAATATTAAAAAATGGCCCCGTTTCAAATGTTTGGAACAGAATTTTTGGAAACATTAACTAATTAACTAACGCTATGGCCTATGGAACCCGTAGATTCAATACTGCGTTTACAAAAGCTCTCCATTGATTTCTATAATTAGCCAATTGGATCTAGTTTCTACTTTGTAGTCCTATCTCTGCGAGATCCATCTGAATATTGTCCTTTCATTTGCGCCTAGGCCTTCTAATGGTCATTTTCCAATTGGATTTCCAGCTAAAACTTTTAAAAACATTCCTACTTTCTTCCATTCTGGCTACACGACATGCCCACTTGAGCCTCCTAGATTTGAAGACTCTAACAACGTTTGGTATAAATTGTGCAATTCCTCGTTATGAAGTTTCCGCCATTCCCCATTCCTGTTCCTCCTAGGTTCGACTATTCACCTCAGGATCGTATTCTCAAATACTTTCAGTCTACGTTCTTCCCTCAGAGTAAGCGACCATGTTTCACAACCATATAGCACAAGAGGCATGATTATTGTTTTACATATTTTAAGCTTCAAATTCTTCGACAGAATTCGCGATGTCAAAATATTTTGAACTGAATAATAACACGAATTACCTGCTTTTAGTCGACATTTAATTTCTTCGTAAATATGGTTTTGGTCTGTTAATATTGATCCCAGATATTTGAAAGTATCCACTTTATCGGAAATATTATTTGATATTATAACGTATCCATAATTTGCAGTATTACGATCCCGACGAACTTCCATGTATTTAGTTTTCACTTGAAAGTTTATAAACCGAATTGCACATATCCAACTTAAGCGAGTTCTCCTAATCGTTACCTTGTGAACAAATAAAGACAAATGTCAATGCTACTGAAATTGATTGTCTCCTTTTCCCCTTTTAAGGAAAATTTTCGAAAACGCTGGAACATGTGATCCCTTGTTTTTGTTTAAGAGTTTATAAACCGAATTTCATATCTTCAACTTAAATGAATCCTCACATTAGACACTTTCTCTAAGAGAAATATGGATATTATAGAAATGACCAACTGTTCCCCCTTAGAAGAATAATTTTCGGAAACACCGAGAAACGTATTCCCTTATTTAAGAGGGGATATTTAAGAGTTTATATGCCGAAATTTACATCTCCAACTTAACCAAATGCCCACATTTAGCACTTTAAAAATATATTAAAGGGAAATTTTAATATTACCGGAATTACCTTGTTTTGTCTTTGGAGCGAACTTATCAGGAACACTGAATTACGTGATCCCTTACCTTTTTATTAAAGATCAATTTACCGTATTTCAGATCTCCAACTTAAAGTAAATCCTCACATTCGACACTTTAAGATTAAACAAAGGGAAATTTGAGTATTTTATAAATGTCCCCTCCTCCCGTTTGGAGCGGAATTTTAGAAACCGACGAAACAGGGGTTCACTTTTTTTTTTTTTCTAGTGAAGAGTTCACATACCTGGTTTCATCTCTTAATTGCCAGGGACTCGCCAAATACAGTATTCTTGAGGGAAATTTTTGAACTTCCTTTGCCCCCCCCCTCTTCGCTTTGGATAGGGATTTCCTTAAAACCCTTGCTTTCGTAGCAAAAGGAGTATGCTTTCCAAATTTCACGTTAATACAGTAACTATGCGATGATAGAGTCACTCACTTCTCTTACATATATGAAAGTGAGTATGTTTGTGACTTTATACCCCTTGAGCCATTCGACCGATATCGATCAAATTTTCAACATAGATGAGATTCAGGCCTAAAGGCGTGATGTTATAATTTAACTCAGACGGTGCAACTTCGGTGAGAGGTGAGGAGAGATATTTAAAAATGATCGAAAACGACCGATATTAGTGTCGAATCCATAGTTTTCGGGGTTGCTGAGATAAACAGTGACACTTTCGATGCCGTTTAAGTCTAAATTAACCCCTTTATGTCCAAAATGAAACATATTCTGCCCCTATGAAGAACGGTTATTCTGTTAGTATAACAGTATAGATAAGTTATTATCAATTATTATTTGTGTTTTAAAATACTGTATATTCAACTGACGTTTGTCTAAGTACTTAAATGATACTGTACTAATGGTGGCCAGCATGGACGTACGCAGGAATTTATTTCAAGGGGTCAAAATTCAATATGAGGATAAAATTTGTAAAATGTAACCCCACAAGTTAGACTAAACTTATAGAAAAGTCGGGATTTTGGGAGGTACGGATCCTCAGAACTCAACCCTTATGTACGTCCCTGATGGGCAGGACAGATCATATTTTGATATTTGAACCATTATATTGTAACAGTCATTTTCAAGGTTTGTTTTGACATTTTGTTGATGTGAAAATTGCTTAACCAACTTAGCATATAATCATTAATACTGTACTATGTGTAGATGCGTTAGTGACGTTAAATCAAGTTATTAAATTATTGTGTTGAAAGTTAAACATTCTCAATTGGTAAACCTTGTTATCAGGTTCGGTAAGAATGGCGACACAAGGTACTTCAATTCCACCTTCACTGCTTGTTTTTATTTATCAATACGATGGAAAAATCCACAAGAAGAGCTGTACAAATCGTATGTAATGTTTGCCTCGTAAACTTATTATCAAATTCAAATTGTTCGGCTTTCACTTTGAAGTGTTTACTTCATTATCAGTGGCAACTACTTCTAATGATGAATTTTCATTCACGTTTAAGGTAAACCCAAACTCTTCCTGTTATCTGTGTTACTTAGCTTTAGAGTTTAATTCTTGCGTCACAATTTCTTGTCATTTCGTTTGCGTCATTTCACTTCGCTCATTTTTGTAAATCAAACTTCGCTATAGGAGTAGAAACACGAAATTAATTAGCTTACACTTCCTAATGAGCACCTTGATTAGATGTCAACATTGTCCCTGTGAAGTTTGGTGACGGAAGTAGTAATTGCATGACTTGGCCTCACTTTTTGGCCCCTGGGTCCCTACCTCAGGACCCATGGTCCCTGGCCCAGGGTCAATGACCTAGGGGTACCATGGCCCACCCCCTAAAATTTGGCAGGGGTACATAGGACCACCCCCAGGACCCATGGTCCCTGGCCCGTGTCAATGACCTAGGGGTACTTAGGAACACCCCTCTAGATTTTGGCAGGGGTACATAGGACCACCCTTAAATTTTGGAAATTGCCAAATCTAAAAATTGGGTGTGGTAGCCTAGGACCACAGTATGTACCTCTATCAGTATTGGGTGTCTATGTCGTTCCCTTTTATGAGTAAAAAATTGCCAAAAATTCAAATTTCGGAGGTTTTTGACCTAATTTATCCCCTTGGATGAGGTATTATTACCCTATATGGTTATATGGGCGTATACAGGGATTCATTCCCTTTTATAAGACATGGGTATATTAATGCACCCCTTGAAATTTTTGGGAGGGGTACTTTGGCCCACCCCTTCAATTTTGGAAATTGCCCAATTTAAACATTGGGTATTATAGTACAGGACCCTAATATGTATTATGATAAATTTGGGTGGTCCACCTCGTTCCCTTCTAGGGGTACAAAATTGCCAAAATATAAACGTAAGCAATACGTAGTACCACGTGTTTGGTTTTTGGTCGATTTTATCCCCTTTGATGAGGTTATTACCCTATATATATAGTTATATGGTCATGTATAGGGGTCCATTACCTTTCATAAGATATGGGTATATTTGTGCACTCCTTTAAAAATTTGGGAGGGGTACTTTTGGCCCACCCCTTAAATTTTGGAAATTGCTCATTTTATATATTTGGTATTATAGTACGGGACCCTAACATGTATTATAATAAATTTGGGTGGTCCACTTCGTTCCCTTTTAGGGGTACAAAATTGCCAAATTTTAGTACAACCACGTGTTTGGTTTTTGGTTATTTTATTCCCTTGGATGAGGTCCTATTACCTTATATGGGTGTATACAGGTGTTTATTTCCTATTGTAAGACATAGGTACATTTGTGCACCCCGGTAGGGGTACCTTGGCCCACCCCTTTAATTTTGGAAATTGCCCAATTTAAACATTTGGTATTATAGTATAGGACACTAATATAGATCACTATAAATTTCGGTGGTCTATCTCGTTCCCTTTTAGGGGTACAAAATTGCCAAAATATAAACGTAAGCATTACGTTGTACCACGTGTTTGGTTTTTGACCTAATTCATTTCCTTGGATGAGATCCTATTACCTTATATGGTTATATGACCATGTATAGGAGTCCATTCCCTATTATGAAACATAAGTACATATGTGCACCCCCGGGAATGGTACCTTGGCCCGCCCCTTAAGTTTTTAGAAATTGCCAAATTTAAACATTTGGTATCATAGTACTGGACCCTAATATATATTACTACAAAATTTGGGTGGTCCACCTCGTTCCCTTTTAGGGTGCATTTTGTTCCGCTTTAGGAGTGAACCTTGCAATCGTCCCGAGTTTGATTCTTGGAAATGTTGAATTTAACGTCCCCGCGAAAACGGTGAGAGATGATAGGACGAAACATGAACTTACTTGACTGAGGATTGAAGCAGTGACCTCATACAGTAGAGAGACAAGCACTGAGCCATCGTACACGTGTGTTGATTACTATGCAATGGTCCCGAGTTTGATTCTTGGTGCTAGTGTTAGAAAAATTTAACGTCCCACTTGAAACGATGATGAGAAATGAGAAAACATCATAAACTTACTTGCTTGCGGATTGAAGCAGAGAACTCACACATCAGAAAAAAAACGCTGAGCCACCGTACTCCATTCAGTGCGAGCAGTTTTGCGTATGAAAAGAACATGAACAGATTATGTTACATTACTACACATTTCTGCTTGTTGTTACGCATAGAAGCTTGTTATTGTGAAATTGCAGAATCTGCTTTTACTACATCAGCATTTTTTCTCAGCTGACGGACTTTTAAAGCTCAACTTTACATTTATGTCAAAGACAGTTTCGTAACATATCGATGAGTGTTACATTTTTTCAATCAAGTTTAAGGAAAATGAATCACATTTTAGATGTGTTAATTTGAATGTCGTAAGAAACTAACGAGTCAACGGTATGATGTCATTATCAAAATTGCGATACTAGATGTCGTAACGATTGATGTGTAAGGAGAAAAAACGTGAATAATGTCACAACCAATCAGATTGCTTCTTACATCACGTTTCGGCTCATGATGAAAGCTGTGTTTTCATTGGTTCTCCGTGATGTCATTGATTCATTTTCCTCGTTTCTGATTGGCTGATAGTGATGTCACTTTATAGTTGAACACGTTTTAGACCTAAATAAATTTCTTAATTTCATTTTCAAATCCTACTTCCACGAAGATCTTGAATGAACGTAGGTGTACCTCTAGTGACAGCGTGACTTTACTCCGTTCCTTGAATTTGAGGTAAGTATCGACTGCGTTTTCTTAACATCAATGGAGTGTTTTTTTGCATGAGGATAACATTGTTATCATTGTTTTATTTTAACACGAAATATTTAGCAAATGGAAGAATAACTTGACCGGGGATCGAATTAGGAATCCCACACATTAGAAGTAAGCACAAGAAATTTGTTGATTTTGGTTTAGCGTCCCTTCAGTAGTGGGGTGCTAGGAATACAGCTTAATGTTGAATCTGAGCGCATACTGGGTGTTGAACCCGGGCCACATCCCAGACATTAGAAGTAAGCACGAGAAATTTGTTGATTTTGGTTTTAGCGTCCCTTCAGTAGTGGGGCTAGGAATACAGCTTAATGTTGAATCTGATCGCATACTGGGTGTTGAACCGGGCCAGAGGTGCGTAACGCTAACCACTTAGCTCAGTTTCTGATAGTAAACAAAGAAACTACGCACGAATTTGTTCCCTACAACGTGAGACGTGGACCTACAGTTTAATGTGGGATCTGATCTCCCGCCGAGAAACGAATTCGAGTCTTTCTTGCCTTAGCTCGAGAAAAGCAAGCGCATGAGATTTTGTTTTCGTTTCATGTTCGTCATACGTTTTAAAGTTCAGTGTGAGAGGAAAAAATGCTTACTACAATGATTCTTTCAGCACAGTTAGAAAAACAATTTCATTCATTCTTTTTATCACTACAGAAACTTAGGTCATTTACATGTTGATGTTGGTCCGGGTTTGACGACAATAAAACGTTTCAGTAGTAGAACTATTTGAGATATGATCATTCTTTTAGGATTGATCGTGTAGTCATTTTGATAACGTAGTGATCTCTGAATTCAATTTTAATTCGTGCT
Source organism: Thermobia domestica (assembly GCF_964235325.1). Classification (NCBI taxonomy): domain Eukaryota; kingdom Metazoa; phylum Arthropoda; class Insecta; order Zygentoma; family Lepismatidae; genus Thermobia; species Thermobia domestica. Next base: position 28,342,352 of record NC_137465.1, read on the forward strand.
TTTTTTTCTCTTTTCGTTTTAGATATTTGTTTTTCTTTGCCTATTCCTTTTTTTGCTTACCTTACCTTTTTTCCCTATTTGAATATGGCTACTTCTGGCTTTACTGTCTTGCGAGAAATCAATAGACATTATCGGCGTTTTAATCTTGAAGGACGAATGCTGGAAATTCAAATTAATGCTCCGACCAGTGGCACCGATATTGTGGAGTGGGTTCAGGCCTCCTTTCAACAGATGTTGGATTATTTATTGGAAAACGTCGACGAATCATCGATGGTTGGATTATCGATTTTATCCCACGATGAGAAGAACAAGCCATTTTATCTATCTTTCCGGCATGCAAGTAATTTGACACTGGAGACTTTATGGGCATCCTTTGATCGCATCCTTCAAAGTAACGATAGTTTTCTCATGAACGAACCGTTCATTGTCCATTTTCATCATGTGGATGTGCCCCGTGGATTTGGATTGGTGCGTCGAGGTCTTTTATCAAACGACGAATTATTAAAACGCAAGAAAGGCATTTTACGTGTAAAAAACACCGACAAGAAATGTTTAGCGTATGCGATTGTGATTGCTATTGGCCTAAAGAAATATAAGGATACAAATAAGAAACTGTACAGACAATATCACAACCAGAGAAAGTGTGTTGTTATTCCAGCCGTACATGAACTTTTGTCCAGATCATCAGTGAATTTAGAGCATGGGGGATCCGTGGAAGAATTACGACAATTGCAACGCTACTTGACAAATTATAAACTTACCGTATACACTAGCTTTTCAGGAGAAGATATTCTGTATGAAGGGCCTGGTGGCGAAGACAAAATTCCAATCAATTTAATGTGCATCAATTCTCATTATGACATCATCACGTCATTAACGTCTGTTTTTTCTACCAACTACTATTGTGCTGCATGCCACAAAAAATATGATCATCGTAATGCACACGTCAAGAACTGTTCGGCCATGTGTGAGAAATGTTTGCAGAAACCGCCATGCAGTAAGACCAATACGGAGAAGCAGTGCCTAGAATGCAATCGTGAATTTTATGGTGAAACATGCTATACAAATCATCTGACTGTACCATACCATAAAGGCCAACCAATATGCAAGATGGTGAAACAGTGTGCCAAATGTCTACGCATTTATTCGTTTGTCCATACAGGGGAAAGAAAACATGATTGTACTGATTATTTTTGTAATGTGTGCCATAAACATGTTACGTCTACCCACCAATGCTACATGAAGCCTGATACGACTCAATTAAAGCCTGGAGTTCCATCAGTGTTACATGCCAAGAAGGCTATGATTGTCTTCTATGATATCGAAGCCACACAGGATACTTTCTTCGATGAAGACACGTTCATTCATAAGCCCAATTTACTGGTGGCCCAACAAGTATGTTACAACTGTGTTCAAGATGAGGATATACATCATCCGTGTGAAGTTTGTGGACAGCGGGAACATATGTTTCAAGATGATCCGATCAATGCCTTTCTTGCGTATTTACGTCAACCACGACCCAACACCAAACTTATTGTATCTTTGGCACATAACTGTAAGGGATATGATGGTCATTTTATTCTTAAATCTTTAGTGGAAGAACATGAATTGAAACCTACTTTGATCTTGAACGGAGCAAAAATTTTAAGCATGAAAGTGAATCACTTATCGTTTATTGACTCCTTAAATTTCATGCCAATGGCTTTAAGTAAATTATCCAAGGCATTTCATTTACCAGCGACCAAAGGATATTTTCCACACTTTTTTAATACTGCTGCAAATCAAACGTATGTGGGAAAATTACCGGACATCCATTATTATGGTGCAGATGAAATGAAAGTGGATGAACGAGAGAAATTCATGACATGGTACAACGAACACCAGAACGATACGTTTATTTTCCAAAAAGAATTGGTGAACTATTGTATCCAGGACGTCAACGTACTTCGATTGGCTTGTATATCTTTCATGACCACTTTTGAACAAGAAACTCACGTCAATCCTTTCCTGGAGGCTATCACTTTGGCGAGTGCGTGCAATTTAGTATTTCGACGAAATTTCTTAAAACCTAATACTATTAGCATTCTCCCTGCACGTGGATACCGTCACAGAAACAATCAGTCACGGATTGCTTTGCAGTGGCTTGCCTACATGGAGGAAAAAGAGGGTCATTCAATTCAACATGCTGCGAGAGGAAAAGAAGTTTATGTTGCTGGTTTTCATCTGGACGGTTACTACAAAGATCCTGACACTAAAGAGAAACACGTGTATGAATTTGAAGGGTGCAGATTCCACGGCTGTCCTCTATGTGTCCCTACAGGCCGTGATCAACCCATTTATGAGAACTCCGAAGAAACAATGAACTATCGCTACGAGAGAACACAGCGTAAAATGAAGTTATTACGATCCATGGGATATAAAGTACATGAAATGTGGGAATGTGAATTTCGTCAAGTGTTAAAATCCAATCCAGCATTGGCCTCTTCTTTAAGCACACATCCTTATACTAATAAGACACCATTAAATCCAAGAGACAGCTTCTATGGTGGCCGTGTTAATGCCATTAAATTGTACCACGTCGCAAATGAAAATGAAGGCGAAGAAATAAAATTCTTGGATATCGTCTCCCTGTATCCTTATGTGAATAAATGTGGACGGTATCCAATAGGGCATCCACGAATATATCTACAGGGAGATCCAGAAATGCCCGACATTCAAACTGTCAACGGATTGGTCAAGTTGAAGATCTTGCCTAGCAGAAATGTGTTTCATCCAGTGCTGCCATTTCGTTCAAATAAGAAGTTGTTGTTTCCACTTTGTGCTGCCTGTGCCACAGCATTAAATCAAGATTCTGAATGTACACATTCGGACAGTGAACGAAGTCTAACAGGAACATGGGTGTCCTATGAAATTCAAAAAGCCATTGAACTTGGGTATCAAGTCATTGAAATTTACGAAATTTGGGATTACGACATCACCGTATATGATCCAGAAACCAAGACTGGCGGATTATTCAGCGAATACATTAATACATTTTTGAAATCTAAGCTGGAAGCTTCTGGTTGGCCTGCCAATTGCGTCACCGAAGAAGAAAAGCAGCAGTATATCCAAGTGGTACAACAACGGGAAGGCATAACTTTAGATGCAGCAAATATAATGACAAATTCAGCACGTCGTAGTCTTGCAAAGCTCTGTTTGAATGCCTTCTGGGGACGACTCGCTATAAGAGACAATTTCAGCCAAACGACCATCATTAACGACCCCAAAGAACTGTATCAGAAATTAACTGCTCCAGACATAAAAGTCAACCAAATTTTACCTGTTAACGATTCGATGTTATACCTTTATTGGCAGTATGAAGATGATGTTCCAGTACAAAATCACAATGCTAATGTTGTCCTTGGAGCATTTACAACGTGTCAAGCTCGTCTGGAACTCTACAAATATTTAGAACTTCTGCAAGAAAGAGTACTATATTTCGATACAGATTCAGTGATATTCACGCAGCGACCATCACAGCCCACAATAGAACCAGAAGTATTTCTTGGTTCAATGTCAAATGAACTTGAATCAATTGGACCAAAAGCATACATTAAAAAATTCGTGTCTGGTGGCCCAAAACAGTACGCCTTGGAAATCTACAACCCCGACACGAAATCAACCAGTTATGTATGCAAAATTCGTGGATTCACACTCAATTATACTGCAAGTCAAAAGTTAAATTTCAATAGTCTGGAGCAAATGATCATAAATCAATCGAGTGAAAAAATCTCCATTAGCACGCCGCACAAAATTTACAGAACCCACGATCATCATCTTGTCACAAAACCTGAAGAAAAGAAGTACAGTTTCAACTATAAAAAACGCCGATTAATACCAGACACATACGAGACATTGCCCTATGGGTATAAAAAAGCCAGAACAGAATAACAGCCATATTTTCCCCTAATCCCACCAACATCACCTCCCAAAGACGGGGCAAAGAATCAACGCAACACGGGACATGCTTCAACAAGGCCACAGCGAAGACAAAAACTCAGATGACATCACCTTGCAGAAACCCGTGGAGAAAAAAAAAGGAATTCAGGTACGTCACATTTGCGTTTCTTTTCTCACCTCACTCTCTCTTGATCAGTTAGTTCGATGTTAATAATCTGTTTTTCTTCTTTCACAGGAAACAAAATAAATATTACCATGTATATTCATATGTTTTATTTTCTCTTTACAGAATTTGTACCCGTCACGGACACGTCTTCCTTTGAAGAAAAAAGAAATTCTGTATTCTATTTCACATGCTAAAAATAAATGTACAAAAACATGATTCTGTGTTTTTATTTCACATCCTAAAATCAAATTCTTTTTCCTGTACTGCGATTTCAATTTCTTTTTTCTGAATCAGTTTACCGATAAAATAAATCAATGTTTTGCGAAAAAAAAATCAAACTAAATTTTTGTTTCAGAAAATTTTTAGTGTACGAAAAAAAAAACTGATTCAGAAAATTTTTGTGTACGAAAAAAAAATGTTTGCAGAAAAATTTTTTGTGTACGAAAACAAAATTCTGTTTCAGAAATTTTTTTGTGTGTACAAAACAAAAACTGTTTCAGAAAAATTTTTATGTACAAACAAAATTCTGTTTCAGAAAAAAAATTTTATGTACAAACAAAATTCTGTTTCAGAAAATTTTTTGTGTGCAAAACAAAAATCAGTTTTCGTCACGAAACTGCTCCGACTAAATGAATCGATTCATTCTGATAGTGTTGGCAACACTGGAAAAATTTCGGTAAGTATCGCTCAGACCCTGAGTTACAGCGAACACAACTAGATTCGAACCAGCAACCTTACATGTCTGATTCATCTCTAAATACAGCCAACTAAACAATAAGATTGTGTGTATACGTCAATGCTAGCACTGAGTCAACAAGGTTTTCTTCAAGGTCAAAGTTGCACACGAAGTAAAAAAGATGACAACGCAGATCTTCTATCTTTCTATATGAAACATAAACCTAGTATAAACTGCTCGCACTGAAATGTGTAATGTAACATAATCTGCTCGTCTTCTTTTCATACGCGAAACTGTTCGCACTGAATGGAGTACGGCGGCTCAGCGCTTCAATCCACAACGAAGTAAGTTCATGTTTCCTCCTATCATTTTTTCATCATCGTTTCAAGGGGACGTTAAACTCAACATTTCTTAAAACTAACACAAAAAATCGAACTCGGGACCATGACATAGTAATCAACAAACTGAACTTCTCAATGGGCCATGGTGACTCAGCTCTTATTTCTGATGTGTGAGGTCTCTGCTTCAATCCGCAAGCAAGTAAGTTTATGATGTTTTCTCATTTCTCATCATCGTTTCAAGGGAACGTTAACATTTCCTGAAACTAACACCTAGAATCAAACTCGGGACCATTGCATAGTAATCAACACACGTGTACGATGGCTCAGTGCTTGTCTCTACTGTATGAGGTCCCTGCTTCAATCCTCAGTCAAGTAAGTTCATGTTTCGTCCTATCATCTCTCACCGTTTTCGCGGGGACGTTAAATTCAACATTTCCAAGAATCAAACTCGGGACGATTGCAAGGTTCACTCCTAAAGCGGAACAAAATGCACCCTAAAAGGGAACGAGGTGGACCACCCAAATTTTGTAGTAATATATATTAGGGTCCAGTACTATGATACCAAATGTTTAAATTTGGCAATTTCTAAAAACTTAAGGGGCGGGCCAAGGTACCATTCCCGGGGGTGCACATATGTACTTATGTTTCATAATAGGGAATGGACTCCTATACATGGTCATATAACCATATAAGGTAATAGGATCTCATCCAAGGAAATGAATTAGGTCAAAAACCAAACACGTGGTTGTACTAAAAATTTGGCAATTTTGTACCCCTGGAAGGGAACGAGATAGACCACCGAAATTTATAGTGATCTATATTAGTGTCCTATACTATAATACCAAATGTTTAAATTGGGCAATTTCCAAAATTAAAGGGGTGGGCCAAGGTACCCCTACCGGGGTGCACAAATGTACCTATGTCTTACAATAGGAAATAAACACCTGTATACACCCATATAAGGTAATAGGACCTCATCCAAGGGAATAAAATGAGCCAAAAACCAAACACGTGGTTGTACTAAAATTTGGCAATTTTGTACCCCTAAAAAGGGAACGAAGTGGACCACCCAAATTTATAGTAATACATACTATTGTACCAAAATGTTTAAATTGGGCAATTTCCAAAATTGAAGGGGTGGGCCAAGGCACTCCTGCCAAATTTAAAGGGGTGAACAAATGTACCTATGTCTTACAATAGGAAATAAACACCTGTATACACCCATATAAGGTAATAGGACCTCATCCAAGGGAATAAAAATGAACCAAAAAAAAAAACCAAACACGTGGTTGTACTAAAATTTTGGCAATTTTGTACCCCTAAAAGGGAACGAAGTGGACCACCCAAATTTATAGTAATACATACTAGGGTTCTATACTATAATACCCAATGTTGAAATTGGGCAATTTCCAAAATTGAAGGGGTGGGCCAAGGTACCCCTCCCAAAAATTAAAGGGGTGCATTAATATACCCATGTCTTATGAAAGGTAATGAATCCCTGTATACGCCCATATAATCATATAGGATAATAATACCTCATCAAAGGGGATAAATTAGGTCAAAAAACCCCAGAAATTTGAATTTTTTTGGCAATTTTTTACCCATAAAAGGGAACGACATAGACACCCAATACTGATAGAGGTACATACTGTGGTCCTAGGCTACCACACCCAATTTTTAGATTTGGCAATTTCCAAAATTTAAGGGTGGTCCTATGTACCCCTGCCAAAATCTAGAGGGGTGGTCCTAAGTACCCCTAGGTCATTGACACGGGCCAGGGACCATGGGTCCTGGGGGTGGTCCTATGTACCCCTGCCAAATTTTAGGGGGTGGGCCATGGTACCCCTAGGTCATTGACCCTGGGCCAGGGACCATGGGTCCTGAGGCAGGGACCCAGGGGCCAAAAAGTGAGGCCAAGTCATGCAATTACTACTACGGAACATCATGTCTTGATATCCTAACATAACTATAGTGATAGCAACGACTCGTGAAGTCTGGATTTTACACGAATCACAGAACTGCTTTCCCTCTCGTGTGATGGATCGGGAGAATTCGGTACGATTCGTGTAGCTGCCTTCCGAAAGCACATTTAAGAAAAAGTGAAACAGCAAAAGTGCACCAAGAACGCTGCCAAACGAGCGACAAAAAAAAAAAAAAAAAACTTTAAAGAACTATAACACTAAAAGTTATTCGTATTAAATGATAATAATAATAACAGCAAAAATATAAAACAATAACAAAAAACGAAACTTAGCGGCGATCCGATAACACTGCGTCCTCAGAAGATGACACTGGCAACATTTCATGCGTGGGGGTTGACGACCGGGACACACCCTTGCGTTATATTGCACGATGAAATTGGTAAATCTAGGTCAAGCTTTAGGATTCACCATGGTTACTATAATTCGGAATTTAAAGGGAATTCGTGCCCTGAACGCTGAACCCTGAAACTTCACTCCGAAGAGCAGAGCTATCGCGGATTTAGACCAACGTACGAAACCTGTTATCAAATCTTAAGTAGTATTTTTCTGTCGTGAAATAATTATAAATATTATCATCAGAATCTTAATATTTCTCTCTAAACGTTGATTTACTTACATATTTAAATCTGAAATATGAGAACAACAAACTTCTTGTATTCGAGCCTTAGATGTTTATTAGTCCCATCCCTTGTTTTCTTTTTCCAGATAGTTCAGAAAGAATAATATCTTAATATGTTTGTGTAATTTGATACAGAATACAAAATACTACTTAATAAGCTAATCAATGTTTCTGAAGTGAGTTTCGTCTTTGCTTGTTTGCCCTCTAAGCGAATAACATCATAATCGAATTGACCACTTATTCTTTCAGAATGAGTCACACCGACAACACACACACACAAAAAAAAACTATTATTTTATAGGTAGCAAATAGTTACGTATATATATATAATATTACTTTCGCTAGTGTTTAAATAAGTGGAAGAATGGGATTTGCTGATGATGGGCAACAAAACATAAACTAAATTACTGACCTCAAAGCAGTGTTGCCAAAATGTTCGCACAAAAAGTCGCTAAACGAGAGGTGAAATGACTCCAATTTTGTGTGAAAAGTCGCTTAAAAAAGTTATTCTTCAAATCAGTTAGAAATGAAATGAAATCTTTGAGTGTTACGTCCCACGGTTATGCCGGTTAGGCTAAAGGAGACGGTGATAATGAGTAATGAATGAAAATGGTGGAATGAAGAAAGTGGGAGGAAACGGGAGAACCCGAGAAAACCCACGCACACGGTGTTTGTCCACCACAAAGTTCACTTAGCGGGGGTCGGAATCGAACCCGGGACCCCAAGCATCAGAGGTGAACGCTCTACCACTGAGCCACCGCGGCCCCCTCAAATCAGCTAGAGTAAAGGAGGCTGATTCTAATCATCTTGGGGACAAACAGCTCTGAGCTGAATATAACAAACGCAATTTACTAAAACAAATTACAATGACATACCTTGATATGTCCTCCAAAATTCCCCAAATAGTACTGAGTAAGCCAGCACGTCATATATTATGTATATAGAAAATTGTAAATGCCTATTGTCGATCGCGGGTGATTCCGACACACAGGTGGGTGACTTCGATCACTACACAAAACAAACCATGCTACATTATTATGTTTAATATTAAACATACAACATGGAAATATCACTGTACAAACAAGTAATGAAAATGATAACATAGAACCAGGCACGTAGCCAGGATTTCTTAATAGAGGGGTCCGTGGCGAAACACTGTGGTTATCACACCAGGGGCTCGATCATTCTAAACTACTTGCTGGCAACATATACTCATTGGTTCGTTCGGCCAGGATTTCGTAATGGGGGGGGGTCCGTGGCGAAATACTGTGGTTACACATCAGGGACTCGATCAATCTAAACTATTTTACTGGCAACATAACCATACTGCCATACTTTTGTTAGGTCAATAATATGAGGAAATGTTAGTAAGTATTGTAATAACAAACTATGAAGAAATCTCAAGTAAAAGAATATTTTTTTTAAAAAGTATTGAAAAAGGTAGACTTCCGAGGTAATTCGAACTCGGTTCTCTTGTCTTTTTTTATCTTAGTTTTCTTATCTTCGTTTAATGCCGTCAAAGATAGCAACGAAACTTCTTTTGGCAGTAAAGACATCCTATAAAATGGATTAGTGTTGCCGCGAAATTGAAAATTTCTTTAACAAGTGTAACTGGAATCTACGTTACCATAGGTTCATGTTATTGGTGATTGTGGACATTTCTTAAGTTCTACCTGAGAGTCTATCTTATCGAACCGGTTTATGGTCATTTGTAGTCCATAGGATTAGTATTTACCTGGATGAAATTCGGAATGCTCCGTTATAATAATATCCATTTTCAACTTGACCCCCTTCCCCCCGTTTCCTTCACACGAAGCTCCTCATAAGAAAGAGTAACCAAACGCTTTCTATAGCTTTATATTTTTAATTTATATTTATATTTTTCTTTTTCTCGTTTCTTTTTGTTTCATCCTTCCTCATTTTTTTTCATTTCTGGCTCCGAAGGAGGGGGGGGTTGCGGACCCACCCCTTGGCTACGTGCCTGATAGAACATACAATAAATAGAAATGATAGCTTAGAACACGTAAACGAACACAATTTGTAATGTGCTAATAATAAACGTAACTATCCTATAACATGGAGGCGAAAATGATAATCGAATATCAAAGATGTTAGACGTTTTTAGATTCAATACCGCAAACAAACTGCATTTTACCCTTGGATCCCACTCAACCTTTGTGGTACCATTCGCGTCCTTTACCTTGATACTGAATCCAGTCCAGTTGCAGAAATCGTGTGCAGGTCTCCGTTGCAAGAATGCAAATGCGGACTTCATGGCAGATGGTTCGTACGAAGAATCGGAGTCATCGACCGTGTCATCAAGAGTGTCTAGAAATCATTTCTTAGTCCACGTAGACTTGCCTGATTGCGTCTTTGATTTGTGTTTAGTGAGGGCAAGCAAACTCTTCCCACCAGATTTTAACTTCAGTGCAGCAATATGATATACTGATGTCAAGACAGTGGCACTTTGTTTCGGACTTCGTGGGTGTAAAATTGGCATGTTCCCTTTTTTTGGATGATGGAAGAATGTCCTTCAATGACGCACCTGATGATATTGTAGATAGGGCTAGACTGATTGCTTCCGGCAGTGTTTCCTTCACAGTAGTCTAAGGGAGGTCTTCGACATTAGGTCCAGTTGTGATGATTGAGGAAGTCGATGTTTCAGCGTGTCTGGTATGGATAGAATCTGTAAAAGGGGCGATAATTAAGGAAGACTGAATTGAATGGGAAAATGCCAGTTGATCAAAAGGCACTCTCAGTGTTTGCCGGTGTAGCAGCTTTCAGTCATGCTGTTTTAAGAAATGCAGCTTCTGTGATCCAGCCGGATTCAGTAGTTGTGACTTTTGTTCCATTTGGAAACCCAAGTTGCATGTCAACAGAAGAACGTTTCTTCTCTTTGAATATAACAAAGGTCAGAATGAAATCTCCAGTAGCGTTTGGAAATGGTAACATTTTCCAGCCCTTTCCACACATGTTCTGGATACTACATGCAAGAGTTACTATGGGCTGTGTCGGATTATTTAGTGGGATACCAGTTCCGTCACAGTTGTATATCGATTGACGAGAGTTCATCAGACTAAGTGATGCCAATATTTCTTTCAGGATAGCGAAATATCTGTCTACTTCTTTTGTTCAGTCCAGCACTTCGAGCTTCCGATAATCCCTGTAGTTTACAAATGTTCAAGTCAGGATGACAGTTAAAAATGCATTCAACCAATCTTTTTCTGCAATTTGTTTTACCGCACTGAATCTGTTAGGAATGTCATTAGCTACTACAAAAGCATATGCAGCTTTCCTGATATCCTTTCATGTAAGACTACGCCCGAACTTCGCCAACCTGATCATGCGTTGTTTCAACGTTTTCTCTTGATCAGCTGTAAACATTTGCATAGCTCCAATCTTTTCATGTGTTCTGTTTACGACCCATTGTTTGTGCAAATCTATTCTGGAGGGTAGTATAAGGAATATGGAACCTCATGACAGCTGCCTTTAATGCCAAGCCACTCCATACGGATTGAATGGCTTTCTTCATATCGTCATCACTTCAGCGTTTTTCTTTTACCCTGATGTACTTTCCCATCTGCAACGAGAAAAATAGATTCCCTTGTGTAGTATTTATGATGAAATACTTTATTCCAATAGAACAATTGTATAAACTACTTGTACACGCGATCGAAATCAACCGCAAAAAGCCGATTGGAATCGACCGACATTGATAGATACTTTTGAACATTGGGTTGGCAACACTGCAGCCGGCATTGCGTTCTGAGTCATATTCAGTGTTGCCACACTTGGTACAATTGTATCAAATTCAGCCCTTTTTCTCATTCATTGGCCCGTTGGTACCACGCTGGCATTTTCAGCCCCTTTTGTGCAGTGTTGCCACACTTGGTACAATTGTACCAAATTCAGCCCTTTTTGTCATTCATCGGCCCGTTGGTACCACGCTGGCATTTTCAGCCCCTTTTGTGAAAAATTTGGTACAATTCTACCCAATTCAGCACCATAGATACTATTGTGACTTAAAATTATTAATAATGTGTTGTGATGTCTTTCAGGGAAGGTTTTAGGAACCTGGACTGGTTTTACGTTTTTTTTAAAAATGTCAGTTTACTTACCTTATAATCTTCTTACAATCTCCTTCGGTAGTGAAGTAAGCGAGAATAAGGTGCAATAATTTATATTTTAATATTTTTATTATAACGTACTGTTTACACACGAACTCGGAGATGATTGATTTGTTCCCCGTTTTATATATTTTTTCATGTATGGTCATAATACCGTTTTGGCTTATTGGTCACTATGAAATAGAAGCGATTCGATTTCTTATAACACATACTGAAGAAGAAAACCGTTTCTCCTTTTAATTTGTTGTCTCTGTTATACTTCCTTCGTGCGAGAAAAGTTTCATCTACTTCCATGGTTGTTCGGGGGTCCTTCTATTTGGCTCTTTTTAAAAAGTATTTTTTTAAAAAGAGTACTTTCTTGATTGGTACTCTTGGAAGAGGGGGAAAGGAGTGTTCTCGAACTTTGCCTCTTTTAGTTTCGTGTTACAGAACCATGTATTACACTAGTATAAAATAATGAATTCAGCACGACCCGCTCGGGAGAGTAATACTCCCGGAAGTACGTTTTTCCGCGCGCTACTCTAGACAGCTGTTTTACGCGCTGTCCTAGCCAGTTGTTTTAAGTTGGTCACAAAATTTATATCATGAAGTAAATGGGGAACAAAACGACCCTATATCATGGAGTACAAGGGCATAAGTACTACAACTACTTATCTGCATAAAAATAAATAAATCACTTTTTTAAGTATTATTTTCATATTATTTTAATTTAATAAGTGTCATAAAAATGTAAAAAGAAATGTAAAAAAAAAACTTTCCTCGGGCGGGGTTTGAACTCGCGCCAAAAGAGTATTTTATTACTAGCATATAGCACTAGCCCACTCGGCCACTAAGGATGACAACAGCGTATCAGAGATTGTGTTTGTTGTCTGCTATTTGAATGCAACGTGGCAAGAAGTGAATAACGCCAACCAATCAGAAATGTGTTTCTCGTTTCTACTTTCGGGAGCATTACTCTCCCGAGCTAGTCCTAATTCAGCCCCTTTTGTTTCAATTTGGTACTATTTTTCAGCCCACTCCAGAGCTAGAATTGTGGCAACACTGCTTTTGTGAAAAAGTTGGTACAATTCTACCCAATTCAGCACCATTTAACGAATACTTGTCACATTTTCAAAAGTGTCAGTAAGACTTCTCCTACATCTCACGTTACTTATACTGTGAGTTAAACTCTTTAAAAAAAAATTCTGTTGAACATTCATTCTGTGACGTTGCACCGCATAACGCTACGAACTTTGTGTGTCTATTATCAACCTTTGGTCGTGAAATAAGCGAGAATATGGTGCAACAATTTATATTTTAATATTTTATTATAATGTACTGTTTACACACGAACTCGGAGATGATTGATTTGTCCCTTGTTTTATATATTTTTTTTTTCATATATGTCCATAGTACTGTTTCGGTTCATTGGTCACTTTGAAATAGAGATGCGCTTGGTTTCCTTACAATGCATACGGAAGATAACTGTTTTTCCCTTTTAATTTGCGGCCTCTGTTATACTTCCTACGTGCGGGAAAAGTTTCATCTACTTTCATGGTTATTCGGAGTCCCCAATTTGGATGTTTTTAAAAATTAATTTTTAAGAAGAGCACTTTCTTGATTTGGAATCTTGGAAAAGAGGGGAGGAAGTGTTCTAGAACTTTACCTCTTTTAGTTTCATGTTATAGAACCATATATTACACTAGTATATATAAAAAATAATTCAGCCCTTTTTGTTTCAATTTGGTACTATTTTTCAGCCCACTCCAGAGCTAGGACTGTGGCAACACTGGTCATATTGCACATCAGTAGCGTACCCAGGAATTTATTTCGGGGGGGGGTTCAAACTAAATATGAAGCTATTTTATATTAAAATTGCTAAAATTGCCCCTAAAATTAGGCTAAATTTTTAAAAAGTCGAAATTTCGGGGGGGGTCCGGACCCCCGTGTCCCCCCCTTCCGTACGTCCCTGTTGCACATTGTTCATATAAGGATCTCTGCATTAGTCCCACTCGTATCACAAGGCGTATGTTATCACATACTACTTCCAGACGTCATTATAAAAATATAACTCCACGGTCTACAAGGTAATATTTACTGTCAATTGCTCCTGTCTCGGAAATATTCTACGCTCACACTTAAATGTCACTGACGTTGGACACTCCACTCTACACTGACGTCGTATTCAATCTCAGTCACATGGCAGCATTTGTCGCGAAGTTATTGCTTCCGATTTGAATCACCCGTCTTCCGAAATCGATCGGAATAACCCACTTCTACTATAATTATAACCATTGTTTTAAAGTTGTAGATGTAAATAAACAATATGTTCTTTCACATTTTTGTCAACAGGACGCAACCAATCCTTGAATTCAGGGATAATTTCACATTGTTTCCGGCACTTTTGTTCATATTTTGGAATCGTAATAGTTTCGAAATAATTAACCCTACAGTACTTACGTTATGCTTTTTTTTTTAAAAAAAAAAAAAGGAAAAGTGCAGAATAATAAACAAGAATCCCAAAGGACAAATTATTTACGTATCTATAGCTTGTCTCGTTGCTATCGGTAACGCTGCATTACTTGTGCCTCTCAAAGGAAATTCTGCAAACTAAAGGACATGCAGGCTGGAATTGTTCTCTCGGACAGATAGCAATGCAAAATTATTGACGATAGTTACGCTGTATTCCCTAACTCGTCATCACTTAGTGCTGATTGAAACAAACAGAAAAAAGGAACGTAATTGCTTTGAACTAATAATGCTTCTCTACCAGCGTTGCCAGACTCACAGCTCGGAATTATTCCAAAACCTGATCGAAATTATGCTAGATTTGGTCAAATTATGCTAGATACTCGTAATTACTAATTCAGGAGTTTTAAAAGTAAAATACACAAAGTTGAGATACGATAACGTAACTTAAAATACGCAGAGCGCAAGAATGTGTGGATAGAACTCAATACGCCACCAAAGCTTTAATTCAACTAAACTAGTGCAGTCGTTGCCAGACTCAATGGCGTATATATCGTATAAATGAATGCAAAGTGTTTGTTTACATATTTTGAAAGAAAATTACCTCGCAGCATAAACGGAGTTGGGAATTGTCTGCTGGTGGGCAGATTTTTGGTCGGTCTCGGACCTTTCATTTCAGGAATAAAGATGGCCATGAAGTCAGAAATAAAGACGGTGAAGTTGTCAAAACGTTGGGGGGAGAATGGCCCCCATAGCTCCACCCATGTCTCGCAGTTACAGGATTAGAAAGCCGTTTCTAACTTACTTCGGAAAATGAGACTGCCTTTATGGTTTACCGACTCTATGAATCAATGGGAGAGAATACATTTCTGCCGTTCTTTTTCTTCCCACGACCAACTTCTTTCTCATCTCCAGGTTTTGCGGCTTTTTGATAAACTTGCTGAAATTATGCTAGATTTGGGCAGGATGCCAAAAGCAAGATGATAGATGCTAAAGACATGCGAATTATGCTAGATCTAGCATCATTATGCTAGATCTGGCAACGCTGTTCTCTACAGATTAACAGGTTGTTTGCAGCAAAAAGTCGCTAGATTTGTATGTAAGTCAATAACTCGTCATTCAAAAATCATCAAAAAAAAGTCGCCAATCGAAAAACATTAATTTTTGTCGCTATCGTGGAGATTGAATCCCCTAGATTTAAAGTATGTTTGTTTTATCTTGGCACATTTCCCACCAATGCACTTGGTTGGCTTTTAAATATTTTCTGCTAGCACTCACGTGAACGTTTTAATCCAATAGACGCCTTATTGGCTTTGTCGTGTAGGTGACGTTAGTTGTCAGCCAGCCCATCAAATGAGGTCATTGCTATTTGGCGGGTAGTTGAAGTGCTTAGTTGCCACACGCAAACAAGTGTGTTACAGTGATTTGAGAGTGGTGTAGCGTTTTGTTGTTTCCTAGCGTATTGTAACTCACAACATAACCGTGGCGTGGGAAGAACGCGTTGCAGACAGATTCATCCTTTCGGCGGAAGCGTGCCAAGATAAAACAAACGTACTCTAGCGACTTTCTCCCCAAATTGGCAACACTACTTCAAAGTTGGGTAACTCAAAGAGACAAAAAAGAACATTGTCTCCTCATTTTACCGTCTCTCTTGTCCGATTGTCAGTAGTTTCCGCCATAACTTATAAGTTTTGTTGTACGATTATCAAAATGTTGAAATTTCTAGCACTCTATATTTTTCTTACGATTTTATTTCGTATTATTCTAGTCTCGCGTGGAAATTCGAGAGACAAGACATAAATTTCAGTAGACGAGATGATAAACCCTTAAGTCTCATCTCGTGTTCTGCCGATTCTTGCGGATCGCTACACTGACAAATTATTTTGTTAATTTGTACTTCACAAATTTCTTTCGACATAGTTATTTATAATAGGCTAATTCCAAATTATTTCACGCGTCACTTCATTAGTAGAGTTTCTGGGTAAGATACCTAATATCGCCGTGTTACTGGTATGAAAAGGATATGTGGAGTTGAGAATTTTCTTGACAAAAAGAAAAAAAAAAACTAATTTAACGATAAATAAGAAGGGAGTCACGTTGGGATATACCCCTATATGTCACGATAGGATATTTTATAAACATTATCAAATATGTTGGATTTATGTGGAACAAAGTTCACTCAGGGGTATATCCAAAAAAATTCTATGAAACAAAATTATATGAAAGAAAAATTCTAAATACACCAATACAATGTACAGCTCTAAAAACATTGGGAGAGTTCGATTTCTCAAGAAATACTATATATTTATAGTTATTATATGCAGCGGCACAAATCTGTCTTCAACATTGGGGGGGACGAGTAAGACCGTTCCCATAATAATAATAATAATAATAATAATAATAATAATAATAATAATAATAATAATAATAATAATAATAATAATAATAATAATAATAATAATAATAATAAATTATTATTATTATTATTATTATTATTATTATTATTATTATTATTATTATTATTATTATTATTTTGCAATGTCCAAAATATTTATGAAGTTGAAAAAACAATGTTGTGGAGGATCAGAGGAATAGAGTTGTCTTCAACGTTCGGAGGCGGGAAGATTTGAGGCTTATTCTAGGGGACATCAATTTCATCTCATATTCCTGTGTGGCAATCGGACAAAAATCAAATTTCTCCCCAAAAACACATTTCAAATCGGATTATTGGGGGATACAGTCCCCCTCATCCCCCCGCATTTGCGCCAGTGATTATAGGGTGAAACTCAACTCCGTGTTCAGGGAGTTACAAAAAAAGTAATAGTAGCTATACACAATTAAAAATAAAATCTACTGTACTGAAGTACAGTGGCGGCGAAGGGCGGGGCGAGCCGCGCCCCCGCCCCGGGCCCCACTTTATGGAGGCCCCCGAAGGTAGGTAAAAGATAATTAGTAAGGAACCTTGTTAGCATGAGCCGTACAAGGGCCGTCAAGGTTTATAATCCACACTTTCCCTAAATGTAAACGCAATTAACTGTCAATCAATATTACACCAAATAACGGATGAAACAACAGAAATATGTGTCTAATAAAACTAATCAGTTCCGGATTTCCGTACAAGCTAAACAAACTATAATCTTCGGGCCTCACTCGCTTGGGAACCCGCAAGAAATTTAAAAAAAAAAAAAAAACTGAATGTAGATTAAAAATAAATAAAATAAAAGTTTCATTATCTTGGAGGCTTCCAAAGAAATTTAAAGGAAAAAGCTCTGAATATAGGTGAAAAATAAAGTAAATGTTTCATACTCTTGGGGCCCTCCAAAGAATTTTAAAGGAAAAGGCTGAATGCAGGCGAAAAAATAAAACAGACCTTTCACTTTCTTGGGTCTCCCAAGAATTTTTTTTTAAAAATGTTGAATGTAGGTGAAAAATAAATAAAATAAAAGTTCTACTCTCTTGGGGCACCAAAGAAATTTAAAGGAAAAAATGTATGTGGATTAAAATATGAATAAATAAAAGTTTCACTCTGTTCAATAATCTCAGAGAAATTTAAAGGAAAAGCTGAGTGTAGATTAAAATATAATGAAAGTCAAGGTGTATTGTGTTATTTACATTCTAAGGTCTTATGATTAGGGATGGTACCGAGACCGAGACCGAGACGGACTTTTATATACCGAGACGAGACCGAGACCGAGACGGACTTTTAAATACCGAGACGAGATCGAGACAGACCTCTATAAATCGAGACGAGACCGAGACGAGACTTAGGTCAGTCTCGAAAGTCTCGGTCTCGTCTCGAATATTGATATTGATGGATACTAAAATTGCCTTCACTCAAAACTTGTTTCGTTGCTGTGTTAGATAATATGAGAACGGTTGACTGATGTACACTGGCGTATTTAGGGGGTGGTTATCGGGCTCAAACCCCTCCCGAAATAAATTTGTGATATTTTTTTTTTTTTTTTTTTTTTGCATTGCACGTACAACGCAAATGTTTCTTACTCGCTCCTCAAGCCTCTCCAGAAACAAAATCCACTGCTGATGCAAATAGGATTCTCTCTGTCTCTCTGTCTGTCTCTCTCTCTCTCTCTCTCTCTCTCTCTCTATATATATATATATATATATATATATATATATATATATATATATATATATATATATATATATATATATGGTATATATATATGGTATATATATATGGTATATATATATGGTCGCGGTTGCTACCCAGGTCCGCCCTGCATAGGTTCCCGGGGCCCAACTTTAATTTTAAATGGAAGCAAGGGCTGAGTTGTACCTCGTTCGATAGACCTTGAAAAACTAAAAAGCGTTGTGGCAAAAGATCTTTCATATCGGGCACTGTATTCAAAATGGCCGACAAGACATGTTTCCTCTATCAGATACAGTAAAACGTGCAGTACCACTAATATGAAAACGATTGAACATAAATGAACCGAACAAAAACTCAAATAGAAAATGTCATGTGGCACATCGATTGATATTATCGCGGAGGCTCCCAGGGCCACCCTTCATGGTGGCCCAGGGCGCAACCTCAAAATTGTAAATGGAAACATGGGGTGAGTGATACCTCTTTCAACATATCTTTAAAAACTAAATAGTGCTGTTGCAAAAGATTGTTCATATGGGTCACCGTTTTCAAAATGACCACCAAGACAAGGTACCTACATCAGGTAAAACGTCCAGTATCACTAATATGAAAACATCAGAACAAATATTCGAATAGGAAATCACAGAGGGTATTTATCATTCTATAGCTCGGGAATGTTGCAACAGTCGAAAAGATGATTAGAGTGAAAGTGCCATAATGGAAAGGAAGAAATCTAACTCCTAGAAAAGTATCGCTCCAACCTCACTCTGTACGTGAGTGAAGCGGGAAGGATCGGTGAAATTGCAAATGAGAGCCTTAGTTTTTGCAAATTGTATCTATGAAACAAAGTTATTTGAAATGTGTTTTTATAAGAGATAAATGTCTCTGTAATGGGATAAAGTATGTAAAATTCTTGTTAAATGGTACCTTCCATTTTGATTGCAGGCAATGGTTGATGCAAAAATGAATCAACTGAAATGCGAAACCAATTCGAACAATGCAATTTTAGAACAATGTTTACAAACGTTGGTTTTGTTCAACAGTCGTCTGCATGATATTAGTTCGCTTCTTTTCCTTCTATGTCTTCTTGCATGTGATAGAATATGAGTTTCACTGAGATGTCTACAGTTACATTCCGAATAACTTTCAACGGTAATTTCAGTTGTGATCCTTAGTAACGAAACGGTACATACTGATGCAAATATGTCCCAAAAATCTTGCACGCATTGCATTAAATTATCAGGGGCGGGCAAAATGTTGTTAAACTTGAATTTCACCTTATTTTTTATTCACCTTATTTCACTTTATTTTCATTCACCTTATTTCACTTTATTTTTATTCATTATAGTACCAGTCATTTGTACACACAAGTGTTTCAGACAAACCAAATCTATTGCAAATAAAAGTGAGGTTCTCATTTGAGATTTTACCATTCATTCCCGCTTCACCCACTTACGGACAGAGTTCGGAAAGATAATTTTCTATCATTTCCTCTTTTGCATCATGTTAATTATACTTTAATAATCTTTGTCTCCGTTGCATTATACCAGGCACGTAGCCAAGGGGTGGGTCCGGGGGGTCCGGAACCCCCCTTCGAGATCATATATGAAAAAAATTAACAAAGGATGAAATAAAAAGAAGCGAGAAAAAAAAGAATCAGCCTTAAAAGTATAAAACTACAGCAAACGTTTGGTTACTCCTTCTTATGCGGAACTTTGTGTGTAGGAAAGGAAAGGGGTTCAATCTAAAAATTTATATTATTTGAACGGACCTTTTCGAATTCCATTTAGCTTCATGCTAAATCTATGGACTACAAATGACAATCAATAAACCTGTTCTATCAGGTAGATTCTCAGATAGAACTTAAGAAATGCCAACAATCACCAGAGCCTGGCAACATAAATTCCAGTTACACTTTAAAGTAATTTTAATTTCGCGGCAACACTAATCCATTTTATAGGATGTGTTTATCGCCGAAAGAGATCTCATTGCTATCTTTGACGGCATTAATCGAAGATAAGAAAAAGAAGAAGGAAGAAGACAACAAGAACCGAGTTCGAATTACCTACGAAGACTGTATATTTTTCAATATTTTTTAAATATTATTTTACCTCAGATTTCTTTATAGTTTGTTATTAAAAGATTAATATATCCTCATTTTATTGTCCTAACAAACTAATATGGGCGTGTTGCCAGTAAAATAGTTTAGATTGATTGAGCCCCTGGTGTGTAACCACAGTATTTCAAGTCACGACCCCCCTTCCCTCATTACAAAATCCTCGATAAACGAACCAATATATGTTGCCAGTAAAATAGTTTAGAATTATCGAACCCCTGGTGTGATAACCACAGTATTTCATGTCATGGACCCCCCTATTACGAAATCCTGGCTACGTGCCTGATTATACTCGAGCCGTGGAATGATAAATACCCTCTTTGCTTTCCTATACGAGTTTTATTCTGTTCATTTATCTCCAACTATTTTCATATTAGGGATCTAGTGGTACTGGACGTTTTATCTGATACAGGCACCATGTCTTGGCAGCCATTTTGAAAACGGTGACCCATATGAAAAATCTTTTGATACAATACTGTTTAGTGTTTCAAAATTTATCCAACAACGTATCACTTGACCCATATTTCGGTTCAAAATTTCTAAGTTTCGCCCCCTTGAAAGGCAGCCGTGGATCACTGTGAGAACATCACTCGACGCGCCCCATGCCTTTCCTGTTTCACTTTCTGACTGTTCGTTTATCTCCAACTGTTTTCATATTAGTGGTACTGGACGTTTTATCAGATACAGGCACCATGTCATTGCGGCCATCTTGAATACGGTGACCAATATGAAAATCTTTTGCCACAACGCTTTTTACTTTTTAAAGATCTACGGAACAAGGTATTACTCGCCCCATGTTTCCACTTAAAATTTTAAAGTTTGGCCCTGGTACCCCATGAAGGGTGGCCCCGGGAGGCGCCGCGACAACACCATCAGGTGTGCCCCATGGCATTTCCTATTTGAATTTTTGTTCGGTTCATTTATGTTCAACCGTTTTCGAGATATCCCCTGTGGAAAGATTAAAATGGGCCATCCTGTACATATATATATATATATATATATATATATATATATATATATATATATATATATATATATATATATATAGCCGCGGACCCAGTATATGATCAAGGGAGGGGCTAAACCATGGTTTGCCGCTTTATCCAGTGTAAAGAAAGTAGGATTGAAACCCATTTTATCCAGTGTATACCTGAGCGTTAAGGGGGGCTATAGTCCCTATAGCCCTCCCCTATGATCTGCGATATATATATATATATATATATATATATATATATATATATATATATATATATATATATATATATATATATTAAAAATGCTGAAATTTTGTACCAAGATGGGAAATTCTTCTAGATTCTCTGCAATATCACTAGATGAACAATGTTGCTAAAAGCAAAATAAAGTTGTATTTTCTCAAATTGCGCTACGTAGAGTATTACATATTTCTAATTTAGTTATTTAACAAAACCACAATAGCCCATACATTATTTAGTGTAACAAAGGACAACACAGTGTCATTAACATCAACATTTTGGAAATCTCTAATAACTCAAATGGCATGGACGGTGCAATGCGCATCAACTGTATCTTAGCGTCAAATACTGTGATCATGGTATAATATATTTCGAATGAATGAGGGAACAAAGTTACAAGAAACGGAAAATTTAAATATTTCTAAATTTTCTTTACTTTACTTCGAAAACGCGCTGACATCACGTCTCATCATGCATGCAGATGCTTCCAAAAGACTTAAATGCTTATAGCGCCATTTACAACAATTGGTATTTCAAATCGTTTCAGACACCAAACACATTGGTAATGATTATTATACTGCCTAAAATGACGTATTTGTACTAAATTTTTATAATGATTATTGCTTTCCTTTGCTTCTATAACATTACAACAATAGTTTTTGATGGTTTTAATTAAAACAAATGACAGTTACACTATTTTAAGCAGCGTTGCTCACTTAAATAAATTGCTAATTATTATTCTAAATATGTGCAAATAACGTAGAACTGCAAGATATTTTAAAATTACTCGTAGTTTGTTTTATGGTGCAAGAATGCTTTCAAGAGAAGACGTTTTTCATGGTCTTTGGGCTACTTATAATGTTAATGTTTAAGTCTTCGTTCCAGCAATACATGTAAATGCAAATTGTAACTGAAATTAAATGTAACTGATACATTTTCAGTAACACTAGTTGTTCCCCCTAAGCCTTAGGCCTGGTGCACACTTTAGATTAAGACCGTGCTTAATTAAAAGTTCTAATTACACACTAATTACATTTCACTTGCTTTAGTTTGACCACCGATCACATCAAACTCGATCAATACCATATAGCTATATGCAATTATTCAAGGACTTACAGTTAGTAATACACAATGTTCACTTTTGTTTTGTTTTGTTTTAGTTTAACGTCCCACATTATGCTAGGGCGGCTAAAGAAGACGTGGAGCTAATGATTATACTGGAATCCGAACCACTTCGGTCGTTCAACTTTACCCCTACCGGAAATCGAACTTGAGACCACGCGAACCAAAATCAAGAGTGCTAGCCGCTAGACCAAATGGGGGTTCTCACATTATGTTGATTTAAATCATTCAGTCAGTGTTGCCAGATCCGAAGATTAAAAAGTAGCGTGTCTGTACTCCGAAAGAAGCGAATTCGAACTATTATAGCCCAAATATATAGAATTGAATACTGATGATGCTAATGAAATAATTTAATATGAACTGGAAAATTTGCTGGACATATTGCAAGAAGAAATTATGATCGACGGACGAAAACAATTCTAGATTGGACACCACAATACAAAAACAGCCTAGGAAACCTCCGCATACAAGAAGGTGTGATGAAATCAAGAGCCACTGAGGAGTAACCTGGAAAAGAATTGCCCAAGTTAGATAGTTGTGGACTTGGAAAGACCTTCATCCAGCAATGGATTGATAATGGTTGATTATGATGATGGTGATGATTTTATTATATCTAAACCTCGTAGGTAAACTAAACCAAGTCATAATTTCGTAATTTTACAGAAGCGAAAAACTGGTTCCTCAACTAAGACTATATATACGTATAACTTTTACTAGGTAAGGTAGGGTAAAAATGGGTCCAAAATTTAATGAAAGTCATAGAGCGAAAAAAGTATTTTTGACTATTCAATCCATCATGTTGCAGCAAAACTACGAAAATTAATACAAAAGAAAACTAGAAAGTTAAGAATCACTTGTTTTGGCGAGTGAGAAAAAAAAGATACAGATAACTTGAATTACCTATATACTTATATAATATGTATGTCCATGATTCGCAAGTAATTTTTAATCAATATAAAATTTCAACGTAATGAACGCACGATTAGTTTTCTCGAATAAAGATTGCATGCACCGTTGAGAGCTAAGGAATTAGATTAATCTATGTTATGGCACTGGATATGTGCTTACGTAATGCATTACGACCTTATGAACTTGTACAATCCGCGGCAAAAAACCTGCAACATCATAATATAAGTTTATTGTGAAACTACACCTAACAGCACAGGGAATGAACATAATGTCTAAGTGGAACGAATCACGCCAGGATAAACCTCGGCCTCCTCCCATGCACACTTATTTTAGAGCAAAAGACTTCGTGATTTCACAATAAACTTATATGCTCATGTTGCAGGTTTTTTGCCGCGGATTGTATAAGAAACAGAATGCACTTAAAATGAGACGCGAATTATACGAAACATCGGACTTTGAATCTAACCTGTTTTGTGATCCAACTCGAGACCTCACATAGCAAAGATGATTGTAGTAGCTCCCACCACAAGGTTCAGGACGTTCGTGTTATAAAGTGTCAATTAAACACGGAGATGTGAAATGGTAATAAAGCATTTCATCAATTTCAAACAAAATACGTATATTGTAGTAATAATTTACCCTATTAATAATTTACCCTATTTGTTAAGATAATGAACGTTAAATTTTGTTTTTAAAATGACAGTCAAAGCAGAATGTATTGAATAATAAATGAGAAATTGTAAAGTTTCAATTTCGGTACGATTAAATACATTCGTGCTGTTATGTGTTGCGTTATCCGTTAGGAGGCATTGAACAATTCTGAATCAAAGGAAGGAAATAAGCTACTGTATAGTACTGGAGTTAATTTAATAGAATTTAATTGTATAGGCAGTTCTGAGGCTATATGAGACAAAGTCTATTGCTGAAAGTGAAATATGGGTTATATTAGGGTTTTAGGGTGATATACCCACTGATCATTGAACCTGGAATACGCGCATGGAAAGTATTAGCACTAGCAAATTAGCTATGAAGAGGTACACCATACCATAATTCTAAGTCAAAATGAAAGGAAAAAATAAGCGGAAACGACAGACTGTACGAGAATAATACTTTCACTATTTTAATTTCACACTATTTATTTCGAGACTTTCGAGACGAGACCGAGATTTGGTACTCGAGACCGAGACCGAGATCGAGACAAGCATCTGTTGACCGAGACCGAGACGGTGATTTTTTACTCGAGACGAGACCGAGACCGAGACCGTTATTTATCAACCGAGACGAGACCGAGGCTGTACAAAGTCTCGTCTCGATACCATCCCTACTTATGATGCAAGTAATGGGGCCCTATCTGCTAGCCTGCTCCCTAAACTATCACTGTTTATTTATTTATTTATTGATATATCAGTTCAAGAGAAGGGTAAAAAGAAGGGATCAACGTACACTCACTGGACAAAAAATTAGTCACCATTGTGCAGAAGGAGAGATGAATCGTAAAGCCTGTACAGATGGCGCAGCAGTCGAGTTACGTGCACAACTGTGCACGCACTGCCTCTACGGAACCATAAGGCACCTTCAGTCAGTGAGACAAGTGTGTTGCAAGTGGACAGTGTCCGTCAAAATGGGTAAAAGTAACGATGTAACAGACTGTCAAAAAGGGGCAATAGGGATGGTATCGAGACGAGACGAGACGAGACTTTGTACAGTCTCGGTCTCGTCTCGGTTGATAAATAACGGTCTCGGTCTCGGTCTCGTCTCGAGTAAAAAATCACCGTCTAGGTCTCGGTCTCGTCTCGGTCAACAAATGCTTGTCTCGATCTCGGTCTCGGTCTCGAGTACCAAGTCTCGGTCTCGTCTCGAAAGTCTCGAAAGTCTCGAAATAAATAGTATAAAATTAAAATAGTGAAAGTATTATTCTCGAACAGTCTGTCGTTTCCCCTTATTTTTCCTTTCATTTTTGACTTATGTGTGTATTCCAGTTCAATGATCAGTGGGTATATCACCCTAAAACCCTAAT
Source organism: Thermobia domestica (assembly GCF_964235325.1). Classification (NCBI taxonomy): domain Eukaryota; kingdom Metazoa; phylum Arthropoda; class Insecta; order Zygentoma; family Lepismatidae; genus Thermobia; species Thermobia domestica. The sequence continues at coordinate 28,368,136 of NC_137465.1, forward strand.
AGTAACCCATATTTCACTTTCAGCAATAGACTTTGTCTCATATAGCCTCAGTACTGCCTATACAATTAAACTCTATTAAATTAACTCCAGTACTATACAGTAGTTTATTTCCTTCCTTTCAATCAGAATTGATCAATACCTCCTAACGGATAACGCAACACATACCAGCACGAATGTATTTAATCGTACCGAAATTGAAACTTTACAATTTGTCATTTATTATTCAACACATTCTGCTTTGATTGTCATTTTCAAAACAGAGTATAACGTTCATATCTTAACAAATAGGGTAAATTATTACTACAATATAGGTATTTTGTTTGAAATTGATGAAATGCTTTATCACCTTTTCACATCTCTGTGTTTAATTGACACTTTATAACACGAACGTCCTAAACCTTGTGGTGGGAGCCACTACACTCATCTTTGCTATCTATGGTCTCGGGTTGGATTAGAAAACAAGTTAGATTCAAAGTCCGATGTTTCGTATAGCTCGCGTCTCATTTTAAGTGCATTCTGTTTCTTATACAAGTTCATGAGATCGTAATGCAATACATAAGTACATATCCAGTGCTGTAACATAGATTAATCTAATTCCTTAGCTCTCAGCGGTGCATGCAATCTTTATTCGAGAAAATTAATCCTGTGTTCATTACGTTGAAATTTTATATTGATTGAAAATTACTTGCGAAACATGGACATACATATTATATAAGTATATAGGTAATTCGAGTTATCTGTATCTATTTTTTCTCACTCGCCAAAACAAGTGATTCTCAACTTTCTAGTTTTATTTTGTATTAATTTTCGTAGTTTTGCTGCAACATGAAGGATTGAATAGTCAAAAAGACATTTTCGCTCTACGACTTTCATTAAATTTTGGATCCATTTTTACCCTACCTTATGTAGTTTATATATATATATATATATATATATATATATATATATATATATATATATATATATATATATATATATATGAACTTTAGAGGTAGACTATGCTAAGTCACTTTTGGGCCGAAATTGAGTTAAGAATGCTTTCTTTAATAGACTATGTTCTTTCTAGTGGTGTAATAAGGTAACTTTGTAAGCATCCTACAACTTTGTAACTACTTAGTAAGTTTGAAAAACAGTACTATAGATCTCAGTTGAGGAACCGGTTTTTCGCTTCTGTAAAATCACGAAATTATGACTTGATTTAGTTTACCCTTGAGGTCCAGATATAATAAAATCATCACCATCATCATAATCAACCATTATCAATCCACTGCTGGATGAAGGTCTTTCCAAGTCTTCTTCACAACTATCTAACTCTGGCAATTCTTTTCCAGGTTACTCCTCAGTGGTTCTTGATTTCGTCAAACCTTCTTGTATGCGGAGGTTTCCTAGGCTCTCTTTGTCTCGTGGTATCCAGTCTAAAATTGTTTTCGTCCGTCCATCATAATTTCTTCTTGCAATACGTCCAGCACATTTTCCAGCTCATATTAAATTATGTCATTAGCACCATCAGTATTCATTTCTACATATTTGGGCTACAAATAGTTCGAATTCGCTACTTTCGGAATACAGACACGCTACTTTTTAATCCTCGGATCTGGAAACATGACTGAATGATTTAAATCAACACAATGTGAGGACCCCCATTTGGTCTAGCGGATAGCACGCTTGATTTCGGTTCGCATGGTCCCGAGTTCAATTTCCGGTAGGGGTAATGTTGAACGACCGAAATGGTTCAGATTCCACTATAATCATTAGCTCCACGTCTCCTTTAGCCGCCCTAGCATAACTTTGGGACATCAAGTGAAACAAAACAAAACAAAACAAAAATGAATACTGTGTATTACTAACTGTAAGTCCTTGAATAATTACATATAGCTATATGGTATGGATCGAGTTTGAGGTGATCGGTGGTCCAACTAAAGCAAGTGAAGTGTAATTAGGGTGTCATTATAACTTTTAATTAAGCAGGTCTTAACCTAAAGTGTACACCAGGCCTAAGGCTTAGGGGGAACAACTAGTGTTACTGAAAATGTATCAGTTACATTTAATTTCAGTTACAATTTGCATTTACATGTATTTCTGGAACGAAGACTTAAACATTAACATTATAAGTAGCCCAAAGACTATGAAAAACGTCGTCTCTTGAAATCATTCTTGCACCATAAAACAAATTACGAGTAATTTAAAAATATTTTGCAGTTTATCTACGTTATTTGCACATATTTAGAATAATATTTAGCAATTTATTTAAGTGGGCAACACTGCTTAAAATAGTGTAACTGCGACTTGTAATTAAAACCACCAAAAACTATTGTTGTAATGTTATAGAAGCAAAGGAAAGCAATAATCATTATAAAAATTTAATACAAATACGTCATTTTAAGCAATATGACCACCACTACCAATGTGTTTGGTATCTCTAAAACGATTTGAAATAACAATTGTTGTAAATGGCGTTATAAGAATTTAAGTCTTTGGGAAGCATCTACATGATGATACCATACCATGAGACTCCATACCATTTGAGTTATTAGAGATCTCCAAAATGTTGATGTTAGTGATACTGTATTGTCCTTTGTTATACTAAATAATGTATGGGCTATTGTGGTTTTTGTATTTTGCTTTAGCAACATTGCTTGTTTATCTAGTCCCCGCCAAGTGAACTTTTGTGGTGGACAAACACCGTGTGCGTGGGTTTTCTCGGGGTTCTCCCGTTTCCTCCCACTTTCTTCATTCCACCATTTCATTCATTACTCATCATCACCGTCTCCTTTAGCCTACCCGGCATAATCGTGGGACGTAAAACTCAAAGATTTCATTTCATTTTCATTTTTGTTTATCTAGTGGTTTTGCAATCTAGAAGAATTTTCCGACTTGGTACAAAATTTCAGCATTTTTAGTATACATATATATATCGCAGATCATGGGGGAAGGCTATAGGGACTATAGCCCCACTTAACGCTTAGGTATACACTGGATAAAATGGGCTTCAATCCTACTTTCTTTACACTTGATAAAGCAGTAAACCATGGTTTATTTATTTATTTATTTATTTATTTAGAAAACAACACAACAGGCTTAATGCCTAATTATAGTGTCGTATAATACATACATATACATATATACTTTTACCCGTACAATAAATCAATGCACTTCGAGTGTCAGGTACTCGGTAATAATCTTGTTTCTAAATACATATTCTGACATACTGAATATATCTAATACATCAGTTTTATGACTTAATTCATTGTAGGAGTCACACATTCTCCACAGCGGAGATTTACTGAGAATATTTGTTCGTGCCCTTTCACAGAAGCCCCTCCCTTGATCATATACTGGATCCGTGGCTGTATATATATATATATATATATATATATATATATATATATATATATATATATAGAGAGAGAGAGAGAGAGAGAGAGAGAGAGAGAGAGAATGAGAGGGGGGGGGGATGGCCCATTTTAATCTTTCCATGAAGATATCTCGAAAACGATTGAACATAAATGAACCGAACAAAAACTCAAATAAGAAATACCATGGGGCACACCGAACGGTTTTGTCGCGGTGCCTCCCGGGCCCGCCTTTCATGGGGTCCCAGAACCAAACTTTAAAATTTTAAATGAAAACATGGGGCGAGTAACACCTCGTTCCATAGATCTTTAAAAAGTAAAAAGCGTTGTGGCAAAAGAATTTTCATATCGGTAACCATATTCAAGATGGCCGCCAAGACGTGGTGCCTGTATCTGATAAAACGTCCAGTACCACTAATATGAAAGCAGTTGGAGATAAACGAACAGTCAAAAAGTGAAACAGGAAGGGCATGGGGCGCGTCTAGTAATGTTCTCGCAGTGCTCCTAGGGCTACCTTTCAAGGTGGCCAAACTTAGAAATTTGAAACCGAAATATGGGTCAAGTGATACGTGTTTGGATAAATCTTGAAACACTAAACACTGTTGTGGCAAAAGATTTTTCATATGGGTCACCATTTTCAAAATGGCAGCCAAGACATGGTGCCTGTATCTGATAAAACGTCCAGTAGTACTAGACCCCTAATATGAAAATAGTTGGAGATAAACGAACAGAATAAAACTCGTATAGGAAAGCACAGAGGGTATTTATCATTCCACTGCTCAAGTTAAATGCAACGGAGAAAAAGATTATTAAAGTATAATTGATATGATGTAAAAGAGGAAATGATAGAAAATTATCTTTCCGAACTCTGTCCGTAAGTAGGTGAAGCGGGAATGAATGGTAAAATCTCAAATGAGAACCTCACTTTTATTTGCAATAGATATGGTTTGTCTGAAACACTTGTGTGTACAAATGACTGGTACTATAATGAATAAAAATAAAGTGAAATTCAAGTTCAACAACATTTTGCCCGCCCTTGATAATTTAACGCAATGCGTGCAAGATTTTTGGGGCATATCTGCATCAGTATGTACCGTTTCGTTACTAAGGATCACAGCTGAAATTACCAAAGGATCACAGCTGAAATTACCAAGTTATTCGGAATGTAACTGTGGACAACATCTCAGTGAAACTCATATTCTATCACTTGCAAGAAGACATAAAAGGAAAAGAAGCGAACCAATATCATGAAGACGACTGTTGAACAAAACCAACGTTTTAAATATTGTTCTAAAATTGCATTGTTCGACAATTTTGTTTCGCATTTCAGTTGATTCATTTTTGCATTAAATCATTGCCTGCAATCAAAATGGAAGGTACCATTTAACAAGAATTTTACATACTTTATCCCTTTACAGAGACATTTATCTCTTATAAAAACATATTTCAAATAACTTTGTTTCGTAGATACAATTTGCAAAAACTAAGGCTCTCATCTGCAATTCCACCGATCCTTTCCGTTTCACTCACTTACGGAGGTTGGAGCAATAATTTTCTAGAAGTTAGATTTCTTCCTTTCCATTATGGTACTTTCACTCTAATCATCTTTTTGACTGTTGCAACATTCCCGAGATATAGAATGATAAATACTTTCTGTGATTTTCTATTCGAATATTTGTTCTGGTGTTTTCATATTAGTGATACTGGACGTTTTATCTGATGCAAGTACCATGTCTTGGTGGTCGTTTTGAAAACGGTGATCCATATGAACATCTTTTGCAATAGCACTCTTTAGTTTTTAAAGATATGTCGGACGAGGTATCATTCACCCTATGTTTCCATTTACAATTTTGAAGTTGCGCCCTGGGCCCCCATGAAGGGTGGCTGGCCCTGGGAGCCTCTGCGACAATATCAATCGATGTGCCACATGACATTTTCTATTTGAGTTGTTGCTCCGTTCCTTTATGTTCAACCGTTTTCATATTAGTGGTACTGCACGTTTTACTGTATCTGGTAGAGGCAACATGTCTTGGCGGCCATTTTGAATACAGTGCCCGATATGAAAGATCTTTTGCCAGAACGCTTTTTAGTTTTTAAAGATGTATCGAACGAGGTACCACGAGTGCTTCCATTTAAAATTAAAGTTGGGCCCTGGGAACCCATGCAGGGCGGTCCTGGGTGGCACCGCGACCATATATATATATATATATATATATATATGGAGAGATAGAGAGAAAAAGAATTATATTTGCATCAGCAGTGGATTTTGTTTAGGGAGAGGCTTGAGGAACGAGTAAGAAACATTTGCGTTGTACGTGCAATGCAAAAAATGATCACAAATTTATTTTGGGAGGGGTTTGAGCCTGATAACCACCCCCTAAATACGCCACTGTACATCAGTCAACCGTTCTCATATTACCTAACACAACAACGAAACAAATTTTGAATGAAGGCAATTTTAGTATACATCAATATCAATATTCGAGACGAGACCGAGACTTTCGAGACTGACCTAAGTCTCGTCTCGGTCTCGTCTCGATTTATAGAGGTCTGTCTCGATCTCGTCTCGGTATTTAAAAGTCCGTCTCGGTCTCGGTCTCGTCTCGGTATATAAAAGTCCGTCTCGGTCTCGGTCTCGGTACCATCCCTACAGGGGCAATCGTGTTTGGAAGTGCCCATGGCCATACGGTGAGGGAAGTTGCTGGATTTGTTGGTGTTTCGCAGCGAACTGTTCAACGCGTGTACAAGCAGTGGTTCATACACGTGGCCACGAAACACGGCGTTAGAATTGTGGTCGGAAGAAGATCATGACTGAAACGGACCGAAGACGCGTTTCTCGGCTTGTGAATGAAAATCGGTTCCAAACCCGACAGGAATTGCTGCAGACAGTGAATGCAGGTCCATCCCAACCTGTTAGCGAAAGAACATTACGACGGGAACCGCATGCATTGAACATTTGGAGTCGGCACCTCCCAAGGGGCCATTGCTCACACAGGCACATAAAGCTGCGCATCTTCAATGGGCCAGAAATCACCACACGTGGACAGTAGCTGACTGGCGGAAGGTAATGTGGTCTTACGAATCACGTTTTTGCTTGTATTCCAATGACGCACGTCGTCGAGTGCACCGAAAGCCACATGAAGCATTTCATCCTGAATGTGTGCAAGGACATGTTCAAGCCGGAGGTGGGTCTGTGATGTTTTGGGGGTGTTTTCCTTATCATGATTTGGGCCCAATGAACCAGCATGTGTATTTGAACATTCTGGATGAGTAAGTGTTGCCTTTCAGTCAACATCTTCATGATGAGTATGCTGTGGAGACTCCTATTTTTTAAGACGACAACAGCAAAGTTCATAGGGCTGGAACAATTTGTGCGTGGTATGATGAACACTCCCGAACCCTCTTCCATCTAGATTGGCCTGCAAAGTCACCAGACTTGAACCCCATCGAGAATCTGTGGAACATGTTGGAACAGCAGGTAAAACGCCGAAATCGGCATCCACGCAGTTTGGCGTATTTGCGCGATCAAATCCTGAACGGGTGGCTTCAACTGGATGTGACATACCTGCAAAACCTTGTGGACTCGCTTCCAAACCGAATCCAGGCGGTTATCAAAGCCAGAGGTGGTGTTACACGCTATTAATTACTGCTGTTCACGAATTCTTGAGGGGTGACTAATTTTTTGTCCGGTGAGTATATATAATGCTTTATTCGGATACTAGCATTCTGTTCCTAATTAAAAGCTCTTTGTTGCAGACGCTCTAGTCGCTGATTCACTTGTTTTCCTTCTGTCTTCATTCTTTTGTCCTTTACAAGTCGAATTTTCAGCGAGCGAAACCCTTTTGCTTAGCTGGTTTCCCCATTTCTGCTCTTGTTTTTATATATATATATATATATATATATATATATATATATATATATATATATATATATATATATATATATATATATATATATATATATATATATATATATATATATATATATATATGAATTTACATTTCAGCCCACAAATTTAGAGTGAAGAAAAAGTTCAATAAGAAAACAAGTGTTCAAATAATCAAAATACTTCAGCATTATATTTAATTCAACTCCTGATTGTTCTCTTTATGGAACACTTGTCTCAAATCATTCGATTTGTTGACATACAACGTGATTCTGTTCAAGTTCGGGAAGCATTTATTGATTTCATCTCTGTCGAAGGAAAGACTGCTGAGAGTATTTCTGATGAAATACTGAAGAAACTTCAATGTGATAGGCTTGGTATTAAGATTCCAGAGGCCAGTCTTGTAATAATCTGGCTACAATGGCCGGGCAATATTCTGGAGTTCAAACTTTCATACGGAATATAAGTCCTTTGGCCATTTTCGTTCCTTGTAATAATAATTCATTGAACCTTGTGCTTACATGCTGCGCACGTTAACGTTCTGGCGGTGACTTTGAAGGAAGCAATGGAACGTTTGTTGGTATTCTTCTCTAGATCTACTCACCGATGGAATGTGGTGCAAAATCACGTAAAGATTGGTCTGAAACGTGAAAATGACACTAGATGGAGATCAAAAGCAGAAGCTTTAAAGGCACTTTCTAGTCAATTGGATGAAGTAATTGATCCGTTGAAAGATCTGCGTAACACTTCGATTGAAACGCTTGATACGACAGGAGATGCTGGTCTTCTTCTTGCAAGCATCCAGTCATTTAACTTCATCACTTTACTATATTTCTGGTCTGCAAATCTCTCATATATTGATCGGATCCAAAAATGCCTTCAATCTCAGGATATGAGTTTCAATCAAACTCTTATTCAGTTACAGAGCCTGGTTAAGACCATTAATATCTGGAGACTTGAGCTGGACAAGGAAATCATATCCACAGCTCAAAGAAGTTGTAGAGCATGGAACATAACTGTGGGTACACACAGTAGAAGGAGATGCTTGCTTGGAGAAGCAAAGAATGAAACCTGACTGCACAGGCCGAAGTGAAGCGCTTTATCAATGAAATTCTAGATGAGATGAGACAACAAATGATCATTTTACTCAGATGCATGACCTGAACGACAGATTTGGATTCCTGTGTTCTATGGCCAACTTTGTGAAGCAGCTAGACGATAAGAGCAAGGAAAGGCTAAAAAATTGTTTCTCTGATTTGGCATTGTTCTACCCGAATGACCTGGACGGTTTATTATTTCAGGACTGTAAGGATTTGATCCGTTCACTAAGGTATGCTCAGAAAGCTAAAGAACAACTTGACTTTTCACCACAAGGTATCCTGAAATATGTATCTTCAATGGGGCTTGAAATTTCTTAAGTTTGGCAACCGCTCTTCAGATTTTGATAACACTGCCCGTATCTGTTGCATCATGTGAACGGTTTTTCATCAAAATGAAATTGATAAAATCATTCTTGAGTTCCACAATGAGTTCCAAAGATTCACGAATCTGGCAATTCTTTCTATATAAAATGAAATAGCATCCACTGGATTCTGATAATATAGTTGAGACTTTCGCTGCTACCAAAGCAAGGAAGGTATCATTCTGAATGTTGGTGGAACACAGATTAATATGGTAGTGGAACCACTGTTGAAAGTAGTTTCATGTTTCAAGTAAAGGCAATAAAAATACAAAAGTACCAAAAGAAAATGAAATATTTGTTTTACGTCCCACGGTTATGCCGGTTAGGCTAAAGGGGACGGTAATGATAAGAAATTAATGAAAAGGTGGAATGAAGAAAGCGGGAGGAAACGGGAGAACCCCTAGAAAACCCACGAGCATGGTGTTTGTCCACCATAAAGCACACGGCGCGAGCTGGGAATGAACCAGGGACCCCAAGCATCGAAGATGAATGCTCTACAACTCAGCCATTGTGCCCCCAAAAGTACCAAAAGACTAGAGTAAAAACCTGTCAAGATTTGTTAATTGACTGGTGATAGGTGGTAATGATAGGTAGGATGGTATAACCCGTAGTAGAATTCTGTGCTCACATATTTAATCTATAATATCCCCAATTCTTCAATATATTCAGGATTTTTTGTTATAATATATTCTAATACTAAGTATGTTAGTAAATGATAATGGAACTAGTCATAAGTGACGGAATATAAACATAACTGAATTAGTAAATACAAAATAATATAATCATAAAACAAGTGTGAAATCTGGAAACAATAGTAAAAAAGACAAGCAGGAGAGAAATATTCTAGTGCTTAACTATTCATTGATATTTCGGTAAAAGCAGTGGGACTAAATAGATCGTACATTATCATTGGAGAGAAACCAAAGGTTAAAGTGAATAGGGCTAATTTTAGGAAGAAAAATGTAATCAAATAAAATCCATCTAACGTAAATTCAGACAGGTCAGAAACTATGAATAAACTTAACCATATGAGAAATTGCGCAGGAGAAACACCGAAGGCGAGAACCGAACAAAAATATTCTAGAAATCATAGAGCTTACATTTAAAAATCGCATCGGTTATATTATTATTTGCAATTTTTGCAATATCAGTTCATTGTTACGTTTTGTACGTAAATTTGTCTCTAACTGTATTATCAGGAGCATTACTTCCACTATTCCATCTAATTACAGTACGCGTTGATACTACAATAGTATAGGTGTAGGATAAATTCTCGATTCTTGGTTGTTACGTTTTGTTTGTTCTTAAGGGGGCAGACTACTAAATATTTTTCAAAAGCTAAAAATTTTTGCCAGTTTTTCGTAAGTGAAAAGTGATAATGAAATATAACTTACCACAGTAATTAATGTTAATCTACACCCGAAAATCGGAAGAATTTTCAGTGTTGCCATGCATAGAAATTACAGTGTGACCAGAATTTGAATTACCCAAAAATCTAGGTTATGGCAGTGACTAGAAAGATGAGCTCAACGGTAATTGACGACTTATCATGTTGTGTGTGTTCCTTGTTAATTACTTTTTAAATAATATTTGTATTTTAATTCTACTGTTTATTAAAAATTATTTATTTTGTACTCTTTATTACAAAATAAATACAAATATTTTTTTAAAAAGTAGTTAACAAGGAACACAGACAGCATGATAAGTCATCAATTGCCGTTGAGTTCATTTTTCTAGTCGCTGCCATAACCTAGATTTTTGGGTAATTCAAATTCTGGTCCCATTGTAATTTCTATGGATGGCAACACTGAAAATTCTTCTGATACGTATTTTCGGGTGTAGAATAACATTATCTATTACTGTGGTAAGTAACATTTCATTATCACTTTTTCACTTACGGAAAACTGGCAAAAGAAAAATTTTTAGGTTTTGAAAAATATTTAGTAGTCTGACCCCTTAAGATTGTTATTTCTGTTGTGGGTTGTAGTTTCCGTTACACTTGTATCCCTAATCCTTTTTCTATCGTGTTCTTTGTTTAAAAATGAATAAAAAAAAGAAAAAAATATGCAATGACAATCGTGGTCGACTTTATTTGTAGATACCAGCCTGAAGGCGGTTCTAAGTTTTTAAAAAATAGACAGCTATGCATTCGTTTAATATATCCCAGATTATAATGATCTAAACACACACACCAACGGGAAAGGGGGAGGAGCAAACAGAAAGAACGATTATGTAAATGAATGTCAAAAATAGAAGTGTATAACTCACGATTGTTTGAAAAGGGGCCCCAACCTACTTCATTGGCCCCGGGTCCCAATTTGCCTGACGCCGCCACTGCTGAAGTATACGATAGGTCTACAGTAAATTCATACGAACATTCTGGGTAGTAATTCATTCTTATCCATAGATTATCTCTCATCAGCTCAAAAGAAAGAAGAAACAATAAGCATGCACGAGGAATTTATTCACTGAATAACGGAACTACACATCGTCTCTAACAGATCTTACGTCATGCGTCACTTTGAACGGAAATGAAAAAAAGAAAAAGACCTTCTATATCATACTATCAGCGAGTAACTGGTCTCACTGAAGAATATAATAGTAAGCAGCGCTCTGCCTAAGAAGCCTCGGTAGCGCAGTAGGCAGCGCGTCAGTCTCATAATCTGAAGGTCGTGAGTTCGATCCTCACTCGGGGCACTCATTTTTATTTCTAACAAAATTTTAAATACAGCTGTTAAGCTTTGCACTTGAAAACCATTTAAAATGAAAAGAGACTTTGAAAGCCGACATATATCTAAAGATATTGTCCCGACCCGACATTTAGCTGAATACCGGGATATCGTTCAGTGAGGATGGTTGGAACCGAGATTAAATTTGTCATACTATCTAGTTGCATGAATTCAATATGGCTGCTAAAACATTTTTCTTATTTTAACCTACAGTTATATGACTCAAACGAATTTCACGAACTTTCTAGCTTTACGTTGCTTACATAATTACACAACCTTGAGCCTTTACGCTTCATGCGCAATACATACAAGCATTACACAATTATTAACTTTTATGCTACATATCTGTGTATTTTTTGACCATGTTTAAAATATACATTTTATACCAAAACAGTGGCGGCCCTAAAGTTTCGCAACAAGGAAGTCACATCGATTATGGCAGTACAACTGACTTTACACTAACGTACTCCCATGTCACAAAATCACTCCCTAGTTTTGGTATCTCTAGTGATATTTTACATTGAAGTCTTTCTTTTAATTCTGATATCAGATACAAGTGTTGCAAGAAAAATTTGCCATTGTATAATCATATATCCATAGGCTAGCAGAATTACCTTATATTTAGCTTAACTGATATTATATACTATTCAGCACAAAGAATTTAAATCACTCAAGAAGTGAAAAATAATTAACGTTGCCAACATTACTCAATCTATTTCTTCCATTGAATTTGATCGATCAAATGTTTTCTTCGGTTTTGGGGTCTAAAGCTTTTGGGGGGCTCAAATTCAATATGAGATATGAGGTTAAATTGTATTAAAATCTATAAAATCACCCCTAAAATTAGACTAAATTTAGGGTTATAGAAAATTCGGTATTTCGAGGACGCACCCCTACGTACGTTGCTGGTTCTATGCAATTTCCCTTTAGGCTTAGGGAAACGGATGAATTGATTAAATTGAATAGTAAAATAATTGGTGGAATGAGAATGTGTAAGGAAACGAGAAAACCCAGATAAAACCCATACATATTATATTGTCCAATACAAACTCGCGTGGTGGTGATCAAAGCAGAAACACCTCATACCAGAGATGAGCGCTTTACCACTAAGCCACGTGTCCCCCTCTCAATCGATCCCGTAAAAAATCAGTTACATATCCATTAACATAGATAGTTAAGAATGTAATTTGAAACGAATACAAAAACTAAATACCAGTGAATAATTACTAGCTTCGCTTATCGTATTTTTTTTTATTTATTTATTTTCTTCTAAAATAAAGACACGATAATATTTTCATGATGTATCTAAACAAGTATGCATTGAATTTCGATCATTTCTAAAGTAAATAAATAATTCAGTCGACCATTCATTTTCAGCACCAAGACGTAGACTGACTGTTGAACATAGACTCTGAATCACACATGTTCCTATTGAGAATCGAACTCTGGTATCCCATGCCGAAGACACGGTTGTAAACCATATACAAACAAGAAAGCTTCAAAATATTCAAGTCTACTGAGAACCGAATTCAATGATCTTGTTGACCTGTGAGTGCTGCCCATCTTAAACTTTCTTCTAATTTTACCTATAATATTTTATAATTATGTATTTGAAATTCAAGTGTAACACTTCATATTTATCTGTGGCTCTCCACATTTGCTTTCACAGTAACATCATCAATTTAAAATGTAGCTTAAGAATATTCATTCGTTCCCTAAATGCTTGCTAAATGATTCCACTTGACATAGGGTAGAGAGGGGATAATTGGAACAATTTTTCATTCCGATTTTCTTTCAACTGACAATTTTGCTTCAATTGAGAAACCAAAGGCGACATATTAAAGAGTGATCCTTCGCCTACATTCCACATTGTTTGGAGATCAATAAAAAATATTTTATTAAAGATATGTATAAGTTTCTTCGACAGTGCAGATTGTCCCATTTGTCCACATTGGCAGGTCAACTGGGACAAATTAATATTTATCTAAATAATAAGTAATTGACATTAAATTACATAGGCTACTTACACGGCATACCAGTACCAGTTTTAAGTATATGAGTGTAGAAACAAGAAATATCATATTTACGACCTATTTTTAAGAGCAATTCTTAGTGATCAAGATTGTAAAAATTACCTTTACGACTATCGGCAAAAATATTTTTAAAAAAAGGTTCAGAATGCTTGTAACTTTTATTGTAAGTAGTAATAAGTTGTAAGTAGTAGTAATAAGTAGTAAGTAGTAGTAATACCTAACCAAGTAGTAGTAAGTAGTAATAAGTATTAAGTAGTAATAACTGCCATTATGTTTACAAAGCAGAATTTAGTCCTGTTCTATTGCAAACTGGAGATATCAGACAAATCTACTGGAAAGTAACAAACTCGGAGAAGCGACCTACTGAGCTTGCCAATGGATGCGGAAGTTGTGCGAAGATATCTGCTAATGATACAAATGCTGGTTCCTCCAATGTCTCTGAAAATCGCTAAGTTCCTAGTTTGTGTCTGTAAAACTTGACATTGTACCCCTCCTGAAATGTGTCTGTTATTTTTGTCACGTAATGCCACACAGTATCCTTCTTCGTTCCGTGAACGCGCACAACAATATACGAACTAGGTTGAAGGTCAGACATGTCAGAAATATCACTAAAAGTTGCCTCTTCATATGAAAACTCTGTGTTGGATGATGTTTGCTCGTCACTCTCATCTTCAGATGTGCTGTCGATCAATTGCGTGTCATTTGTCTTCTTCCTTTTTGCTGAACAGGTTCTGCTTCTTTTCTACGTTGCAACTCCATTTTCTTTTTAATTCTTTCTGCGGCCTCTGCCTCCCTTTGTTGCTTCACTGGTGTATACGTGAGAACAGATGTCATCCTTTTCCTTTTCCGTTTCTGTTTTTTTTTTTTTTTTTTTCCTGTGGACTGCCTTTGGTTAGGGTAGTATGTGTTCAGGAGTAATGCTACAGGTAGGAATAGGGTCAAGTATAGGACTATTTTGCAAACTACAACTGGAGGGCTCACCATCGGCATGAGTGGAACCAGAAGGCAAGGTGGAGATATCCAAGATTAGAGCTACGTTTTCATCGCTAGCTATGTCCTGATGGATTGTAAGCTGGTTTACATATCCTGACTTGAAGAAGAAGGTCCAGCCTCACTCTTGCCAACGGCCGGAACATCACGATCTGTTACAGCTGCAGATAAAAGGTCTGCATCTGTAAATGTGGACCTTGAAAATCGATGAATTCCAGATTTTGCAAATCCACTGCAGATATTTTCTGGAATAAAAGCTCTCTGGAATGCCTTTTTAACTAGCTCGCCGACATCGAAAATATTGATGGGTTTTCCAGGATTATTGATCACGGTGTACTCTCTGCACGCTTCATTATAATAGATTTTGAATGGTCCAAATACAGAAATGCTGAGTGGTTGCATTCAATCACTGCAATGGGGTGGGAAGGTTAACACGATGCTGCCATTAGTCGTTCAAAAGCCTATAGCTTCTATATAAATGTGACTTTCATGACTGTCCATGATAAGTAATTTAGGTTGCAGAGGATTCGGACGCACATGTTTCATGAAATGTTGAAGAACTTGGAGGAATATTGTTGAATTCATCCAGCCTGATGGAGATGCATTTACAGCCGAACCTGGGGGCGCATGCTCTATCATTTGATCACGGAAATGGACACTAGGGAAAACAAAAAAATGGTGGTACTGCGTTTCCAGTAGCAGAAACAATTGCACATACTGTAACCAGTTCGCCACGTTCTGTAGATGTCACACTAGCCACACCACGCATTCCTCTTGGTGCAAGAACTGGAGGGGGCTTATGAACTGTATGAACGCCTGTTTCATCTAGATTGTAAATATCGCTAGCTTCGAACTTATATTTTACCATCACACGCTCAAGATTGGAGTAGAAGACTTCCACATTCTTTCTTGTGAAACTTGTAGCACGCGCTAATGATTTCTGCTCTGGAGTACGTACGCTGATTTTGTATCAATCCAGGAAACCTATCAACCACTCTTTTCCCGCCAGTTTCGTTTCTTGTCAATTTGCAGAAAACGTTTTACCACGCTTTACAGCAAATTCATATGCAAGGCGTCTGGCTTGAGTAGTAGTCAGTCCAAAGTGCATCTTAACAGATGTCTCGATGTACTTTTTTTAAAAAACATGAGTTCTTCTTCGGCAGAGAAAACCCTAGAATGTTCACAATTGGGACGGAAACTCATCAATGCGGGATCCTCGAGTTGCTTAAATTTAACACAGTATCTATGTCTCACAGATTTTGGCACAGAGTATTTCTCACTGGATTTTCTTACACTCAGCCGACGAGAATTTACTTCTTCTACTGCTATTTTCAGAGCTTCTTCGCTGTAAGATGTCGTGGTCTTCTGCAGTAGTTTCCGTGGCATGGTTTCCAATAACAACTTCGGCCTACCTGAAACATATTGAAAAGAATGCAGCTATTAGTACATTCAGCGCCACTGAGGGAAACCAATACATTAAATTATTTACACTATTAGAAGCACTACATACAAAAATATATCCAGTGGGGACAACTGGGTCAGTGTCCCAGTTGCCTCCAAGCGAAATGTCCCAGTTGACCACACATGGCCATTTTTAATATTCCACCTTTTCACTCGAAACCGCTTAAACTAGCACATGGATTCGGGTTGCTGTGTTGGAGTCCTAATAGCATATGTTCACAATTGATATTCGTCTGAATAATAAATCAATGTTCTAAGGGGGAACTTGCATTTATACTATAGTACAAAGAATTTACTTTTACCTGTCAAAATGATCTTTATGCTTTCCTCTTCTTTGTAATTTTGTGATGCCATGAATCACGTGCTATACACAACGACTGTCTGACACTGCATCCACAGTACTACTCTGAGTTCTCGTTTCTCACACCAGTTGTCGCCAGCAAGCAATGTTCCAGTTGACCTGCCGTCCCAGTTAACCCCACTCTACCCTACATCAGGTGTTAATTAAGTTCCGAAATTATAAAGTACACTAAGAAGTGCTCTTATTCCTTTCCCCTTATAATAATTTGAATATGAGCATCATAAACAAACATTCGAAAACCCACTGTGAATTCATCTCGTCTTTGATATGAGTCATTCTTTTGTGTGTCTGAGTGAGAAGTGAACAAATTCATCCTACTTCGCTCCGGTTGAGTGCATCAGCACAGCCACAGATCTTGACTCTGCCGTATTTCCTCTTCTCACGCGGACCCATCTGTCGAGCGAAATCGATTCTTCTTTATTTAATCACGAAATACGTGTGATTACATCGTACGTAAGACATGTGTTTAAAGGGGTGCTCTGTGGGGCAGGTGATCCCTAGAAAGAACCAAACCAGAACGCATAAACAGAGTAACATCAAGCACCGTGACTTACATAATGTTGCCAAATTTCTCATAAACAGAATTGTAAAATCCGTATTGAAATAATTAATGTTTTGTTTATTCGTTCCTCATTCGTATAAGAGAATAAATGTAAATATATTCTCTTAATTATTTTTCTTCGTATTAATTGGGAAAGCACGTTACTTTGTGACTGCTTAACACAAGTGCCTCTGCACCAAATACTTTTTAACTTTTTCAAAACAAATGTACATTTTAACAAATTTTCGATGTGATTCATCGGTATTCACTCAAATATTCGAAACTTTCGTGAAGCTATTCACATAAGTATGATCATCATTACATCCACAGAAAGTTGTACAACTCAGTTTTGATGTGAAACATCCACACTGTGCAAAATCGAACACATAGGTTGTTGTAAACAACTGCAGAGTTTCATTTATAGAACATTAACCGGGGCTATAGTTACATTGTCTGGAAGCATCACTGGCTGTAAGTATTTTCTTGTGTCATCTTGAAACCAAACACATTCTAACAGATTTGGCTGAGATAAGATTGATACATTTCAGATTTGTTCATGTCAATCAGTTCCTTCTGTGTAGTTATTTACGTGCATTTATTTGTTAATGTTACTTTACTTATTTTCAAGGGTAACGGGACTTTACGGCCACCCTGTAGGTATAGTATGCATGGATAACGAATGAAAACTTAAAATTTAGTACTTATTTAGTTAGAATTATCTGATTGAGTAGAGTTTTTTTTTTTGGCGGAATTTGGGGGACATAAATTTCGAACTTGGAACCTCAAAAGTCATGAGCTAACTTAAGAAATATTTTTGCAGGAAACCCCTACTCACCACCAGCAATTTCTATGATTTGATGACACACCAAAAATTTCAGCCCTAGTGATCGCAAATTCCTGCTTCAACCCTGGATCGTGCTATATCAATTTTGTAGTGGACAATCCCGTATTGGTAGGTTTGCCTGCCTTCCCACTTTTTTATTCTACTATTATTAGTACGATGGTCGCTCAATATTTATTTTTAGAAAAGGATAAAACAGCAAATCATTTAGGTAGGTTTTTATTTTTGAATATAATCTCCTTTCAGCTCGATACATTTTTTCCAGCGTTTCTCCAACTTCTTTAAACAGTCCAGAAAGTAGGATTTCGGAAGATCATCAAATTAGGCATCTGCTTGGGCGATGGCACGCTCGTTCGACGTGAATCGTTTTCCGCCAAGCGATTTTTTTCAAGTTTGGAAATAAAAAAAAGTCACTGGATGCGAAATCTGGTGAATACGCTGGATGTTGTAATAATTCGAATTTTAATTCCATAATTTTCGCCATAGAAACTGCACAGGTGTGCATCTGTGGATTTCTTGATGGGAGAGATTTTTTTTCTTTACCAAAAGAGGACGTTCTTTCTTAATTTCATCTCTCAACCGATGCAATAACGACGCATAATACTCTCCATTTATCGTTTGTCTTTTTTCCCCAAGTAATCGATATAGATCAGCGTTTCCCAACCGGTGTGCCGCGGCACACTGGTGTGCCGCGAATGGATCGCTGGTGTGCCGCGAGGAAATCGAAACAAAATTATTAATTCTATAGCAACCAAATTGCAAGACATAGGGAAAGAATGGTACATTTTTGTATTTCACATTACTATGAATTTCTACCATGGAAAAATTACTGTAATTGTAATATATTATTCTACATCTATTACTGTGTAGCAGACAGTATTTCGGCTTGTACACATTTCCACGTTTAGCTGCTATGTTATGCTTCAATTGAGAGTCATACTAACACTGAAAAATGAAAGCACTTGTATGGTACGCGTCAAGTGAACGTTTGTAGAACACTCTTTCGCACTTGAATGACAGAACAACACTTTGTTCAACAGTTGTGTTTTGACTTCGACGCATCGCAAGCTGTGTGATTGCAATAATATGCACCGGTTTTGGTTAAAACAGCAAAGTTAAAAGTACAAGACATTTATTTGTTCGTTCGTTATTTAGTGATCTTCGTTCTTAGTGAAAGGTTGGATACAGTTTTCGAAAAAGAAAGCGTATTTTTAAAAATCTGAATCCTATATTTCACATCAATTGTTTTCTATTTTAAAATTAGAATAAAAAATAAGCACAAATAATTAGTATAGGGGAAAACCAGTGATCGAGCTTTCATCTCTGTGAGGAGGAGATCAGTAATCACAGAAAAAAACATACCATGGTATTTTGTATTTGCAAATAATAATAATAATAATAATAATAATAATAATAATAATAATAATAATAATAATAATAATAATAATAATAATAATAATAATAATAATAATAATAATAATAAATATTATCTATGAGTGTGCCGCGAGAATTCAAGTTACACCCGCAGTGTGCCGCAAGTTGAAAAAGGTTGGGAAACGCTGATATAGATATTTTCGCGTGCATCCCAGAAAACTGTGGCCGATTTCATCGTCTTCGCCTCCTTGGGAACTGTATCGCTTTTCAAAACTCACTGTTTCGACTGTTTCTTTGTTTCTGGAGTGTAGCAATGTATCCATGTCTCATTTACTGTTATGTATCGACGCAGAAATTTGTCGTGATTGCGACGAAAAAGCGCCAAACCACCCTCCGAATCGATCACACAATTGCGTTGATTCTCCACTGAGAGCAATACGGCACCCATCTTGCCGAGATTGTTTTCACACCCAATTTTTCGTGCAAAATTAAAAACACTGTACCTTGTGATATGCCTATGGGTTCAACTACTTCGTGCACTTTGATTCGTTGATTACTCAAAACCATATTGTGGATTTTGTCAATCATTTCGGAAGAAATCACTTCCACTGAACGTCTCGAACGATCTTCTTCATTTGTGGATGTACAGCCACGTCTAACTCATTTAATCAATTATAAACCGTCGCAAACACATGAACTTCATCCAAATCGGCTTTGATCTCTTTGGGTGTTAAACCTTTTAAATAGAAGTGTTTAGTAACCGCACGAAAGTCATTTCTTTTCATTTTCTAAATAAACAAAAGTGTTACTTCAATCCAGTATGACAACGAAACCACATAACGAAAATGGCTGAAACTTTAACAACAATCTAATGAGTCATGATGCTTATTAAAATCAAACCTTTTTCGATTAGGATTAGGAATTAGACTCCTGGTCTGTCGGCATCTAAGGCTATTTAGGTCATCGCTATGAGGGATGACGTCCCTTGGTGAGCACACTATCCGATGAAAGGGAAGGAAGAAAGGATTGGCGAAGAAAGGAACTGGCCTCGGACCATTATGGTAGGTACCATCCCGGCATTTGCCTGGTGTGAATGAGGGAAACCTAGGAAAAACCTCACTAAAGATGGCTGGCCTGAAAAAGCTATTGAACTTTTTCGACCGAGTGTCCCCACCGGGAATCGAACCCGGGAGTGTTAGCGACTACGCCACGCGGGGCCACCAAATCTTTTTCGATACTATGCGTGCCATCTTTCGGATTTTCTAAGAACTTATTGAACGACCTTCGTATTATTATTATTATCATTCCATTTCATTTACCATTGTCTCCGTTTAACAAACAAGATCATGGGACTTTAAAACTCCATTTAAAGAGTAGAATAGTATATTTCACAGT
Organism: Thermobia domestica; assembly: GCF_964235325.1. Taxonomy (NCBI): domain Eukaryota; kingdom Metazoa; phylum Arthropoda; class Insecta; order Zygentoma; family Lepismatidae; genus Thermobia; species Thermobia domestica. The sequence goes on from NC_137465.1 coordinate 28,388,562, forward strand.
TGCAATACTGGCACCCTCCCCTCAACGTTCCGTGAGCAAAGGTAGTTTTGTAAGTGTAAGACTCATAGTTGGAGTATCCTAGTGTAATATTCCATCACGTTCCCGCTCTATTCCATAGCGCAGTATAATAAAAGCAACGCCAGGAAAAGAGGCTATAATTTCTTGTTATTATATAAAAGTGAATACACTTCACGATTTTCTTATTTTCTGTCCACTTAGATAGTAATAGTTCGCTGGAAACGCCTTAGTTTATCTTCAGTCTGGTGTTGATACTTGTCAAACATCGTCACAGTTCATTTCATACGTATCTCACCCATTACGTAACATACACTCCTTTTTTTGTTTGTTTAACATGATCAGATAATTTTGAAATTGTCAACACAACTTTATTACCAAGTGACATTGCTGCAACGAGAATTTTAGACTTTGTACACAGTAAATTGTCACACACTTGGTACGACTTAAAAAAAATAAATAAAACAAAATAAAATAAAAATACAGGTAACTCGATTTTCAAAGATAATGATGATAAGAAGAAAATTTTGTTTACAAAGCAATTTGACTCGTTCAGATATCATTGCAGACGGAATAAAGCATGACTGCCTGCCATTTAAAGGCGAATTTAGGACAGAATGGCAGGAGGACAAAATGGCAGGGGACATAATGGCAGGAAATAAAGGCAGGAGGACAAAATGGCAGCGGACGAAATGGCAGGAGGACGAAATGGCAGCGGACAAAATGGCAGGAGGACGAAATGGCAGCGGACGAAATGGCAGAAGGACAGAATGGCAGGAAGTTAATTTGGCAAAAAAAATTATAACTCCTAGGGCTCGTACTTTTAGCTTTTACTTATTGTGTTTGTTAGTAGGTAACGGTTCTCGATTTATTCATTTCTACCTCAAATGTTTAAAGCATATAAATACAGCTAAATTGAACCAAGATCGTAAAAGAGGGTAAATATCAGTTATCCATGGGATACGGCTGTTTCGGTGTAGGACGTTTTGGTGTAGGGCGTTTCGGTGTACGGGTGTCTCGGTGTAAGGACGTTTAGGTGTGAGGCTGGTTCGGTAGAAAAGTTCCAATGTTTACACCGAAACGTCCACTCTTCAAAATGAAAATTATTCGTTAGGGAGAAAAAAATTCATGAAATAGAAAATATAATTTAATAAATAAAATAAAAATTAAATGCTGCTATCAGTGGTGTATTTACGATTTTGTTTCGGGAGGGGCTTTGCTAACTTTCGGGGGGGATTTGCCTGAAAATGTGAAAATTCTGCAAGATATTTCATATACTTTACTATAGTAAGTAAGATTTCGGGGTGGCTTAAGCCCGGAAGCCCCCCCTAAATACGCCACTGGCTGCTATAATTTGAAGGGAGAAGTTTGCAGACCGATTTGAAAGCCCTTTCTGTACTTATTTTAATGGGATTCTTGATTAAAGTAAGTCTCTACCTCCCACCATTCGAGGTGCTTATTTATAGTGAGTTCCCTCGCCTCACTTATGTCAGAACTTCATATATCCTCAAATGTTATAATTATGAATTGATTGGGAAAACGTTTTACGGTAATGATATTCCGTAAAAAAGTGTGTGATGCATAAACATTGTTTACACCGCACACACCTTATTACGGCAATAACTGTGCACGAATCGCAAAGTGCTGCACAATCTTTGAAAGGAAATTTTTAAACACAGGTGGTTTTTCTTCCAAATAACCGCTTTTATATTATGCATACCCAATAAGATTAGCAAATCTAGGAGAAAAAAACTGATTATGAATCAGTGATGGGATCTTAATTATATTATTACGGAGATATAAATTCATGCTATAGTTGTAGAGAAGGACAGTGTCAGGAAAATGTCTCAAGAAGTTTTTCCACGGCCTAAAGAATAACACATCAAGAGGCTGAATCCTACCAGTTGTTATTACAGGAATGGTTTCTATTATGAGTTACTCTTTTGTTCTTAAAATAGGTTCAAAGTTGGTGAATTGTGACCACTCCACGAAGCTAATAACAAAATGGACTTTTCATTAAACGCTTGAAGAAAAATGTCTTGAAACCATGATCTCACAAGACTTGCTGTTAATTTTTCCGAATTTGATGCTTTCACAAGGATATTTTCAAATTTAAAGAGGCTGTTTTGGACTATAAGATCAAATATTCCATTGTTTTCCTACAAAACAGTTAACAGCGGTGATAACAAAACACTATTTGCAGAAATTAAAGGCTGTATAGTGTAGCTACGAGACATAGAATTTACTGACTGTGCCACACTTTCTACTGTTTGTGTCCCTGTAAACACTGGAGTAAGTCCCGTCTGAATTTCCAAATTAAACCGTATTGTTCAGAGTTATAAATATTTTCTTTTCCAACATGTGTTGCTTCACATTCGCGACAAATGCATTGGGTCTGGCTTCTAAATAATTTGGCTATAGATTTACTTTAATCAAGCGTCCTGTTAAATATGTACAGAAAGGGGTTTCAAATCAGTCTGCACCTTCTCGCAGTAGCCCCTGCCAATTATAATTGTTCTTGGCTAACTGCAGAGCATTTCAAACCAGAAGACTATTTGTAATTGTAGTCATCATATTGGATCCACCAATTTCAATTTTGTAATTTTAACGTCAGATTCTGAATCACCTGTCCTAAAACCCCCTTGGCAGTAAGCTGTCCGCATCATTTAATCTTATAATTTAATGATTATTTTCTTTTTATGCTTGGAGGCCACCCCTAACATTCAAAGAGTGGTTTCTACCCTTAAACCCGCACCACTACCGAAATAAAAAAAAAATACGTGTCGATTATTTTTTTTGATATTCTACAAGTATCCAAATTTCATTCAAATCATTAAATTACACTTCCGTAAGTCTCCTTGCTAGTGCTGTTCAAGTGGAACAAATAATTGGCGGACATAAAGTCAGAACAAAGAAAAATAGCCGATGTTACGAAGAGACTGAGCAACGTTTGTGAAAATTACAAATCTGATGTAATTTAATTCTTAAGAGGAATTGCGTGCAATTTTAGATTCTGAGTTGAGTGATTCTATGTATATTTTTTCAACAAAATTCCTTTGAGATATTATTCAGTTTGTATGTATTATTACTGTATCTCAGGAACTTTGTGCAATATATTTATTTCTATTCAGAAATTAAGCTGAATACTTTGCAGTAAATTTGACTTTGAATTAGATTTGATTATTATTCTATAAAATTCGCCTATGGATACTTCTGAATCGAAATTATTGTTACGAATGGATTGGTGTTGTATTATCATACTGTCTCAATAACAACGAGACTCAATAACAACGTTAATTAGTTTAAACTATTGCAGAGTAGCCTTAGTATTGCTACACTGTGACACTTCATGACTGTTCATTACAACTATATGATTAATACAATCAAATATTAGGCTATACATCGAAACGTCCTTTACAGCTAAGCGTCCTTACACCGAAACGCCCGAACACCGTAACGTCCGTACACCGAAACATCCGTACACCGAAACGCCCTACACCGAAACATCCTACACCGAAACATCCTAGACCCGTTATCCATGTCTTAACTTTTTTCTTAAATTTATTTCTTTTTAACCATCTTCCAATTGATATCTTGGTTTTATAATAATTCTAAGTAGTACAACTTTTATTTATGACGAAAGAATTTTCCCGTGGACTCCCTCTGAATTTCTCTCAGGGTCTAGCTACCATGTGACAAAGAATTAAATCTACTAACTGCTTTCACACACAATATAATTTTGAAACTTGGGAGCCTAGTGGTATCTTTGTGTCTGTACTATGTAATAATGCTGATACGTTATTCTCCTGAACATCTTAATGGTATTTGTCGTTTGACTTCAGATGACTGAGTTTAGCCTACAAGTACAAGTTGCCTATAGTTAAAACATATCAGATGTACGATCTTGTTTAATAAAACCTGCCCCTCCCCCTCCTCTATCTGAAAAGCCCTATATTGTTATTCACATATGAAATTCAAAGACAAAGGCAATCGTCTTTATCCAGTCATATTTTTATTTCAAGTGTAAGTATTAAAATGTGCTACGCATGGTTGCAAGAGGCTTTTTTTTTTTTTTTTTTTTTTGTTAATACTGAACTTAGGTATCTAATATTGGAACTAATTTTCTTCAGGAATTGATGTAAGAAGCGGCCGAGTGATTTTCGACCAATTATTTCATCACAGGTATCTATGAGCAGCGAGATAACAACAGTGGAAGACAAACTTCGTTCTTCTCAAACTTGATACTTTGAAAAACTTATGAAAGTAGTTTCATCATCCAAATACATATTCAATCAAATCGGTTTCAGAAGTAGCATTAATCTTATAATGACGTAATGGCTGTAAGAGTTACCCTGAAAATGTATTTTGTATGTTTTTGTTTTTTCGTAATCCAGAGATTTTTTCCTGAATTTCACTGGAGTTATGAAGAACCTTAAATTATCAGGCATTCCACTTTAACCGCTCCCCTTTCATCCCCAATGCGATATTGGGTATATTTACAGCTTAGTGCAGCTTAAAGGAACCATGATCGTGCATATTTGATTTCTAATTTGCTTGCTCATAGCGTTGCCCTCGAGACGAGATGAGAATTCAGGTTTTGTCGTCTCGTGTCGTAAATGTTTGTAAAAGTCTCGTCTCTTTTTGTAAATTTATGTACAAAATGTGTCCTGATTTCCGTCTTAGTTTCATATAGAATTTATCGGAATTCTTCCAGGTTACGACGAGTCCACGAAAGATTGATATAACGACACTTAAATCATATTTATTAATGAAGTAAATTATGTAATGACTTGCGCATCTTTAAACGTTGATAAATGCTCTTTCTTGTGTTCATAATATTACCTTATCAAACTGCATATGACATATATACAATTAATCATATGACATATATACAATTAATCGGGTCTAGGAAAATTCGGTGTAGGAAAATTCGGTGTAAGAAAACTCGGTGTACAGAAATGCGGTATACGGAAAACTCGGTGTGGGGAAATTCAGGTGTAAGGTAGTTTCGGTGTAATACATATTGAATATTACCACTTACGATAATTTACGACACTTCATATTGTAAAAACGAAAACCATAAAATGTAATGAATAAAATGTATTACCTATTTCAAGAAAAGCATTTTTTTTTTTTTTTTGTGCCTTGAGTCCAATATCTGTTTCATGTCTTTTGCGGGGTATTACTATGAACTACTTTACATCACACCATGAATCTGACACTTTTTGTCAGAAATAAAACAATTACAACTATAAGTTCAGAGAATAGTTATAGGAACAACTAAAAGCACCACTTTGCCTCACGTTCTGTCCCAGACAGAAACATAATATGGTTGTTAGTGAATAAATTGCAGGAAACAGGATCGCTTCTGAGGAAGACAGGTAAGGATCGGACCTCGCTGGCGGATGTTGTGGAAGATGTCAGTTACCGACTCTAAGTCACCCAAGAAATTTCTATTCAACATGTGATTTATGTGGGTTACCACTAACACTTAATTTGTATTCTTAAGTTTCGCTTCAAATATCCAATATCTCATTCGAACTGTAACGTACAATGGCGAATATTTGCTGTTTTTCTTGCGGCCTGCTCTATATTACCCCGGATGAATTTAAACCAGTAAACATAATCCCATAAATCTTCCATCCTTCCTTGATGATTTGCAGTAAACCGCATGAAAATCGGATTTGAGTTAGAATTTCTAGAGCCAAATGAAATCCGTGAGTTTTGAAAGAATCACTCTGTATATACATATGTAAGATGCAAAAATATATTGATCAAAAAAGTCTTAGTGGAAAGGGCAATATAAAGCAGGATGGTTTTATCAGATAATAGTTGTACAAATAGTTGACTTTTCCTCCAATAAGACACTTTAGTTTGTTTGCCTTAAGTTAAGGTAAACAAGTACTGCAACCCTATTGACTCCTTATTGACTTCTCCAATCAGCCGTAGATACTTTAGTTGAGACATTTATTTTTACACCATTGAGTAACATAAACAAACAATGTCATTTTTGAAGAATTTAGATTTAAATATTTATTTATAAAATAGACATAAAATCGTTAGAACATTTTTGAAAAATCTACAATTTTCAACTTTACCCATCCAGTAACCTATATTTTTTTTTGGAAGTAGAAAATTCTAGGAGGCATCCTCCAAAACAGCATAAGAACTTAAGTTTTAAATTAAATGTCGATTGGTAGCGATGGTCGCTTCGCTAAATCACACGAACGGACTTCGAAAAACAAATTTCTCGTCATGTAAGGGCCATAAAATGTTAAAATCCGTCGAAATCTAGAATTCCAATAATTTCAGGAACACAATTCAATATAAAGCAATATAAAGTAGACAGTAAACAGTAAAAATGATAGTAGACAGTAAAAGTACTTCTACACAAAATTTGAACTTCAAACAAATACGCTCATTTATCCTCAAAGTTGAGTTTTTAATAAATCCTACGGTCTACTTCAGTTTGAACTTAAAACTAATACGCTCATTTATCCTCAAAGTTGAGTTTTAATAAATCCTACGGCCTACTACAACGAATCTTTCTTTACACCTAACATTCCCCACACCGAGTTTTCCGTACACCGAATTTTCGTACACCGAATTTTCTTACACCGAATTTTCCTACACCGAATTTTCCTGCCCCCCAATTAATAATATCCTATATTTTGAAAATGGGAGACCCTATGTCTACCGAAAGTTCTATGTTTCTTGTGAGTACTCTACAATTTGTTTACTCCGATGATATTTGCCCCAAGCTTCCCTTGAATTTGTCCCTATGCATATTTTATAGACTTAAAAATACTAGAGATAGTCACCAGAAAATAATGAGTACACATCCTATATATCCTCTCGTGAAAAACTTCGGAACGAGTCGAATCGATCAATTTTAATTCGTTTTCTTTGCCACAGAAAGTATCTGATCCTTTGTACAATACCGAGGTTAGTTTATTCGCAAGTTAATATGGAGGATTATGTATTTGCCATTTTTTTTTTTTTTTTTGGCTTGTTACTTAAAATGTTTTGCAAATAACTTTTGTCTTCACTTGAGCATATACATATCACAGTGGGAAATAAAGATAAACGCTGCTTCCTTCTAGTAATACCCGAAAAGATCTTAAACAATACATATATATAAAGAAAACGACTAAAACTAATTTCTTTCATTAAGACACTGCTGGTGTGAATAGAAACTTGCAATAATAAGGTGTTTGTAAACGACTGTCAATTAGAATTGAAATATTATTAGCAGTTCGAATTTTGGAGCATAATGAATAAATCGAAAATTTATGTTGAAATCTTCATTTATCAAGCAAGAAACAAAATAGTTTAAAACCCGACAATTCAAATGAACTTCCTGCCATTCTGTCCTCCTGCCATTTCGTCCTCTGCCATTTCGCCCGCCTACCATTTTGTCCCCTGCCATTTCGTCCGCCTGCCATTTCGTCCTCTGCCATTTTGTCCTCCTGCCATTATTTCCTGCCATTATGTCCCCTGCCATTTTGTCCGCCTGCCATTCTGTCCGTTCCCCTTAAAGGCAGGATGCCATGTAAAAGCATTCCCTCCAATGCTCGTTTTAAATTACGAGTTATATGATATACTGCTGAAGAGAACGAGAATAGAGTTCCTGCTTATTTTTCTGAAATTGTAGGCATAGAGGCAAGGGCGCCCATGTTGTGGTTTCCAAAGGGGAGCAAGTATAAGCAACGTTTCAAATATAGTTGCAAATTTTGCTGTAACTAATGTAAAAATTCTATTGGGTTTTCGATATTCCCAATTACAATTTCCTCTTAGGGGGGACGCGAGCGCCCCACCTTACCCCCCTGATGGGCGCCCTTGCATAGAGACACCATATTGCTTATACGATGTAGATCTCAATAGCATTATAAACTTTGAAAATTCTGTACAGGAAGCAGCTACAGTAACGATATATTGTCGTTGAGTTCAGCAACTGAAAAAAAAAATGCATTTACGAAAAACATGCTCAAAATGGGCAACGCGTCTCTACAAATACACTCGCATCCTGAGGGTACCTCCTGTTCACATAAATCTGGAAACTCAGGGCCTTATGCAGAGTCGTTTTGACGTGTGATTAACGTCATACTAAAGGGCTAACTACTGTAGGAAACATACGTTAGTCGAACTTTTTAGTATGGCACTAATCACGCGGCAGAACGACTCTGCATAAGGCCATTGTTTATTTGTAGAAGCGTCACATAAGTGGCGCAAAAGAACGTTGCCACTGTCTTGAAAAAGACTTATCGGCAATTTACAAAAGTAATTAAACGTGTAAAATGTAATGATTTGATGAGTGGAAAACTGATACAAAGTAATAAGATGAGTACAAAGGTAAAAGACATGTACAAAGGAATAAGTATGATAAAGTAAAAAATACGTGATAAAAAAGTAATGTCACAATCGGGAAAAAGTAAAATCAGGAGAGAAGTATGACACAATAGGGTAAAGGTCAAAATCGGGAGAGAAGTTCGAACAGTTAAAGAGGTCTGAAGGCCAACATGGACAGGGCAAAAGGTAGAGAAAAGTGGGAGTGTAAAATGAATGGAAAAAGTGTTGAAAAAAGAAGGGAATGTATGAACGTGTAAATGGAAAAAAGAGTGTAAGTGTACTGTATATGTATAGAAAGGCCCACTCAACTCTCGTCCTCACAGAGCACACAAGACACGATGTACTCGCCGGAACGGCCACTCCATAAGGCTCGGTTCAGACGTGCAGAAAAGTCTGTTGCGGGCCCGCAACAGAAAACTCTGTTGCGGACTCGCGCGAGCCGGAAATACATTGGTTCATATCATTCATGCCACACGTGCAGACTTTCCCGCACGACTCTGCTGCGGGCCCGCAGCGGGCAAAAATTGAGTTGCGGGGACTGCTGGCTCGCAGCGAGTCCGCACAGGTGTTGCGGGTCGGAAAACCATTGCTGGGAATGAGGCAAGCCACACGTGCAGACTTCCCCGCGCCCGCAGAAATGGAAAGCGAAGAACTGAATGAAGAACTATTCATTAACGAAATACAAAAATATCACAAGATATGGAATTTAAAGTGCGAAATGTATAGAGATAGAAATAAAAAACGGGATGCATGGAATAAGGTGTGAAACTTTATGTGAGAAATTTAATGAAAAAACAGAAGAAAAAAACAGCATTGGTATGTATTATTATTACTTTTCAATGTAAAAATCTAATATTCATGTAGTGTTTACATTTGATTTTCGTTTAGCGTCCCTTTCCAGCAGAGAGGCTGTGAATACTTTTTTGTGGTAACAATAGACAACAAATACGCTTGGAGAAAAAGCCTTTATTGTTAATGCAGTTTCTTTGATGAGATTTCTTGTCACTCACTCCGGAATGAACCGACTGTTTATAACGTACGTTGCATTATACTTTAGGTCGAGACAAGGGTGCCTATCAAGGGGGGCAAGGTGGGGCGTTCGCCCCCCGTAAGAGGAAATTGTACTTGGGAATATCGAAAACCCAATAGAATTTTTACATTAGTTGCAGCAAAAAATGAAACTATATTTGAAAAGTCTCTTATATTTGCCCCCCCCCCCCCTTGAAAACCACAACATGTGCGCTCTTGGGTCGAGGTCACGTATTATATAGTAGCTTCTGTGCTCAAAAGGGTCGCTGAAGTCCAAAACAACCAACAACATAATAGAACAGAAAAGAAAGAAAAAACATCGTTTTTCGGCTGACAATTGTCTTTATTTGTTAATGTACTAAATTAAAAAAAAAAGATAGAGTTAACACGAAAATTGTTGAACATCAGGGTACTTATGAGGTTAAAAAATAAAAAAAGCATGCTGGAGATGTAACAGAAATATTTTTGTTTCTCGTGCAATTGATAATATTGTGCACGTCGTTGCTTTTCTAGAGATAACAACTGAATATTTTCTTACATAAAGAACAACTTAAACAAAGTTATCTTGCCATGGAACTCCTCTACCTATGTCGCTTACAAAATAATCAGCCCACCTGTTTCTGCTTCCGTTTGCTGCGTTGCCTCCTTTTGGTGTGCTACACGTATTGGGGATTTCGTCAAAACCTCCTATCGTTAAATGTCACAATTATAAAAATGTTTCCTTTTTCTCACCTTAGAAATGGACTATTCGGAAATACTAAATCCATTATTTTTATTTAAGAGTTTACATTAAGAATTTCACGTCTCCAATCTAAGCGAGTCCTATACTTTCTCAATATATAACGGGAAATGTCACTATTATAGGAATGAAATTAAATCCTTGAGTTTTACGTCGCACGATTATACAGGGTAGGCTAAAGGAAATAATGATGATGATGCTAAATGAATGAAATGGTGGAATGAATAAAGTGAGAGGAAACGGAAGAACCGCGAGAAAACTCGCGCACACGGTGCTTCTCGCACCACAAAGCCCACTTGACGCAAGCTGGGATCGAACCAGAGGTGAACACACTATCAGTGAGCCACCGGATCCCACTACTATAGAAATTTCCCATCTCCCCTTCAAGAAAATTTTCGAAGACGCTGAAACCTGTGCTCCATTATTTTTAATATGAGTTTATATGCCGAAGTTTACATCTTTAACTGAAGCGAATCCTCACATTCGGTAATTTGTGAATAAATAAAGGGAAATTTTACTATTATTGAAACGCCCCCTCTTAAGCGGGATATTCGGGAAGTCTCAAATAAATGTTTTATTTTTAATTTAATGCCACCAACTATGTCAAAAAATCGAAATTAGTCACGCAATTGTTAAACTACGCCAGTGGCCACTAATAACGTTTGAAAATGTCTATGAGTAGGTCTCCGAATGTTTAACTTTCTGTGCTCTTACAAACGATAATTAGTTAACATAATTAACTTACCTTAATATAACAGCCAGAGCTCCTCCGTGGCTAAGCGGTTAGCGTACCCGCCTTTGGCGTGGGATTCGCGGGTTCGATTCTCGTCGGGAGCTCATGTGGTTCGGATTCCAAGTTAATCAGTACGTCAACGTCTCATATAGCCTCGCTGCTGAACGGGACGTTAAACTCAAAATCAACTCATTAATGTAACAGCCAACATTTCAATTGCTGGTATCGCAAGTCTCATGAAAGTATCTTCTGCTTTAATTTTATCACTTATTTTCGATAAGAGTTCATCAAATGAAGTGATGCTCATGCGAAAATAATTAAAGGTCTTTTCTTCGTCATTGCGCAAATCAATAAACATGGAAGAAAATTCACGTTTAAGCAGTCGTGAGCTTACGTACGGATGAACCCAGTATCGCCTCTGTTTCTTCCTTAGGATTTTACTGGCTAAGTATACAAAAACAGAACGTTTTCTTCTTTCAGTTTCCATCTTCATTCAACTGCAGCTGAAAATAAAATGAGCTGTTTTCTATGTCTATGTGAAGTGGTTGGGCTGAGACGCCCGCACGAGTCTGCTGCGGGCCCGCAACAGACTTTTCTGCACGTCTGAACCGAGCCTAAGGCCATCAAAGACTAAATCCAGAGAATGAACCTAGATCCATCACAATTCCCGCAGATCTATACAGATTGCATTTTCCCTCCGTTGCCAATCTTAACGACAAGTCGCTAAATCTAGCGGATATTGAGAGGCAAACGACAAAATTTTTCGAAAAGTGACTAACGATCTTTTTTACCGACTTTTATAAAATGTGTTGGCGACAAAACTGGCGAATTCGCCCTATGCTTTGCCTTTTAAAGTTGTTGATATTATTTACTGAGCGATTGTCAAAAAATTGATGACGTCGTCACCTGAACTCACCATGTGAAATATATTTGGAACTTCCCTTGTGGTTTGTTACAACTGACAACATAACCTCTTGGCAATGGTACTGATGCCTCATGTCAATTGACACTTGACAGTTCATGACTGGGCAAGGAAAAAATTGATTGCGGGTGGTTTTTGCACATTCGTTTTCCAAACAGAAGGCAGTGATGATTGAACTTTCTTCGAAGGGGGCCAAAGAAAAAGAGGGATAATGTTAAGCGGTCCAATATATTAAAAAAAATAAATAGATAAATAAATAAACTGGCACATTTGACAACTCTTATAGTACTAATTTCTATTACCAAGTTTTTTTTTTTTTAATCTTGTTCGTACTTTGGTGCAGTGATTCTCTGAAATGAAGTAAAATTTTCACGTATCTTACAAAGAAACGACATTTATCTTTTCATTCTTAAAATTAAGCATCATAATCACGGACCGAAGAGAACTTTCAGGAGTTCGCATCTTGCCCACAAGCCATAGTTTACTCACCATTGAATCAGAGCATTTCGAATCAAGTTTAGACAATGTCTTATTGCACTGTGTTCTGTATAGTGCGTAGTGCGATAGTAGTATAGCGCGTAAACTGTTATGTTATTAATAAATTCAAGTGACTAAAGTGTTTCGTTTGTGTGTGTGTGTTTTTTTTTATTCCACCTTAAAAATGCCATGTTTCTAAATTAACATGGGTAAACTCGAAAAAGGTGAAGAAGTATTGAGCAGACAGTCGGTCACATTTCTTAACAGTTTGCGTCAAAGGAGTGTAAAATTTGCTGTTTAGTTTGCAATAATTGACATGGCAGTTATAATGACTTTTTACCTTTTTCGTTGCGTTGTTGTACACAGAATTTTCCGAAGGCTGACACGGAATGAGATCGTCTTTCTTTAGGAATAGGTAAGTTCCTTTACAGGATTTCTGTTTTAAATAAATATTATTTACGTATACCAGTTAAGTTTATGTTGTGTTTTCGCAATATAAAAAAGTTTTTGCGCTTGAATTCGGCAAAATATCAGTTTTAGCGACTTTCTGGCAACTTTCTAAACTGAATTTACTGACATTTTGCTAATGGAAGTTGGCAACAGTGCCTCCGTTCTTTATAGAGACACTGGCTGCAAGACGTACACGATATTATGTTTTCCTATTTCAACTTATAATATCAGACAGTCTGCAACTTTTCTACACATTAAACGCACCGTAAACTTGAAAATATCTCCGGTCACAGAGAAGTATTGCCTTCCATGCCCCACCTATCCTTGGATGGGAATGAATGAAACTCAAAAGAAAAAGTAGAGCAAAGTGGGGGAATATCGATCACTTAAGGGAAAATGCGTGAGGAGGGAAAACTACTAGTTTTAGGGTAGTAATTAATGTAAAAATATATTTATCGAACCTTTTGCTACAAATTACTGCTTCCATATTGTAGCTCATAAGCAAGAGAAAGATACAATATCGTTTATTTTCGAAGGATGCGTTTGATCAGACTTACCCGGATTTGGGGGAATTCTGATCACCAATTAGGAAGTATAAAGAATAAAAAAAATTGCATAAGTTTTGCTCAGTCATTGTACACCTACCAATATATTTGTTTCAATTACGAATGAAAAAGTGCCCAAACCATTCTATAGAACCGTATACAATATAAATTTATTGACCTTAAAAATAAACGTTATGTTAATGGTAGCAGGCAAATAGAAGGAGTGGGCCCTATTGAACCTGAGGTTCTTAAAATTGACACCGTTGCTATAGAAACTCGGAATTAAAACTATTTCATGACACTATGTTTAATTAATGCCTTATTAAATACAGAGATCCATATTTACATATTCCAGACTCCCTAATTAGGCATTTCTCTGTTTCGGGTTGGAATCTGGTTGTTTATAAACTTAATTTTTCTATTATTTAAATTTTTCCCCCCACAAAATTTCCTCCAAGAATAGGATTTATATATGTAGTAGAAATTACGTACTACTATCACTCCGTACCCTAATTAGAAAGATTCTACGTATCGTAGTTACATTATTACACATCGGGGCAATTCCGATCACTTAAGTACAAGTTCGGTCACCTTTGATCTAAGTTACCCCGACTTGCCATTTTATATTAAACAAAGCCATGCAGGCTAAACATTTAAATACACAGAGTGAAACATACAGCATTATTTTGCTAAAAGAACATGCTATGGAATATTGTAAGGCTTTTGGGACTGTTAGAAAAATAACAAATATTTACTACTCAAAATAACGAGACCAAAATTTACAAGGAAAAGCAAGAAAATACAAATGCCGAAATCATTTGCACAGACCAACTGAACAAAGGTCCTTCATCCTCTTCATGAGTACTTTGTGACTCCTGCTAGAGGAGTAAGCCTAGTCTAGGTCACCAGGTCATGTCAATTTTGAGTAATTCAATGATCGGAATTACCCCCCCCCCCATTCGGCATTTCTCCACTTTACTCTATATATACATATGCAGACGGAAGCCGAGCGTGTTGAGGCTCTTAGCCTTTGTAACGAACCTGTAAAACTTGAAGATTGAGGGTTCGAAAGTCGGTCTCAGATGTTTATTTTTTTAAACATGAAGATATGATGAAATAATTAAAAGTGTAATACTTTCTGCATATGTAAATTGCAAATTTAATGAATTGGTATTAAAATTGATGTTTATTGCCTATATTGCTTTTTTTTAACTTTTAGTTCCGAAACAAATACTTACAAGACTTCTCGGTTTAAAATCCCTAGAATAATCAGTGATACTTGGATGGGTGTGAAATTAGACTGAAATAAATGCAAATGAACATGTAATGAAAAATGTATACATCGAACTAATTTTATATCTGATAAAATACATTTCTACTGCAAATATCTTTGATAAGCAATTAAACACAATTCTGACAAATTGTACACACGCTGTAATGAAGGTAACTTTATTTCTTTTTACTACCACGAATATAGATATTCTTCGCTTACTGTGAAACAAAAATTGTGCTTTCATCTTTATGAAGAATTTACACATCCTTTCCGTCTTTTCGTAAATAATCGTCCGATATGAATTTTGAAAATATTGGTAATTTACTAATGAAAAGGGGTATGAAATTTCCACACATAAGAAACAATACATCCCTGCTGTGGCGTGACGTGTGAAAGGAAAGTTTGATACTACCGTCAACCGTGAAGAATATAAACTGAATATCCGACATTCATTCAGTCATTATCAGCTACTGTCTTTTCGAAAAGAACGGCTGCTAGAAGAAAGAATCCAAGGTCTTTTATGTTCAGATTCCCAATTGAAGGGTAAAGGGAAAAAACAAGGAATGTCCTTGTATGTGCTTTTTCGGGTGCTTTGCCCTATCTGTTGGTGACTCTTGATTCTATATGACTGTTGTAACGCCCCTATCCAGGCCCAATCACTGCAACGCGGGAAATACGTCGAACGATCTAGCCAACAGAAAGGGCTTTGCGCGGACCAGATACATGCTCAAGAATTACTGGTGGAATGAAAATCCAGAGGTTTGGCAATATGGCAAAATCACAATAAAACAGTATAAATTCAATAAGAAACACAACAAATCAGATTTATAATTTTATTTACAATTAATAATACAGATTCAAAAAAAATTCTTCTTCTTCCTGGTAAACTTTAGTCAAAAAAATTAATTTTGAAAAAAATTAATTGTATTGAAATAATTATGTCAATTCCTTCTTGGATGAAATTTCAATTATCACTGGATACAATGCACACGAAGGCCAATCCAGGACCTCTCTCATTAAAGGTAACAAATTCCAGATTCAGTTTACAGACGTTGGAGGCCAGTCTAGGACCTCTTCCATTAAATGCAACAAATCCAGATTATCCACTAACGTTTGAGGCCAATCCAGGACCTCACCTTCTTCAGACCTAAATTTTACCTATTAAAGCTTCTGAACTATCAAGTTTAATTTATTTCTACCTTTTTTTAGTAAAGATTTCCTTCCTGTATTTGTACTCTCTGATCAAGTCAAGAAACTATCAAAGCAGCTAATATTCCAACAAATAAATTAATAACTTCCTTAAATCCAGAAACAAATATCGTTTTCAATAATTATATTACTTATATTCCGATGCCTGAGAATCGGATATTAATTTCCAAGCAAGTTATTTCCTCTCTAATTATTTTTAATCAAAAAAATATTAATGTTTTTCTTTAACTTCACGCGTAATAATTCCAATAAAATAATTTTTGAAATCGCAGATTTTGGTGACCAAACCTGAAAAAGACAACATTCATATAACTGAGGTTTTGGGTCCAAACCCTCCACCTCGCTTCCCCTGGATTTTCAGTTGGAACAGGGACAACCGTAATGAATCCTTATTCTTTGAGAATTAAGCAAGCCAATTACTCTCAATTTTGAGGCAATAACACAACCCACACAAGACGTCACAAACATTGGACTTAAACAGGAACTAACTTAGTACAAAGTTTTAACACTCACCTCATTTTTTCCTTAGTAATATATTACCTCTCTGGAATAATTCCTGGCTTGAATTGACTTTGGACTACTCCATGCAAACAAGAATAATTTTCATTTATGAGGAGAAAATAGCATAAAGAGAAATCACCGGGCCTGGGGACCACCGGAGTCCGAAATCCGATCCACTTAATATCCCAAGAGGGAAAAGAATTAGTTACCTCTCATGCATACAGTTCCATTACTAATTTAAAAAAATATTTTTACACATCACTCAAAAAAATATTATATTTCGTCAAACCACTCTAGGGCAAAAGCTGCTATAACAAACAAACAGCAATTAACAGAAGCACACGAAAAATTGCTTACTTCTCACAATTCCAATACGTAATATATTAACTCGAACAACACTTCACTCCTCATAGCACAAATTATTCTTGTTTTGCACTGTTCTTCAAATAATAACAATATTTCGTCGAAAAATCGAATAATCTTTATCAAATGACTGGATTCCTATTTCACTGCAACTCCATTTTGACAAGCATGGAAAGCGAGACCACATAGAAACATGCAAGCACACAAAACGAGGTCACAAGCAATCCAACAAGTACAAAATTCGTAACGAGCACAGCAATCCTCAGCCATGACCCGATCCACAGGGCAGCTTCCTTCCAAGTTACCACACAAAGGTGGGAGCTTGGAGAAGTCAGCTGCGGTCATGCGCAAAGAACCAAAGGTCACCACTAGTAATCCTAACTCGACCGTAAGGTTGCACGGGAGAAAAAAACCTCGACCGTAAGGTCGCACGGGAGAAAGGAAATCTTTTTACATTTTATATTTTTTTCTTTTTTTCTTGTAAGTCTTGATAATGTAAATTAACAGTAGTTAATTTCCTTAGTGTTTTAAATACATAATACAAACAGCAACAAAGAATATTACTTTTTTTTTTTGAAAAGTGTAACGGTACGTTACACTGTATATGCCATGCTTGCGTAGATGTAGAAATGTCCATATAAAATGGGCAAAAGATTTAACTAACCCTATTCTTCTTACGCGGCTTGCAATATTAAAACGCCGTTTTCTCGAAAATGCAGTTTTGTGACATTCCTTCTTTTTTCCCCTTACCCTTCAATTGTTAGTCACTCTTTCTTGAAGAGAGGTCAAGGAAATTAAAGAACGCAAGGAAATTAAGTGGGACATATATATTATTAAACCATTCTAGTAAGCTACCTTATAGAATCGAAATGTTATTTATCTGAGTGGTTATATGTTAAGGAATGGAATAACAAAATTCACCTTTTCGTTAAGTTGTAAATATTGCATGATATACGAGCTAGGTAGTCCCGTTTAGAAATAGCTTGTTTCTGGGCAGGATGAGAACTAATAGAGGGAAACACGCCGCACACCAAACGTATCCCTTTGCCATTGTAAATGCAATTATCATCATTAATGAAATAAAAAGTAAATATTCACACAATTATCACGACATATGTAACAAATGGCATATCTGGAAAAAGTGGCTAAAAAACGGGCTCTAATTAATTCCATCGAGTCCATTATGATCTAGAGCTAGACAATCATACATTACTGTACTTTCACACGTGTTTTACTACAATTTTATCCATTATAGTAAGGTTCGAGATGTAGATATGGAGAAGTAGGAAATAATCAGCTGGAAAGAGAAAATAAGAAATAAGGAAGTTCTGAGAAGAGTGAATAAAGAAAGAAGAATACTGAAGTTGATAGTAAAAAAGGAAAAGAAATTGGTTTGGACACTGTCTAGGGATGAATTATCTTATAAGATATACTTTCGGAAAGATTGGTTTTCGAAAAGAGAAAAAGGGGAAGATATGTCAGATCCTGGACGATATGAAGATCGAACCTTCTCATGCCTTAACAGAAACTAAGGAGGATTTGTTGTCTTCATCACAATACATAGTAACGCCCTTTCTTTGGGTGAAATAATTTGGATTTTTAATGCGTTATATTGATAGTTTAACAAAATATACATACGAATATAATAAAGAATTGTCCCGATTTACAAATTTCGGTTGAACGGATATGTGGAACGTATTGGAAATGCCAAACGAAATTATTATTATTATTATTATTATTATTATTATTATTATTATTATTATTATTATTATTATTATTATTATTATTATTATTATTTCTAGTAGTAGTAGTAGTAGAAGAAGAAGAAGAAGACGAAATAAACACAATTGCTAGGGAACAATAATGTTTGTTCTTGATCGGTCATATTTTTGATTCATACTAATAATGTGCCTTGTGTATTCTGCAATTGTTTGCTAAACACGTTACGTTCCCAGACAGTACAAATCAAGGTTGACATAGCTGGCGTCATTTTGTAGATAGTTCTTGGTATTTCATCTTTCTACAGCATGTGCAGTGCAGAAAGTCGTCTCAACTCTAAGACTGAGAGAAATTGAATATTTTTCATGTTATTATACATCGGAAGTATCAATATTGCAAAGATAAAAATTTCCTTAATTAACTCAGCGGGAATCAAACCCAGGACCCGTAACTTGCGAAACCGATGCTTAAGACACTAAGAATGCAATATTCAGTAAGGGAGAAAAAGACCCAATGTGAAGTGTATTGACTTACAATCTGATTCGGTTGTGATAAAATAAAAGTGTTATATAGAAAAAGGAGTCCAGAGAATTCAAATAAAAATTGAAAACCTAGAAAATGACACACAAAGACACAAGAGCATGAAAGAGAAAATGATCTTTAGAAGGATATGAAAACTTAACTGGCACTCCTCTGAACTGAAATCTGGTGTCTCAGATCACTTTTTTATTCGCCGAACGTTTCTCAGTAACTTGACTATTTTCTACTCGGTTATACTCGTTTTAGGGTTATTTCTAGTAATCTTGAACGGCAGGGAAACGAACACAGACACATTCAGAACTTTTAAAATTCCAAAGGCTCTCCTACTGGGAATTGAACCCGATATCCCGACCACTGGACTATTTGTTAATGACAAACAACGGAACATAAATAAATATATCTTTTAGTAGGACGATGAGAGGTAAATGTTCCAATAGAAATTATATCATAAAGAATGTCCTCAGAAAGCAATTACTAATTTCCATATTACGTATATTTTATTTCCATATTATTATTATTATTATTATTATTATTATTATTATTATTATTATTAGTAGTAGTAGTAGTAGTAGTAGTAGTAGTAGTAGTAGTAGTAGTAGTAGTAGTAGTAGTAGTCGTAGTCGTTCTTGTTGTTGTTGTAGTTGTTTGTAGTTGGTGTTGTTGAAATATGAGTGGTAGCATTAGTATTAGTGGATGTTGTTGCAGCACTTAGATAATAGGAATTTTAACGCCATGTTTCAGTATCGAGGTTATATGTTATGTGTAACTAAGTTTTAAAATATCTTTTCAAGTATTTCTTTACGATTATATTCTTTCCCGAGGCACTAATATACATTGCAGATTGTCGTGTTTAGTGCTTTATCTAGTCTCCTCGATTTTTGGTGAATAAAAATCTCGAAAGCAGGTATATCTAACAGTTGGATCACAAAGCCGGAGGTCCGCGCCCTCAAACATACGTTTTAAACATTTTCTGTTTAATAAGTCATTTTGGTTTGTAGAACAAATAACCCGATCTAAAAAAGAAAGAAAAGTTTATTAATGTAAAACCACGATAGACTCAAGTTATAGGAATCGAATATCGAAACCGGGAGCGATAGATTTACTATGGGTTAACTTTACAATGCCCGCTCTAGTGGTATCCTTACACAGAGACGAAAAAATACACTCTATTAATTTTAGCTAAATGGGTCCAAACCTCTCTGGCTTGCAGTAAGTTTCATGGCTTCAAGCTAACAAAAGAAAATTTACCTAATGTTTTAATTATAGTATACAGGAGTTAGTACATTAGGTTTCTTCTTGTAGCTTGAACCGTAAGAGTTTAATTTTTACTGTTGTCACTTTGCTCAAGAGCCGCCTCTGGTCAGGTTACCTATCAACTCATTTCTCTCTGTGTACAGTTTATTGGAAAAAGAAGCAGCAGACTATGGTGTTGTAATGCATTCGGTTCGAAATGACTGTTGAAGACATGTTAGGGGCCACGGTGGCTCCGTGGTCGATCGCTTACGTCTGGTGTATGGGGTCACCGGTTCGATCTCCTGCCAAGTAACTTCGTGATGGACAACATCGTATCCGTGAGCTTTCTAGGGGTACTCCCGTTTCCTCCCACCGATTCCCCCTACTATTCCATCATCATTCACTTGCCTTTATCACTCGTCTCCTTGAGACTAAAGAACATAATCGTGCGACGTTAAACTAAAATATTTCATTTTGTAACGACATGTAGGTCTACATAAAATAGGAAATATATGCACTGTGAACGTTTCAGAAGACACGTGATAATGCTTTAACGCAACATCTTGTGATGTATTTAAAAATATCTTGAGTGACATATTTTACTACAGTTTTATTATACGTTTACGTGGTACACCGTAACACTACCGTGAATTCTTTCATTATTTCGAGGTCAACAACATTACTTAATCCAAACTATATAATAAGGCTAATCTTACAAGCAAAGTGTCGATATGGGTAAATGAAATATATTCTTTTAATGCAGCCTGAAAGTCACGTCATTTTCGGTATCAGTTTTAAAAAAAGAAATATGTTGCTTAAACTAGTCATAGATAACCCTAGGATTATCATACGATTGAGTTATCAAATTTATTGCTTATAAACCTATCATTTGATTGACATTTATTTTAATCCTCTAAATACAGAGTAAGATGCATTTATGAATTGAAGGAATCTATTCGTTGAATTTTACGTCATATCTTCACGTTTCCCAAATTAATACAAAAATGAAGGAGGAAAAGAAAGGGTAATGCTAGTTCTAGACTACTCGTATTAGCGTTTATCGGGACAAAAGTGTCCAAATTTGAGATAGATAGATAGATAGATAGATCTAGATCTAGATATATTTCCCGAGTTTGTGTGAATTGATCCAGTGGCGGAGCTAAGGGAGGGCCAAGGGGGGCCAGGTCCCCTTGCTCAAATTCTTGGCCCCCCTAGTGGCCCCCCACACAGAGTGATACTACTATCGATCGGCAAACGGTGAGTTGGTAGTGGCCACAAGTGAAACTACTACCGAAACATCTCTCGACAACCGAGTTACCAACTGCAGAATACCGTATGTTGCAATAATCTGCGTTCCAAGTCAAATAGCTTCAGGCTCGTTTTTGTTTGTAATATAGCAAGGTCTTATTCATCGAAATCTGTAAGGTGTATGCACTACTGACCTCACTACTTGAATGTTCCTTTTTAAATATCTGTCCCATATCTGGTTACCTCCTTTGTTTCCGACAAAGAACCAGAAAAAAAGCAAAATAGTCGGCATTCGCTTGAATATTAAAAGTCATACTAAAACATGAGATTCTTTACAAATAGCATACACTGCAGTAAAATGCTAAGCTGGACTAAAGAAGTCTTGAACAAAAGAAGTCTTCGTACACAACTTATTCGTACATTCAGTAATTAATCTCCATTGATTATGGCGACATAGAACAAATGCATACCCTAACAGCACAATTACATAGCAGGAATATGTCTATCATGTTCCCTCAGGTACATGGGAATGTGTCCAATATGTGCCTTATGTACCTCTTAGTGAGAAATCACATAGATGTCAAGTGATAGTCACAGTCTATGTCCGCCCCTAGTCACATGCCTGACATGTACCTGGGGAACGTGCCTAGTATGTTCTAGGTATGTTCCCCACGCCGTAAGCGTCAATGAACCACAAAATTACTCCCCCAAAATATGTAAAATCACTATATGTGCAATGTGTTTACATTAGGCGCGTTTAAAAACACTTGAAACAAGTAAAAAGAATGTAGCTCAGGTTGGGCGCGAACCACCAACCTTTGGATTACTAGCCGCGTGTTCTTCCGACTTGGGCACGGTAGCGATGAAGAGAATATCGCGTGTAGAGGGATAAATTGTTGAGGTCTTCTGAATTTGGCTAAATCAGAGTGCTCCTCTAACCGCGTATACTCGACGATAACCGTTTGGGATCAGATAAAATCTGCTCACCATGTAATTTTATAACAAAATGACGAATGTCTACTTTATTTCATGGTTCTTCCATATTCACTTTCAAATGATCGGCGACATCTAATACATAATAAAGTTGATGCGTTTGTTGCTTCTAGTACACAATCGCTTAGAAAAAGAAGCAACAAATGCATCAAATATGGGAGATGAATTTAGAACACCTAAATACGCATGCCTAGCACATCTTGTGCTGTTAGGGTATCTGAAACAGCATGTACGTACCTAAAGGACGTAGTACCTAGAACATGACAGATATATCTCCCAAGTAACGACATAAAAAATTACTGTTAAAGTGCGAAATTGAGCCAGGTATGTCAATGCAATACTTGTGGTACATAGTTGCAAATAACAATTAGGTGTAACAAGTACCTAAGGCTGTAGGTAGCTGAAGTACATACCTAGCACATGAATATCATATGTGCAAAGTGTCGGGTATCTAAAAAGTACCTAGGACATCTAAATGACAAATGTCTAGCACATCTTCTGCTGTTAGGGTAGCATCCATTAAATAATTTGGTAATATATTATTATTATTATTATTATTATTATTATTATTATTATTATTATTATTATTATTATTATTATTATTATTATTATTACTATTGAAGAATCTTAATATCGAGCCGTCTTGTTTAATATACAGTAAAAGAAGAGAGCAAATGTTTTAATTATTTCTGAAATAATCATTCTCTCTGTTGTTCGTATTCCGATTGTTCGAGAAAAATAAGATACTGAATACTACCAACACCCACTATTTGCCACCGATACTGGTTCTCCCTCTCGATTACATTCTGGTCTTGTCTCTGCTACATCTAGTTTACTAACTCACTTGCTGTTGGCAACTCTGTAGAAACCTGCTACGATGTTCACAAGCGATACTACTGACCTCCAGGAAAATGGAGTCAGCGCTTGGGGGACATATACTACTAACTAAAGCCTGGAGAAATGTAGTAAAAATCAATGATTCTTTGTAAATTAATCGTTCAGAAGTATTTTCTTTTAAACGATTTCAACTGTAGCTTAATCCCAAAAATGCTACTACATAGAGAAATTCCGAAGTTTATCAGAGAGCCAGTATTACAATCTTCTGGTAAACATCAGGTACAATGCCGAGATAATACAACTTGATCGCGGCAGTAATGTTATTTTGTGTAAAAGTGATAGTTACTCCCGTGACCAGGTTGTGTCATTTCGTTATCTTTGATGTTTAGTAATCAGAGAAATATCAGGAGTTTGTGGGACTGGTCTACAGATATTCCATTCAGTGACTTCACTTAGTGAATGCCCAATTTTGTCGCACATTTATATTTGTTCTTCGTCAAAATATGTATTTCTGAGAAAATTAAGCATTAAGCATTTCTGAGAAAATTACATTGTAGGAATTATGCAGAACAGTAAGTCAGTGGTGACATGAATTTTCAGCAGGATATATTAATTAATGTCCCTCCTTCAACTCTAATCTTAAAATTAACAATATTAACTTAGCACCTACTACAAGATAGTAGCGTTAAGTTACTTCAACCACATTTGAATTTATTTTAAGACTGAAATATCCAAGTCTCAGAGGTTAGAAACGAGGGAAATGAGTCAATTTTGCCATAAAAATTTCCTAGTGACACCGGGAAGAATCTTGGTAAAAACCCTAACTCGAAATATTTACCCACGAGGGGTCGATCACAGCATCTTCCAAATCTGAAGTCGAAGTTCTACTGCTGAGTTTGTCCATTTGGTGTGGGTGTGAAGTGTTTGTGTATTTAAATTCAAATCAAATTTTAAAAACTGGAGAACGTAATCAAACGAAAGAAAGGAAGAAAAAGGCTACATACACCTCTTTGCTGTAAGGAGTTCCGATTGAAATGCCTGTTCTAACACTGTTTCATATTAAGAAAAGAAAAGCATATTTCCTCTCTTTGCTTCAAAGAGTGTTCATTTATTTTGATGAAGTAAAGGCAAATTCATTACTCAGTTTTAGAGCTGAAAGGTAAAAGTAACCAAAAGTAATTGAACTACGGCCAAATTGAAACAAGAGAGTGATCTGTACAGGAGGAAATGTCTTCGGGCTGCTAAAATTTGAGATGACTGCTGCCATGCTATAACTTTGACCTTCGTCTTATCTCACGTAGATGCAGATATGTCGAAAGGTCTGATTCTTGTAGATTCACTAGTTCAAACGCTGTCGAATTTGAGATATAGAAAATGTGATTTTCAACGAACAACATTCGAACAAATTTATCAAGGGTGTTTGGAAATGTGCAAAGAAAATCGTATTCGAAATTCCAGAGCCGGAAAAAGATAGGCTATAGGGGTTCCTCGCGGAAACGAACTAAATATTTGCTATCGAAATATCACAAAAATATTTTGGACGAATCTCTTCCTTCATTGGAGGCAGAAAACGAATTTTCTTAAGATAATGTACTAAGAGACATTTTTTTGCCTACTATTGATAAGGCAATCACTGAGATGGAAAACCACTTTGGATCATGTAGCAAAATCATTAGATCAATCGCTGCTGTAATCCAAAATGTGAAAACTTATTAAACTACAGCAATGTTGAGCATATGGCCCAGCATTATGGAAGTGATCTGGGAATATTCAAGTGTGAACTCAAAATCCTCCCAAACAAGTTGTATGAAGACGAGAGAAAACCAAAGTTGATTCCTTGATGAATTTCGTTGATCTTTCTTGTGTCTACAAAATAGCATTCCTAGAAACTTACAAGCTAGGTATCTACTCTGTGACTAGTGCTAAGTGTGAAAAGTCATTAACATGTTTGAAAAGATTAAAGACATACACGCAATTCAATAACAGATACGCAATTCGATGACTGATGATAGGTTGAAAAACTTAGGATTACTTTATATTGAGAAGAAAATTGCTAAATCGTTAGATCTTGAAGAAGTTATTAATAAATGTGCTGCTGCTTACAAGAATAGAAAGATCATTCTCTTCTAAGTGGCGGCGGAGCCTATAAAAGTTATTTTCTTTACATGTGGAACTGTATTTCTCTGCTTCCACTTAAACTAACCAGCACATAATTTAAACGCAATGATTAAATAACTACTTACTTATATCAGAAATCAATTCTACGTGTAATACGTCTTAATATTTATATCCTAGTTGTCTGAGCTGGTAAATTTTCACTATTTTGAAAAGAGTAAAATCATGAACAACAAAGATAAAAATATTCATATATATATATATATATATATATATATATATATATATATATATATATATATATATATATATAAATTTGTGAGAATAAAATTTTTCATTAATTGGAGATGGCCCCCTCAAAATTTTCTTGGGCCCTTCATTGGCCCCCCGATGAAAAAATTCTAGCTACGCTACTGAATTGATCTGAATTAATTTGCGAAAACTTGTTACTCTAACGCCTTCTATAATATCAGGGGTGAAAATCATGGTTAAAAGATTGCTCAGTAGAAGAAAGATCAAGCTACCCAGTCAACATTGAACGAAATCAATCCCAAAAAGTATGTCGAATGTGACCCGACATCGGATTGGTACCGACAAAATTAAATGTCGAGTGTGACTAGACATCTAGTTCCGATAAAATGAAATGTAGAGTGTGTGACTCGACATCAGATTGGTACTAACAAAACTAAATGTCGATTGTGACTCGGTATCGGATTGGTACCGACAAAATTAAATGCCAAGTCCCACTCGACAAAAGACTAAAATATTTAGCCTACAATTGCCATTAACTTTAAATTTTAATTTCTGTTTAACTAAAATGTTGTTCAAATATAAGGCATGTGTTAGTCGGTAAATTATATCGAACTAAACAAGATAACATGCTTGGAGATAAATTCTTATGTGTAGTCGAAAAAATCCGTAATAAGAACTTTCGTGGTGCTAAATGGTGTGACTTCGGTGTCAATAATAGATTTCCTAACGGTGACACACATATACTTTACGCCCATACTATTTGTAATAATATAAATTTGCCAGAATTTTCCCTCAGTTTCTCATTGTTGGGAAGATTGCCTATTAAACAAATTGCTAGTTTCTTTATTTTTTTAGTTGTATTATATTAAGCTAATAGTAAATTAGTCGTTGTTTAAAGTCTGTTGAGCAAATTGTAAGTTCATTGTTGATATGCACTACTCAGGCTGGTAGCCAGCCCAAAACTGTAGGAGGGGCCGATCCAACCATATTATAGTTCATTATATTATAGTTCATTTGCCGCCTACCGTGAAACTTTTAGGGGGTCGGTAAAAATTTAGGGGGCCCGGTTCCCCTAGACCCCCTTGGATACGGGCCCTGTACTACTTCTATTAAGTTAATTGTAAGTCCCTGATTGCTGAGCTGTGCGTCAATGAGTTACTAATTGTAAGATAGTCATTGTTAAACTATACGTCAATTAATTATAAGTTCACTCTTGAGATGTAAGTTTATTGAGCTAACTATAAATTCCCCATTGTTAAGTTGTACCGCTATTGATTAAGGATAAGTTTCTCATTGTTGACTTGTGCCCTCAAGTAATAATAAATTAGGATCTTGGGGTTACTCATCATCTGTTGAATGAAAACCTGGAGAAATATGAAGAATAAAGGCTCCCAGATATTTTGGGAAATATGAAATTCTATGTTGTTCAATTCACAATCTAAAGATGTATCAATCCAAAACAACTTATCTTTTTAATAATTTGAAAAGAAAGCCTGACTTTGAGTATGAATTGACTGAAGAGAATGCGATTCTCCACGTGGCATCAATCACAATGATAAAGTTAGTACATCAGTCGTTTAAGATTTTTAGTTCATTAGTGTTTACTTTTAAAAAAACAGTACATTTTATTAAATTAGATTAGAACAACCTCAGTAATTGTATAAAATAAGTGAGTTTCGTTACACATCTTGGAACTACGAAAGATTGTGTTTATTTATTGAAATTTAGCGCTCCTGCTCAGCACTAAGGCTATACGAGACATGGTCAGTGATGCAATGCAAGAATTTTTGGTAGATATACGCTCGACTATTTTCTAGAATATAGCAAATATACGCTGGTTCCTTGGCAAATTTAAGATGAGTGTATGCTGGAGCATAAAAATAGTAGATGGGTATATGCCAAGCATGTCAAACCCAGTAACTTACGTAGGCCAAATAATCACCAGTGTACAATAGTATGGACCGCAAATTTAAAAAAAAAAAAAAAAAAGTGTACTTTTAGAAGTAAGTACTTTAAAACGAAAGGTACATAAAAATATCTGGGCAGTATTCTACAGTATGGACAGAAAGTCCCTTTACTCGCGAATTAAATGCGTGTGGCAATGTAAGATGTTAAAATATTTCAGATTTGAACCTCCCATCCTGAACATTGATATTGTAACAGTGCTCCTCACGTTAATTGCCAAGTAATTGTTGCGCATTGCGTATATGCTACGTGACTGCACGCAATAAGACGGACGGAAATCAAATCTGTGCATTGGCCAGTTCATTGTCTCGCCTTTCTGTTCTCTTTAGTGAACAACAATGGCAGATATCAGTAACTTCACTTTGGATGAGCTCTTAGTGGTAAGTGTTAGGGATGGCCACAAAGTTCCGGTTCCGGTGGAACCGGTTCCGCGAGGAACCGGTTCTCGGAGACCCGGTTTTCATAACCGGTTCTGGAACCGGTTCCGGACCTGGACCCGAAAACCCGGTTCCAGAACCGGATCTTAGGAACCGGTTCCAGACCTGGATCCGAAAACCCGGTTCCAGAACCGGATCTTAAGAACCGGTTCCAGATCTGGATCTGAAAACCCGGTTCCAGAACCGGATCTTAGGAACCGGTTCCAGACCTGGATCCGAAAACCCCCAAAGACCCGTAAGGGAGGCATAAAGTTCACCTTCAAAAATAATGCAAAGAGGACCATGCGCTTGTGCCTTCCCCGCCCAGACCCGCTTGTGCCCCCAGAAAAAAAAATGTGGTCCACCAGTGGGTGTTTAGCCAAAAGAGTTGGCAAGTTTGCCTGTTTAACCAATGAGTTTACCAGTTACCCAGTTTATTTAGCCAAATGAGACAAGCTGCCGCCGCCTGGCTGTCGCTTCCACCATTTCATCTAGCATACTGTTCACAGCTTGCCAGCAGCTCGGGTTTAGCGTAGGGATGTTCACAAAGTTTCGGTTCCAGCGGAACCGGTTCCAGACCTGGATCCGAAGAACCGGTTCCAGACCTGGATCCAAAGAACCGGTTCCAGACATGGATCCGGAAAACCGGTTCCGGAACCGGATCTTCTAGAACCGGATCCGTTCAGACCCGAAAACCGGTTCCACCAGGAACCGGTTCTGGCCATCCCTAGTAAGTGTGTGGGTCTATGAACAGTGGCGTCACTAAAGGCTTGGGGGCCTCCCCGCAGACAGCGTGGAGCGGGGCCCCCTTCTCTACGTTCCACTTTACGATTTGGGGCCCCCTGATGTCTTGAGATCCCCCGTCCCCCGCAATGCGGGGTCTGCAGGGCCCTTATTTACGCCCCTGTCTATGAATGGAAGCACAACGAAAATATGCCGCAGGAGATGGATAGGTTTCGTGAACGGTTCAGTAAAGTGCCACCAAGTAGTCAGACTCAGTGATGCCAACCTGTAGAAAAAATCCCATATCGTGGGAGTTTTTGACCTAATTTTCTCGGATAGAGATAATAAGCAGCATATATGGGATTTTTCGAGAAGATCGAAATTTACGGCTTATTCATTTAGATATTGTAAAAAGTGACTAACACAGAGAATTTTTTTTCAATATTATAGCATACGTTTAATTAGTATAACGTGGGCGCACCTAAAATGAGGTTTTTTGCCTCTCGGCATGGGATTTCATATTGTGTCAGGTTGGCATCACTGGTCAGACTTTGATCACGTAGGAGAAAAAATCTTTTCGCTTAGGAAGTGTTTTGGATCCCCCTCGTTCTGGTTGTCTATCAACCCGAAAGGAAACGTGTGCAGAAGTTAGCGCTTGAGTGATGCGTTCAACCTGCAAGCCGACTAGAAAGAGGTACGTGGACATCTACGGACAAGTGTGCTTGAAGCCTTCCAGCTTGTGACGCCGCAGCTGCTAAAGCAGTTGTGAACATGGAGGCACATCAAACTGTGCAGGGATAATGAAGGCGCACATACGGCCGTTTTGGACAAGTAACTGCAAGTATTAATGTAGGGATGAAATAAAGTGCAAGAGTAAAGGGACTTTTTCGCCTCCCTATATATGGATATCTATTGGTCCTTTCGTAATATTGAACATCTTTTTCCTGCAACGAGCCTTCGATGCCTGGCCACATGCTGCTCGGATTAGGAATAGAGATCACACTATGAGATCTCACTGAAAATGTGCTCCTTTTCATAAATGAGAAAAGGTGTTTTACACTGAAACGTTCTACCGAACATGTAAATCACATACGATACAAATGTGAAGATTTCTGGGAACCACGCAAGCAAGTATCTTATTTGTAAAATTTAAGAATACTCACTTCACTGAGTTTTTGCTTTATAACTGAATCGTACTGAATATCTATTAATTCTATTTTTAAATGGGCTGACACTATCTCAACGTCAGTTGATAGAAGGTAGTTGCGGAGCCAAAAGGATCGTTTGAAGAGCGCGAATTGTTTTCTGGACGATAAACGGAGACTCGAAATACTGTTCTACATTAAAACAGCATAAAGGGACTCAGAACAGGGAAAGTTCATTATCGATAGCTTTGACATCTTCGAATTCAGTCTTCAAACGCTAGAGCTTCTCGGCACATAATATCAAACAATCGTTCAGCTTTCATTTGAGAGGACGTAACATCCAAGGTTTCTGAACAAACTATGATAAAGTGAGGGGGCACGGTGGTTCAGTGGTGGAATGCTTACCTCTGGTGTGTGAGGTCCCTGGTTCGATCTTCGGCCAAGTAAGTTTGTAGTGGACATCGTATTCGTGAGTTCTCTCGGGGTACTCCCGTTTCTTCCACATTCTCATTCCACCAATTCTTCCATCATCATTCGCTTCCCTTATTTATCCGTTCCCCTTAGCCCAAAAAAGGCATAATCGTGGGACGTTAAACTTAAAGATTTCAATTCATTTCACTTTTGAAACAGCGGTATTATATATTTCATTGTGACGTCATCAGTGCTTGCATGGGGATTGGGTATAAGGAGGTGAAAATTGGAAAATGTAACTATTGAAACTCATTATATGTCCCAAAAGAAATTTCAGGTAAACATTAAATGATACCAAGGTAGGATTCTTATGGGGCTGTAGGGTAAACTACAATAAATTGGATAATATAGTGAAGATTGGAAACGGTAAGAAACAGCGAAAGGTAGATTCAGTACTCCAAGAAAAGGATCCATCTCCGACCTTAACTGCCTATTCAAACCGGAACGGGTAGAAATCTAATAATAGAGTCTACTTCTGGTTTCAGTATTGATTTTCATCGAAAAGCAGTAAGTAATGGCGAGAAGTAGTACGTAAATATGGCATAAGTATTCCAAGAAAGGCTCCATATCCATCCTTATCTCATTGCTCAAACCGTAAGTGTTAGAAATTTACAATTTCTGGTTTCAACACCGGTGACTACATAACAAAAAAAAAAAAAAAAAAAAAAAAAAAAAGATATAGCTAGAAAGAACAGGTTTTTGATATGGATTCAGTTTTGCAAAACCATGCTATCTTTACGCTTATATCTCTAGTAAAACCGGTAGAAATCTAATGCAATTTCTGGTTTCAGTATTAATCTCCACAGAGCAAAAAGGGTTATAAATCGTGATAAGCGTTTTTTTCTTATTTTTTTTATATGGATTCAAGAATCACAAGAATAGATTGTATCTCACCTGTGATTCTTCTATTGAAACTGGAAATAGAAGAAATTTACTACAATTTCTTGTTTGAATATTAGTCTCAATAGAACAGCGATAAAAGTTTTTATATATATACAAGTTCTACAGGGAGATCAGGTCTAAGGGTGTCTCCTTTTCCATTTGTAGTTTTATGTAATATTGTATGTGCCTCGGTAGCGCAGTAGGTAGCGCGTCAGTCTCATAATCTGAGTTCGATCCTCACTCGGGGCACTCAACTTTTTTCCTCGCATTGATAATATTATGGTTTATGAGTAGTGGTGTAATTCAAATAATTTAACGAATGGTCGTATGGCTAGTATAGTAAATTAACTTAATAGTTGTATTATCACTGTAGGAATATATTTTAATGTATTGTATTTATCATTATATTATGCATTGTATTATATTATTATGGGTAAAAGTTTGAAGAAATACGGCGAATACCGTCCTCCTACTTCCAGAAAATATCTATGGCGTTCCCACACTTCCTAAAAGCATACAATGGGCAAAGATAGGCACGAGGGCTGGAGTAACGTCATGCGTTCCCCTACCTTTTCAAATCCACTTTCACCACTGCGGATATAGCTATATAACATTATATAATTAATAGTTTACTATTATGTATTTGTCATAATGAAAAAATTCCCACCAAATAAAGTACACATTTCTTCTGGTAATTGAAAACACAGGAGCGCGACACCTTGTGTGAGTGCCAAATCACAGAAACATCAGAGGCAGTGTTCCTAGTTTGAGGGAAATTTTCCTAATCTAGGGAAATTTCATAGGTAAATTTAGCAAAAAGGGAAAAGGGAATTTTTCTTTAAAACATGACTAATCCAGGGAAATTCTCGCACTGACTGATTGACCAATACAAAAGTTTAAATGAGAAATAAACCGATACAATAGCAATAGTTTGTAAGGGTGTATTTGTGTCAATTCAAAGTAGCATGATATTCACCCATTGTTGGCTGAGTGTATTTGTGTGTAGTTTTTGTTTAAAAATGAAGAAAATAGTAAAAAAAAAATAGAAACAAAAACCAAAGGAATAAAACAAATGTGCTTGGCACTTCGTTTAATATAGCTAAATGAATCTTATCACATAACATCTGTCATGGGACACTCAATAAAACTAACGAAAACTTGATACGAAAAGGGAAAATTTTGTCAGTAGAGCGAAATTTTCTTACGAGAACCTGCGAACACTGATCAGGGCCTCTTTTCTTATCAGTTTGCTCGGGCGGAACGCAAAATTTGCCTATCTAACAGGACAAACCATGTCTGTAGATCAGCAGAATTACTTTTCTTTAGCAAGATACCACCACTTTGCACAAGATTTAAGGAATTTTAAAGAAAATCGCATGTAACTTACAAACGTAATGATTTAGAACACTGTATTTTAAACATATACTGCCTTATGCAGAGTCGTTTTGACGTACGATTAGCATCATACTAAACACCTGACTACTGCAGGAAATATACGTTAGTCGAACTCTTTAGTATGGCACTAATCACGTATCAAAACGACTCTGTATAAGGCCCATAATAGCTAGATAAGTTACATAGACAAAACATTAGTGCAAATTCATTAGTAAACATTCAGTATGAACATAGTTATTGAAATATAACCTTTGGTGCAAAGTAACCCCATAGGGGGGGGGGGTTACTTTGCACAACATACAAAAAAGTATATTCAACATATGATCATAACGTTTCTGTGCAAGTTTTCCCTTCAGTATACATTTCACTTTCTACACAAAACTGCATGCAGTCTACAAATATTGATATTAGAATGATGGTACTGGTATCGATGCTTAGTATGAATTATCAATATTTGTAAAGAAAATTATGTATTTGCTGGTACCGGCACAGGAACCACATTCTAGTAGTTTAGCATATGTCCCACAAAAATGCCAACTCAGGAACAGAAAAAAAAATCCATTTGAACTGATTCGCCTTGGTTATTCCTTATGTCCAAAAATATCATCCCAACCGTAATCAGTGGAAGGAAGATTTTCGGAGTTTGGGACTTTTAAGCTGAAGCTCACCCAAATTGCATGATTTCTTTTTTAAAGAATATAATTTTAGTCATTCCTATGCGTAAAAGCTTCAAGTCCCCCAAAATTTTAGTGATTTCTTAAAAAAAAAAAAAAAAGATTTGTGAGTGAAGACCTTCTCAAACTATTTTTTGGATCCGCCACTGTTTATAATTTATTTTTCAACAAGAAATTCATTCCAGCATCTACCTAAATATGAAATTTACCAAAATGAGAAGGCAGGGGGAACCAGCAATAATAATTTCCTATCTAAGGGGTTATTTTGACCGGTGCAAAGTAACTGCGATTAAAGGCAGAAACCGACTTCTCCCAGCTTTACTTTTTTATGACTTTAAAACGTTTCACATTTCAATTTCAACTATTGCATGAAAGTCCCATTATACACAGTAGTATTCTACGAAACTGACTTAACTTTGACGGAAATTCTTGTTCGTGATATTTTTCAAATTTTGGTGGCCTTTATAGTCACTGCTTTCCATACCTCTACAATAACAACAACCCCTTCCCCCGGGCAGTGGCGTAGGGAAGGGGGGGCCCGGAGGGGCCGGGCCCCCCCCAAAGAGGTCCGACAATGTACTTTGGTACTTTGATGTTTGTAATTTTTTTATATATTTTTATGTTTATATATCTTTTTGTTTGTAATTTTTCTATATGTACCTATAACAGCACTTGGGCCCCCCCCCAAACACACATCCTGGCTACGCTACTGCCCCCGGGTAATTAGAACTGATGTTAACTCCCAAAATTATCGGCAAAATAGTTAGGTGTTCTATCTTTCGGTGGCAGTTGAAACTTTCTCTTTACAATTCATGGTTTTACCGACAGGACTGTGAAACTCTTTTCATATTTTGTGCAAAGTAATCCCTGATGTGCAAAGTAACCCCGTCTTACGATACTGTAGAAAATAAAGAAAGTGCCATTTCTCAACTGAAGAATGTCTGAATTATACAGGGTGGTAGGTAACTCCACTGACAAACTTTGGGAGGTGATTCCTTATATGAAATGAAAGATAAAAGTTCTCATAAACATAGGTCGAAAAACGTCTCATTTCAAAGTTATGAACCGCCGTCATGTTTCAAAACGCCCTGCCTTAGAAACTATAGGACCTATAACAAGCGGTTTACGGAATTACACATGAACTAGTATGCGAACTATCTAAATGTCCATGTTTTACCATCCTCCGTTATCGGCGAAACGAACTGTAGAAAGGAAATTGAGGTATAGGGACGTCCTTTAAGTACTAATAACGCGATCGTTTCGCCGATAACGGGGGATGGTAAAACATGGACATTTAGATAGTTCGCATACTAGTTCCTTTGTAATTCCTTAAACCGCTTGGGATCAATCCTGTAGTTTCTAAGGCAGAGCGTTTCGAAACGTGAATTTCGAATTTTCGGCGGTTCATAACTCTGAAAGGAGATGTTTTTCGCCCCATGTTTATTAGAACTTTTTTTACTTTCATTTCATATAAGGAATCACCTCCCAACGTTTGTCGGTGGAGTTACCTACCACCCTGTATATATTGGTTACAAGAATTGGTTTCGTCTTCACTACTGTCTCTATATTTAAACTGGAAATGTAGAATAGACACACTACTTGTGTTTCAATTTCAAAACTCCGTACTCGAAATTCAACCGCAGTTTGACAATGTGAATCAAAAGCATTTATTTAGTCTTCAACTGTCAACAAGTATGCACAGACCTCAGAAGGAAGTGAGAAAAACATATAAATAAGGCAATCCTCCTCAAAACAAAAAAAAACATGGTTAGATTGGAGTTTAACGTCCCTTTCAGAACCGAAGTTATATGAGACATGAACCTACAGCTTAAGATGAAATTCGAACTGCCTTAATGCGTGCAAGTTTTTCAAGGTTGTCTCCCCGAGAATCGAATGTATTACCATGCGCGCCGATTACGTGGGTGCTCCGGGGCTCCAGCACAGGCCTGTAGCCAGCCCAAAAATGTAGGGAGAGCCGGCTGAAGTTAGGGGGGGCCGACGCAACCATATTATATTTCATCACCATACTATAGTTTATTTGCCAGTCTACCGTAAAAATTTTAGGGGGTCAGCCAAAATTTAGGGGGGCCCGGCCCCCTAGACCCTCTCTGGATACGAGCCTGCCCAGCACCCATATAAATAATCCTGTGGGTGCGTCACACCCACGAGATTTTTAGTTTGATAGAAACAAAATAAAGCATTTCTTGCCATTATCATAAAATAATAAGCAAATTAAACCAGTTTAGAATGCTCTAAGAGCATTGCCAGAACGAACTTAAAAAGAATGGAGAGATGGAGCGGGAAGAATAACTGTAATTGTTCCTAGATGTGAAAGTAAATCTTTTTATCCTCATCATCTTCTCTTTGTCGCAAAAATTAGCAAATATCATCTATCTATGACTTACAGTTTGCGAGATATGGCTGCTCAAATATCTAGAAATTCGAACTTTTTGGACCAATATCTGGGGAACGGTGAACAGTTGGCCAGTAGACAGTTAATCAGTGGTCATCGGTTACTATACTATTTGGTATTAAAATGTTCACCATCCTCTAAGGTATTGATCAACATCAATATAATCTCTCTACAACTTATAGTTCCCGAGATATCGCTCCTTAAATCTCTGGAAATGAGCCATTTTTTGACCAATATCTCGGGAACGGTAAGAGTAACGCGAAAAATTTAATCACTTTCTCTGATAGTTTTTTGATGCTCTATCAAATGCAGGGTTCAAAATTGATAAAATCGTCAGATAGACAGACACATAGGGATGCGCACGAGTCGAGATTTAAGCCTGTCTCGACTCGTCTCAAGAAAAGTTGTCTCGACTCGAAAATATGTTTCTGTCTCGACTCGACAATTTCTGTCTCCACTCGACTCGAATTCGAGACGAGATGTCTCGAAATTCGAGTCGAGACAAAATATAGGAGTTAAAATATACGCACACATCAGCCAGAACATTATGAATACCTACCTACTTGTCAGTTTGTCCAACTTTGGCACGGATAACTACGGCGACGCGTCTTGGCATGGACGCAATGATCCTTGGTATATCGCTGGAGACAGTTGGCACCACATGTGCACACACAGATTACCTAATTCCCGTAAATTCCGGGGAGGAGGGCGATGCGTCTTGACGTCACGTTCAATCACATCCCAGATGTGTTCGATTGGGTTCATATCCGGCAAGTTGGGTGGCCAGCACATCACTTGGATCTCGCCCCTGTATTCCTCGAACTACTCCATCACACTTCTGGCCTTGTGACATGGTGCATTATCTTGTCGCAAAATGCCACTACCGTTGGGAAACATGTTCGTCATGAAGGTGTGTACGTAGTCTGCAAGCAGTGTGCGATACGCCTCGGCCGTCATGGTGCCTTGCTCGAGCTCCACTAGATACATGGATACTCACGTGAATGATCCCCAGATAATAATTAAGCCGCCGCCAGCTTGTCTCCGTCCCGCAGTACAGGTGTTAAGGAGCTGTTCCCTTGGAAGAAGACGGATTTGCACCCTTTCATCGTCATAATGAAGAAAGTATCGGGATTAATCAGAGAATGCTCTGCCACTGCGCCAAGGTCCAGTGGCGATTGTCACATGATGCTGATATCGTGGTGTCAACATTCGCACATGGATGGGTAGTCGGCTGCGGAGGTCCAACGTTAGGTGTGTTCGATGCACTGTCTGTTCAGACTAGTGTTATGAAGGCCTGGAAAAAAACGTAAATTTTGGGTTAAAAAAACAGTTTTTTACGGTTTTTTTCCCGAGCTTGGGAAAAATTGAAATTTTCGAATATATAATTATATTATGCGTTCAAAATGAAAACTATTTTATATTTACTAGTTTAGACTTAAGATAATTGAGTACTTATGTTTCTTGTATCAGAATAGGGAAATTTTGTGTATAATTCGCGGCAGAAAAATTGTTACAAAAACGGGGAATCGTAATCGTGTTTCGTTTTAGGTGAAGGTATTATGAGTCTGCTGTTTCACTTTTGAATGGAATTACGATTCCCCGTTTCTTTTCTATATATTTTTTGTGAAAACACGTTAATGAGCAATAATATGCAACTCTTTTTCGATTCGGATTGGTTTGGGTTAACAGCTTGAAAATATAATCTTTACGTTTAATGTCCCACGATTATGCCTGTTAGGTTGAGGAAAACTATGATTAAAGCAAGTGAATTATGATGGACGAATTGGTGTAATGAAAAAGTGGGAGTGTCCCGAGAAAACCCAAGAGCACAATGTTGTCCGTCTCAAGCTTACTTGTCTTGGGAACGAACCAGGGACCTCACCCATCAGAGAGTTCAATATGGGGGTCTCAGTTTCGATTCCCGGTGGGAGAGCCTTTGAAATATTAAATGTCCTCGATGCATCTCGGTTCGTGCCCCTCTCGTTCAACGTTACTGGAAATAAATGTAAAACGCGAATGACCGAATATAATAGAGATAAGTTACGGAGATACTTTCGGTCTTTTTTTAAAATTTGACTATAATATTTTATCATGACCGAAATTAGTGTTTCATCGTTAATAAAATATTGCAATCGTAAACGTTTGCAATTTGTTACACACACGAGTGTTTCTTGACTCTTACTTAAAAGAACAGTCTTAGGATAGTGGTTTGAGCAGTCGCTTCCTGGGTTAGGGGTCCGCGGTTCGAGTCCCACCGACGAAATTCATAAATATTTTATAATTTACAAAGTTGATATTTCTTATGTATAATAACATAAAACATAGTCAATTTCTCTCATTCTTACAAATTAGAGTTGAAACGACTTCCTTCACAAAGGGAAAAGTAACATGACGTCACAGTCTACACTCTCGATTCCTACTGTCTGAAAACTTGGCGTGTTTCGCAAACAATTCATGAATACAAAACGGCCATCCTTAAGGTCTAGTATAAGTCATAAATTTGTCTGAAACGACTTTGTGGAATTGTTTCTAAGTTCTTCCACTCTTACTAAAAGTAATAATAATATTTCCGCTCGTCATTTTCAACACGTTCCATATATTCGTTCAACCAAAATTGGTAAATACGAACTATTTATATTTTGTTAAAATATCAATATAACGCAAACATAATCCAATTTCTTTTACCCATAGAAAGGTCGTTACTATGTATCGTGAAGAAGACAAATCCTACTTAGTTTCTGTTAAGGCAATTGAAGGTTTGATTTTCATATTGTCCAGTAGCTTTCCTTCCTTCTTTTTCTTCCAAGGAATCTCTTATAAGGCAATTCATCCTTATAGAGAGTCCAAAAGAATTCTTTTGATTTTTCTTAACTTCAGTATGCTTATTTGCATTGGAACAGGACGTAATATTTAGGTGTCAAATATTCAGTAATAATAATAATAATAATAATAATAATAATAATAATAATAATAATAATAATAATAAAATAGAAGACAAATTCCGTATGAGGACAGATTATATTAAAATCTGTAAAATCGCCCCTAGCGTTAGGCAAACGTTAGAAAATAGTCGGGATAGGAGACAACTGTCAGGACCATCAGGACATACCCTCTGCATACGTCCCTATAACTAGCTAAATGTTAAACAAAAAGTTTCCAGGCCAATTTCATGTAGAAAGTCGGGATTCTGAACTCAGGAGAGCCATACAAAAATTTGTTTTCAAGTAATGGTTATGCCGCTAAGCTACAGAAGAAGTCGATGATGAGAATGAAAGAAATATTGAAATAAAGAAACTGGGAGAAAGCGAAATTCGGAGAAAACTACACAGATGCACGTTTATTCAGCACAATGCCCACTAGGAGGGAGCTGGATGGAAGAAGGTGAACCACTAAATTAACAACACTTCAGTAATAATAATAATAATAATAATAATAATAATAATAATAATAATAATAATAATAATAATAATAATAATAATAATAATAATAATAATAATGTAACACTGTACTTTGGTCCTAGTTCGGTTGCGCCATTTCTTGTAACACTGGGGTTCCTCTATCGTAAGCCAAGTTTTGTAATGATAATGTTATTGTCTCGGGCGCTAAGTTTTGCAACGATTGAAAATAACTAATAATTAAAGGAAAATTTCTGCTCGGGCTGCCAAATAGAATTACTGCGTGATATTACGAATAAGCAGATCTTACGTATTTGGGCGACGAAGAATATGAAACGTATTGTTTTCGGAATTCGATTCCTTATCTCTAATTTGCATATTTAATCTGAACTAGAATGAATAATTAAGGCACTCACGGATGAGCCTAATATGCATCAGAGAAATGAATACCTGACCTTGTACTTGAAAAGTGAATGGTATTGATGAGCGACAACTCATCTGCCTATTACACAAATAAAAAAAATGAATGAGAGTTTGGAGAATTGAAGTTGACTCCACGGGGCTCGAACTTCAGTTCTCCAAGGTAAAGATACAGTTTTGCTAAGATGGTTAGGAATTAAAAAAAAAATGATATATATAACGAAAGATGACCTAAGTCTAATCGATCCTGTTTTCCCCATAACGGTGTCTCCAAGGCGCTAGGAAAACAGGTGCGTAGTTAATAGTTAAGTGATTTAAACATGCGGAGCAAAAATCTCACAAGCTGCAAAGCTGAAAGAAAGATTTTTCGCTAATGGCTTGTTCAGTTGGCTACACTGACTATCACTCTGTCACCGAAGTGTGTGGAGATAGCAAAAATAGTAAAAAAAAAAGCAACAAATAAGGAAAGTTTAATTTAAAGTTAAAAAAAATGAGTTAATTTAGATAAAAAATTTCTGATGGTCAATGTAACCGTATTTCAACTTTTTCAGTTCTTCTAGGTATGCTAATACCGGTTAAAGAAATAGGCATATCTTTGAAATAATAACCACATAAATGCTTTGGTTCTAACGTCAAATAGACTTTTAATAAATTTAACGAGAAATAAGGTGATATCTACAAAAATCAACAAGAAAGTTAATTTGGATTTACAAAAAAAAATGAATTAATTGACTTTACTAAAAATGAATCAGACTTTTGACTGTTTTGACCAAATAATATGATTTCTCTTGACACATTCTTCACTGTACAACGTAATATTCAAATTATTTAATCTTGACTGTAAAATTTAGCAAGAATTTATTTCTACTCAACTAAACTGACAATATTCTAAACTTTATAATTACCATGACGTAGTTATACAAGCAAAAATTTCTATTAAACTGAATATTAATTAACAAAATGATTTATTGTTTTCCCCTAGGCATAAACGACTATTAAGTAATTTGCCCACAGTTACTCCTCTTTTTATTAATAAAAGAAATGGAAATAAGTTTAAGAATCGGATTGCGGAATGAAAGAATTAATGGTTTATGTTGCTTGCAAGACTTACTGGAGAAATAGTTTAGAAGCGATAGTATGCTTTTGAGAAAATTTAGTGCACTGTTTCTAATGAACTCTACTGAATTTTCAATATTAAAAGATTTGCATAAACCAAACATAGCTTTGTATACATATTATATCAGTTGGAAAATAATACCATTCACAATAAAAATCGTTACACAACACTAACTACACAAATATTTCATATCCAAATGCACTACACAGAAATATATATATATAGTACTACTATTATTATAATTTGGCCAATTGATCAAAATAATTACATTGTCGACGCTTTCTGATTTTCTCAGTGATTCCTTCTTTTGCAAATAAACGTTTCTCCATAGCTATGGACCCTATCTGCGTTCGTTGCTCAGATAGGTACCTCCGAAGGGATTTACTCGAGTATCTTAAGTTTGTTTACCTTATTTACGAGACTGTAACGATATTACGGGATAAGAATATTTACACTTATTTGTCTGAAACTTACTCAACATAGCACGTCTTTGGAAGCTTTATATTGATTGTTTCTTTTAAGAATGAGTATAATAAAAATTGACAAGTTACAATAAAATCATATTAAGCCTGTTTACCGCTCTGACACATATTTCCCTAACACAACCTATACAAATGTTAAAATTTGAAAAACTAGACTTTGACGCTAAATCATAGTTTACTCAAAACAGAAATTACATTACATTCACACATCTTAAACGCGATTTATGTTTAAAAGAGAAATAATCCATACTTGATATAAATAAATACTGGATTGCATATAAATGATTATAATGACGGCTTCAAGGATCTAAATATTGACACATTACGATTACAAATAAATGCATGATTGAAGATCAAATCAAAGTATACAAATTTCACTAGTAAAATAATCAAAAATTTTATGGTACTTATTCAAGAATGAAATTAACAGTTCCTATATCAGTGAATTAATTTTGGAAATGCAACCAAGGCATTAGGCTATTTGTTTACTTCTTTTAAAAAGAAAGAAAAAAAAATGCTCTAAATGTTTACGGACAGTTCCGTATGAATAAACAATGTCCCGAAGTTTCTAGGAAAAGGTGAGTATGGAGATCACGAATCACGGAAATATTGGCCATAGTCCTTCTTCAATAAAGAAAATAGCAGAATACTTTGTCCTACCTTAATAAGTCCTTCCGCTTATATTTCCACACTTCAGAAGAAAACTGCACTGTACTTAACTGACCGTCACAATGCTTCCTAATGTCCCTTCTCAGACCCCGCTGTCCTCTGGATTCAACTCCCGGAGAAGAGGTCCTCGTTTGTCTGAAGCGTCTGGGTCTTCCTGTGGCAAGGCATCTGTCTCGAGTATTGGGGATCGAACCCGTGTCTCCGTCCTTCATCTCCATGTTGTTGAAATGCAACGATGCGTCACTTATCAAATCCATCTGCACTTAAATTTCACTCGCACAGTTTATATATATATCCGCCATACATCGCACTACTTTTCCTGTCTTTGCACTTTATGCGGGAAATCAACGTATATAGAATCACAGACTCACTTCAACATCACCATTTATGTAGCGTTACCGTAAGATGATAAGAATTATCTGTCGATGTTTTAAATATTTGTATAAATAATCTTGTAACGACGAAGTTGCTGTGGATAACGCGTGATTTAAGTAACTGGCTGCTAACGGGTGTCTAGCTAGCCATTTTTCTGAAATTTAAACACTTAAATATATATATATATATGTACATATGAGTTGACGTACGCTTATGAATCGCGTGTTGGTGATGTTTTCACGATGAAGTGTCGACTTAGAGTAACCTCTCTTCCGTGTAGGCGTTCTCCCAGCTTTCTTTATTTTTTTTAAAAAAATAGACGCTTCATTCTTCTCTTTGTGAATTTTGAATTTCGGATTCTGATTCGCCGCTTTAAGTTCGTGACACCATTTCCCAAAAATCGGTTGATAATTTGGCTTGGGTTTCTAGCGTCTGTTCTGGGCTCGTACGTGATGTTAAAGAGTTTCATAAGCACTTGCGAAGATTGTAGATAAAAAATTTTGGTTCCTGTGTGTCTGTGACGTGATATTTGCGATATCGAGGTACTTAGGTAGTGCGACAGTATGGCTGGAGTAACAATACCATCGACTGGCGAGGTAGAACGGTGGGTGGTCTATTAGTGCGGTTACCGTCTTATGTTTTTTTTTCTTTCTGAAAAGCAGAGAAACTTCTTTACCTGGAACAAATGAAAGAGGTTGCTCGGTTGCTAAATGAAACAAAATAAAATTTTCCTTGACTTTTTAAAATAAATTGAATTTACATATAAAGATGTTTTAATTTGAATATAAGAACAATTAATTTTAGTGTGTGAGCGTAATTGTCACAATACCCCCTTCCCAAGATGTAGCAAGTGCTGCAACAGAGTGAGGCACGGCTGCATCTAAGGAGAAGTAACATTTGATAAATATAAAAGTTCAAATTCTGATAAAAAGTACAAATACATGAAAGTCCTAACCCTAATCTATGTTGAAGAAGAAAATTTAAATATTCACAAAAAATCCGAACCCTAATGTTAAAATTTCGTGCAAGCTGAGAGAGATAATCTCAATCTAGATGAGAGGTCTCAGGTATTGAGTTGTTGGTCAGTTCAAGCTGCTGGACACAAGCTTATGAGGCATGTTTTAAATAATATGACCTTATTCTTAATTGTCTCTTGGAGTTCTTCTTTATTTTCTATGCGCGGGATACGACTTCTTATATTTCTTCCAAAGTGCTGGCTGCTCTAGGTAATAAAACAACAAAACAACAATATTAAATAATCTTCAGCGTCTTGTATCATCGGGAAAGAGAGCATTGGTACAGAGGGTGGCATGGAGCTTCAATTCCTCCATGTGCGAGGGCAAAGCCACTGCTCGCACTTTTGCTTTTATTCTTCGGCCATGATTCATCTTCAGTACCATAACTTTAAAATATAAGGAGAGTAAAATGATAAAGGCAAAGTTCCATGTCGCGAACATCCAATTGTGGGAACTTGCAAACATCTTGGTGGAATTGTCATCTGCTCGCAGCTCGTAGCTCACTATTCTTAGGCTCGGCGCGTTTTCGCAGGTATCATCACCAAGGCGAAGGGGTGCGTTGAGTCTCTGCTCTAAACGCAAAACTCCACTTCAGAGAGCTCAAATCGGGAATCCATCTCTACCGATTGCTCCGTATACAGGCACTTCTTCGTGCATAACAAAAATTATATCTCCTGGGCCGGTTTCAATGCTGGGTTGCGCACATTGGTGAACATCTTTTTCCAATCTTCCTCTGTAATTTTGATTGCCTCACATCCGATATCTGAAATAAAGTTAAAACAAATGTTGGTAAACAAATTCATTTCTGGGCATTATGCTTCCATATAGTTCATCTCCTTATTCTTTATATTTAACTTCTAGGGTTAGCCGCTTGGACAAGAGATGCAGGTACATTCAACTGAGCTATGCCATAAACAAAATTCTCTTATATTTCTTTCATCAGTTTCCTGCTAAGTTTTCTTTCTTCGCGCTAGTACTTTATCCTTGACTTATACTTTTCTTGCAGTATCTTCTTGCAATTTTTCTTTACTTCTTGCCTACAATCATTCTATTTCTGTGCTTCCATTAGTTTTCATGCCATTGTGTATCTTAGTCTGTTTTCCAGCAAGCTGTCACGTAACCTCGACTCGACCCTGGACCGTTGGAGTCAATTTTTAGTATGCAACTGTCATGGCCGGGTGAATGGTGACAATGCCGATACCATTCTTGTCATTTTCCAGGCTTTCCTTGGTACAATGTGAGTACT
The DNA here is from genome assembly GCF_964235325.1 of Thermobia domestica. NCBI lineage: Eukaryota > Metazoa > Arthropoda > Insecta > Zygentoma > Lepismatidae > Thermobia > Thermobia domestica. The sequence continues at coordinate 28,432,908 of NC_137465.1, forward strand.
GCCAATTGTCATTGCTCATTTCCTGAGTGCTCACCACTTTCCTATTGGCAATCAATGTATCCTGTTGGCCACTTTTACATTCTGCTTCTGACTTGTGGTCTTCTTCTCTGGTGCCTTCATCATGAAAATAACTTCTTGGCGGATTTGCTTCGTTCTGCCAGTTATCGTCACTTATCTCCTGTGTCTCTACTGCTCTGGCCCGACTGTGTATAACTTGCCGGTCACATGGATTTCTCTGGCCGTTGTAAGTTGTCCATGAGTCTTGGTCCTCGAACTCAAGTACTCCTTTTCCTTCTACATTTCTGGAGTCTTCGGCATGTTTTCTCCGTACCTTCAGGTGATTATTCCTCCTGCAGTAGTTATGGCTGCGTTGCCATACTGGACGTTTGTCGTGGAAACCTTTCATTCTTGTATTTTTGTTTCGTCTTGGTTGTATTCTTGTCCTACCAGGGATCATTCTTCCACACAGTTTACGTTTGCTCTTGAATTTTGGAGCGTTCACAGCGTTGGAAACACTTGTGCTTATCTCTGCAGGTGTGGGGGTTTGTTTGGCTTCCTGGTGTGTATCCTGCACAATTGCTTCTGATGGAAGTTCCTCCAGTACTTCCGTGTTCGACTTCTCGTGTTCGTCCAGCCTCCTGGCTTGCTCCTGTCGTTTCCTCGAGAGGTATTCTGCCAAATGGTCTTGTTTTTCCATGAGCTTGTCAAGTTTTCTATTTTGTTTTTCTCTAAATTCTTCGTTTTTCTTGTTCTGTTCTTCTATATTCTTCCTCTGTTCTTCTCTAAATTCTTCGATTTTCTTCCTCTGTTCTTCTCTAAATTCTTCGTTTTTCTTGTTTTCTTCTTTTTGTTGTCTCATGAACTCATGTAACGCTGATAGAAGAGATTCCTGAAAATCGCCATTAGTGCTGTTCGGCCTGTGATGCTGTTGAATGTTGTCTCTACTTCCTTGAGTGACATCATTTTCCATAACTGGACTTGTATTCCTCTGGTCACCACATTCAGGACAATTTTGAGCCTCATCCGTGGGATCCAAATCCTGTTCCCATAGGTCACGTCCACACGTGCGACAACGTTGTGCTTCTTCCATTGCAGACATCCTGTTTCTTGGTCGTTGCCTCAAGGTAGATGGCCTCAACTGTGGCATCTGCAAGTAGACTTAAATAACTGGATTGTCAGAATAATTCTTATTAAAATTTGTCTAAAATTAATTCTAATTGTCTGACCTATGCTGTCAATCACTCTAAATTTCGTACTCTAAGTTCACCTTAATACGCAAAAATATTACTATTTCATCAATGTAGCATGCCAAGCTACTTTATCACCACACGTTTTCCACAACAACTTAGTTCATTCTTGTTTTTTTTTTTTTTTTTTTTTACTATATTCATATGGATATTTATGTGTATATACAAATAGTGTATTAATTAACAGATAAAATATCTAAAACACAATAATATTTAAGTAATAAAATGCACGTGTAAATAAAAGTATTAAATCTAACCTATTCTAAACATATATCTATATATGACTATATAATTATATTAATACTAATGTTATTCACTAGAAACAAACTTAGCTAAATTTATGCATCAATATGCCAAAAATTTGCATGTTCACTTATATTAGTCGCTTACCTGGTGCATTACCTTTTTGTTTTCTTCTTTCCTTCTTTTCTTCTTTTTTTTTAACGCAAACAAAATATTGTATCTCCTTTCTCTTCCAATCACACAAACCAACAAACAAACGTGAGGTAAGAACTATTATTATTATTATTATTATTATTATTATTATTATTATTATTATTATTATTATTATTATTATTTTTTTTTTTTTACGCATGTGCTGAAATGGAATAAAATTGGATGCGAGGGGGAGTAGAACGCTTAATCGTTCCCTACGGGTAATCTCGAAATAATGATTCTTTGAATACAAAGTTACCTAATTTCCTATCACGCTTCCCATTCTTAATTTTAGTATTACGTAATAGACTTGATTACTGTTTTCGTTCGCTGTTCGAAATTTACTATGTATGCTTCTCCAAACTAAATTTCCTACTTTTTTTTTTAACGCTTACTACGCTTTTCGGTCCTGAAATAAAATTAACTACGCATGTTGGTCCTTCAAATAAGATTAACTACGCATTCGTGTCCCTGTTCGGGAAGCCATTTCTTGTTACACTGTACTTTGGTCCTAGTTCGGTTGCGCCATTTCTTGTAACACTGGGGTTCCTCTATCGTAAGCCAAGTTTTGTAATGATAATGTTATTGTCTCGGGCGCTAAGTTTTGCAACGATTGAAAATAACTAATAATTAAAGGAAAATTTCTGCTCGGGCTGCCAAATAGAATTACTGCGTGATATTACGAATAAGCAGATCTTACGTATTTGGGCGACGAAGAATATGAAACGTATTGTTTTCGGAATTCGATTCCTTATCTCTAATTTGCATATTTAATCTGAACTAGAATGAATAATTAAGGCACTCACGGATGAGCCTAATATGCATCAGAGAAATGAATACCTGACCTTGTACTTGAAAAGTGAATGGTATTGATGAGCGACAACTCATCTGCCTATTACACAAATAAAAAAAATGAATGAGAGTTTGGAGAATTGAAGTTGACTCCACGGGGCTCGAACTTCAGTTCTCCAAGGTAAAGATACAGTTTTGCTAAGATGGTTAGGAATTAAAAAAAAAATGATATATATAACGAAAGATGACCTAAGTCTAATCGATCCTGTTTTCCCCATAACGGTGTCTCCAAGGCGCTAGGAAAACAGGTGCGTAGTTAATAGTTAAGTGATTTAAACATGCGGAGCAAAAATCTCACAAGCTGCAAAGCTGAAAGAAAGATTTTTCGCTAATGGCTTGTTCAGTTGGCTACACTGACTATCACTCTGTCACCGAAGTGTGTGGAGATAGCAAAAATAGTAAAAAAAAAAAGCAACAAATAAGGAAAGTTTAATTTAAAGTTTAAAAAAAATGAGTTAATTTAGATAAAAAATTTCTGATGGTCAATGTAACCGTATTTCAACTTTTTCAGTTCTTCTAGGTATGCTAATACCGGTTAAAGAAATAGGCATATCTTTGAAATAATAACCACATAAATGCTTTGGTTCTAACGTCAAATAGACTTTTAATAAATTTAACGAGAAATAAGGTGATATCTACAAAAATCAACAAGAAAGTTAATTTGGATTTACAAAAAAAATGAATTAATTGACTTTACTAAAAATGAATCAGACTTTTGACTGTTTTGACCAAATAATATGATTTCTCTTGACACATTCTTCACTGTACAACGTAATATTCAAATTATTTAATCTTGACTGTAAAATTTAGCAAGAATTTATTTCTACTCAACTAAACTGACAATATTCTAAACTTTATAATTACCATGACGTAGTTATACAAGCAAAAATTTCTATTAAACTGAATATTAATTAACAAAATGATTTATTGTTTTCCCCTAGGCATAAACGACTATTAAGTAATTTGCCCACAGTTACTCCTCTTTTTATTAATAAAAGAAATGGAAATAAGTTTAAGAATCGGATTGCGGAATGAAAGAATTAATGGTTTATGTTGCTTGCAAGACTTACTGGAGAAATAGTTTAGAAGCGATAGTATGCTTTTGAGAAAATTTAGTGCACTGTTTCTAATGAACTCTACTGAATTTTCAATATTAAAAGATTTGCATAAACCAAACATAGCTTTGTATACATATTATATCAGTTGGAAAATAATACCATTCACAATAAAAATCGTTACACAACACTAACTACACAAATATTTCATATCCAAATGCACTACACAGAAATATATATATATAGTACTACTATTATTATAATTTGGCCAATTGATCAAAATAATTACATTGTCGACGCTTTCTGATTTTCTCAGTGATTCCTTCTTTTGCAAATAAACGTTTCTCCATAGCTATGGACCCTATCTGCGTTCGTTGCTCAGATAGGTACCTCCGAAGGGATTTACTCGAGTATCTTAAGTTTGTTTACCTTATTTACGAGACTGTAACGATATTACGGGATAAGAATATTTACACTTATTTGTCTGAAACTTACTCAACATAGCACGTCTTTGGAAGCTTTATATTGATTGTTTCTTTTAAGAATGAGTATAATAAAAATTGACAAGTTACAATAAAATCATATTAAGCCTGTTTACCGCTCTGACACATATTTCCCTAACACAACCTATACAAATGTTAAAATTTGAAAAACTAGACTTTGACGCTAAATCATAGTTTACTCAAAACAGAAATTACATTACATTCACACATCTTAAACGCGATTTATGTTTAAAAGAGAAATAATCCATACTTGATATAAATAAATACTGGATTGCATATAAATGATTATAATGACGGCTTCAAGGATCTAAATATTGACACATTACGATTACAAATAAATGCATGATTGAAGATCAAATCAAAGTATACAAATTTCACTAGTAAAATAATCAAAAATTTTATGGTACTTATTCAAGAATGAAATTAACAGTTCCTATATCAGTGAATTAATTTTGGAAATGCAACCAAGGCATTAGGCTATTTGTTTACTTCTTTTAAAAAGAAAGAAAAAAAAATGCTCTAAATGTTTACGGACAGTTCCGTATGAATAAACAATGTCCCGAAGTTTCTAGGAAAAGGTGAGTATGGAGATCACGAATCACGGAAATATTGGCCATAGTCCTTCTTCAATAAAGAAAATAGCAGAATACTTTGTCCTACCTTAATAAGTCCTTCCGCTTATATTTCCACACTTCAGAAGAAAACTGCACTGTACTTAACTGACCGTCACAATGCTTCCTAATGTCCCTTCTCAGACCCCGCTGTCCTCTGGATTCAACTCCCGGAGAAGAGGTCCTCGTTTGTCTGAAGCGTCTGGGTCTTCCTGTGGCAAGGCATCTGTCTCGAGTATTGGGGATCGAACCCGTGTCTCCGTCCTTCATCTCCATGTTGTTGAAATGCAACGATGCGTCACTTATCAAATCCATCTGCACTTAAATTTCACTCGCACAGTTTATATATATATCCGCCATACATCGCACTACTTTTCCTGTCTTTGCACTTTATGCGGGAAATCAACGTATATAGAATCACAGACTCACTTCAACATCACCATTTATGTAGCGTTACCGTAAGATGATAAGAATTATCTGTCGATGTTTTAAATATTTGTATAAATAATCTTGTAACGACGAAGTTGCTGGGGATAACGCGTGATTTAAGTAACTGGCTGCTAACGGGTGTCTAGCTAGCCATTTTTCTGAAATTTAAACACTTAAATATATATATATATATATATGTACATATGAGTTGACGTACGCTTATGAATCGCGTGTTGGTGATGTTTTCACGATGAAGTGTCGACTTAGAGTAACCTCTCTTCCGTGTAGGCGTTCTCCCAGCTTTCTTTATTTTTTTAAAAAAAATAGACGCTTCATTCTTCTCTTTGTGAATTTTGAATTTCGGATTCTGATTCGCCGCTTTAAGTTCGTGACACCATTTCCCAAAAATCGGTTGATAATTTGGCTTGGGTTTCTAGCGTCTGTTCTGGGCTCGTACGTGATGTTAAAGAGTTTCATAAGCACTTGCGAAGATTGTAGATAAAAAATTTTGGTTCCTGTGTGTCTGTGACGTGATATTTGCGATATCGAGGTACTTAGGTAGTGCGACAGTATGGCTGGAGTAACAATACCATCGACTGGCGAGGTAGAACGGTGGGTGGTCTATTAGTGCGGTTACCGTCTTATGTTTTTTTTCTTTCTGAAAAGCAGAGAAACTTCTTTACCTGGGACAAATGAAAGAGGTTGCTCGGTTGCTAAATGAAACAAAATAAAATTTTCCTTGACTTTTTAAAATAAATTGAATTTACATATAAAGATGTTTTAATTTGAATATAAGAACAATTAATTTTAGTGTGTGAGCGTAATTGTCACAATAATAATAATAATAATGGTATTAAAAGATTTAAGTTCCCCTAAAATTTGGAAAAACTTACTTAAACGTAGGGATTTGGGAGGAATGGGTTCCGTACCTTCAAGATACACCTCTGCAACTACACATATTTTAAACAAAAGGTTTCCACTAACGTTTCATGTAGAAAGTGTTCTACTGTATGTTTTAAGAAAAATAACTGTAATAGAAATAATTGAAAATCACTCAACAGTAAGGCATATAATAAACTAATTTTTAGGATATGCAGATGTAATTATAAAGGCTTTGCTAAAGAAAAAAATACCTACACAGACCATAATTCAATGAGCTATAAAATACAAAGTAACAAAAAGCTTATAAGATTCAGTCTACAGAGCAATTGTTATTTAAACAATGGAGATGCACTATTTCGAGAATCGTAACAAGACGAGAAATGTTTACCATACTTTTCGTCTCGTCTCGATTCTCATCTCTAAAGCGACATGATAATTTGTGTTACCCTTGTCCCGTCTCGAATGTAAAATATCAATTCTCATGTTATTTTGTTTGTTTTAGAAACAAGATGAGAAATTTCTCTTCTCGTGGGCAACATTAAACAAAACAGAAATATTCTTTCCAAATGTCACGTTTCTGCTTGTAACGGTATGACCGGAGCGATAATTAGCTCCTAGCTTTTAATCTTCTATGAGATAATAATAAGTGTTATTATTACTATTATTATACCTGAAGATTTGATAGTTCAAGTATTGAAACATCCGAGTATTCAAATATCTGAATATAATAAAACGTGTGCCATCGTCGATCAATCGCCATCAAAAATCCTAAAGTTAAAAAAGTGCGCAACGCGGATTCGTACCTCTAGATTACTGTTCCAGTGCCTTGACCACTCAACCACGATCACTAGGCCGTAAATGATCCGTCTTTAGTCTTGTTACGTTAGGTTTCTTTGCCTCCGCTTGCAAAGTTGTATGTTTTATTTCTTCGTTTCAGAACGTCTTTCGTATTTCTTTTATGACGATATAAGTGAATAATCTCCGGCAAAGTTTATATTAATGACTTGAGTTGTTCTTAAACCCTTGGTTCACAAGTTTGTTTTTCCTCCACATGAAACTACAGATACGACAAATTTAATTATCATATTTTACACTTGCTTTCGAAGCAGTCACCATTAACTGGTAAAGCATTTTTTTTTTCGTCACGATTAATGAATTTTGTAACAAAACACGTCAAGAAATGAGTTAAATGAAGGATGGAAGAGTTGATATCAAAGTTGAGTACTGTAAGCTAATGACAAGCATGCAATAACGTCTCATATTTGAAAATAATGTCAGCTACTTTTAATTCACTAACTGGTATTAGATTTGGTTCAAGCTTGAAGATCTGGAATGCACAAACTCAGTGTAGCTAAAAGAAAAACGCAACAAGAATGGACGCGAGTCGAACGTAGGACCACCAGCAGAAAACACGTTCACTAACGCCTCATCTATCAAGCCAACACGTTTAATAAGCTATAAATTTGCATGCAAATGATACCATTATACGTCTGTGCAATCAATGTTTTGCTCTTTTTCGCTTCAAAAACGTAACATGTATACGACGATTCGTTACGTTTTCCATTAGAGCTTTGAAAGACATGATTTGTGTTTGAGTATAGGATCTTACTTTAAAAAAGGCAATACATTGATATCGAAAAAGTAGTTAACGAATTCCTCTCCCAAAAAGATCATCTGTACAGTTTCTTTTCTTTTCAAATGGTAATTTATAATTATACTTAATTTGGTTGAAATTTTTCCATAGTTGTTGGGGCGAGACACTGAAACCTCCCCTACCAAGAGGTGCAGGCGTCAAATACGAACGATATTAGTGTCGAATTTATGTGCAAAGATGAATAGTGACACTGTGGATGCTGCGTAAGTCCAAATTAAGCCTTGGTTCACATGGAGTTGACAATGGGAGAGTGACAGGCAAAAAGAATCGAAAATATCCTATATTTGTGTCGAATGGATAGTTTTCGTGATCTCTGACATAAAAGGTGATATTTCAGATGTGGATATGTCCAAGGTGGACCCTATTGGCATGAGGTCATAGGGGGAACAAGTGAAGACTTCAGAACAGTTCCTTTTTAGTGCGTTTAAATACACTGCGGGTGAAAAGTGATAATGCACAAATACTGATATCACACTACGAATTATCGGAGATCTAACTTCTGGGGAAACATTACTAACTGCTCACTCTCTAAAATTTTCACTGCTTTGCAGGGACGTAGACAAGGCTTTTTGAGGGCATGTTTTACTAAAATGTCTATCAACATCTCTAAAATTAGATATAATTAACAGAAAAGTAGTGATTTCGTGGGGCAGGAGCTCTGGATTGCCAAGGCCTGCATTCCCTGCTGCTCTGAATTACCATAAGCTCCTCTTCAAATGTAAGACATAGAATGTAAATAAGAAACGTATAACATAGAATACAATATATATAGAAAATTTGTTATTATAAATAAGAAATATAGTAGAAAATAATCATAAAACATAATGTTGAAGGACAAGCATTTTTTTTAAACAATAATACTTGAAAGTAAAATATACTTTTATCAAACAATGATATTTGAAAATAATTTCGAATTAAAGTAGCTGTGACTACATTACTTCAAAATTGAACTTGTGGAATTCACAGTATGAGTGTAGCTCAAAGAAAATAATCAATAAGAATGGTCTTGATTCGAAGCTCGGACCATACACGAAGGAGTAACTTACATTAACCATTCACCTAGCAGACAATGACGCACAGGGTTTGGCACTACTTTATCAGATGGTTCTATCAAATGTAACCTAATTAACACAATAGTAACAAATTTTACTGCCCTAAACAGTGTTTTGAACAAGGAGACGTTCATTATGCACATTGTAACTATGTTACAAGAGGTTTATATCCTATCAGAACGGCGCATCCACCAAGTCAACTTTTGAAATATCCCATTAAGTTAGCTTTCAACGTACCTAAAGGAAACGTATGTGCATGAATACAGAGTTCTCCGCAGCAGAATGGATAAAGTCATGGTTCGATAACTACAAGTTTCGCGGTTTGAAACACGTCTTGGAAGCTGCAGATTTTTTTAAATTATGAATTCCTCAGTTCTCAAGATCTTTCTCCCCATTCGTAATCATCTGATGCTCTAAAAAGTGTTCTCCACCTTAATTCGACAACTGCCTAATGTGATCCTCGCAGTTCGAAACCTTCACTTCTTCTGTTTCACAAACTCAAAATTTTCGTCATAATACGAATGGTGTCCGATCATTTTTCCCAAGTTCTTAATCTTTGTATATAAATCATTCCTCTCTGTCTCCATATTTAATCTCTCTCTCTCTCTCTCTCTCTCTCTCTCTCACTCACTCTCTCTCTCTCTCTCACTCTCTCTCTCTCTCTCTCTCTGTCCCTGAATGTCGCCCAGGAACTCTAATGGATTGAGATCAAACCTTCGACTCTTGAAACCAAATGTAAGCTCTCTAGCAATGTGCTATCGTAACTCTATAGGTTTGTCGCCAATAGCAGTGTCATTTTAGATTTTATTCGAAGGGGGGGGGGGTTCTCCCCCGACATAAGATTTTCACTTTTTATTAGTGTATTACTATACATTTGCTCAAACAATATGTATTAATGAAGCTCAAAGGAGGAGAAATTACACCCTCCTGTCCTACCCGAATGACGCTCTTCTAACATTTACTTGCAATTACTGAAAAAAAATGAAATGAATCATTTAATAACACTCATTTCCGTCAGAAGATGTTTTAGAGGTCTGTGCGTGCATTACAAACTTTAGAAAGCACAAAACTTACTGCCGTTATTGGCAATTTCCATAGATTTCTTAGGGAGCATCTTACTAGATTGCAGTCTTTAAACAAGGGAAAAATGAAACTAAAGTATTAATGAAGCTTTGGGAAGATTGTGTGACTTTTTTTAAAAATAGCCTCTTAAAAGATATTTCACAACAAACGAATGAAAAAGGCTGTTTTAGAGCTATTACATTGTAAACTTGATTAATGTTTTTTTTTTTTCGTCTGAATGGAAAGAGGGTAATACGTCACACTCACTGCTTGAGAGAAGGAGAGGTGGAGGAGGAAAAGTTGAAGTTGGATCGTACTGGAAGCAACGAATCGATTGAGAAATGTATTTCTGGATGTATAAGAAAACGGGGCAAGAATTTATTATTAATTTGGACTTGGAATCTTTGTAACAATTTCTATGCCGCGAACTGTACTATCCATAAAATCTTGAGTAAATTAACGAATGATTTCAGTGGCACCGATTTCTGAATAACTTTGGGGAAATCTATTCGAGTATATTAGTTTCGTTTGTGAGATATTCAAACATAAATACCCAGATATTAAGGGAGCCCAAGGAAACTTTGAGGACCGCTCGATTCCAGGATCAGTACCCTTCACTGTTCCCATCATGTCTGTTCTTATAGATCAGAAATCTGGGGCGTATTTTTATGAGCTTAGTAATTATTGTGCACTCAAATTTCTTCTCTAAATGAAACGACTTTAAATCAATTTAATTGCCTTCTTATAAACTTCCAAACTTTGGTATGTATAAGTATCGGAAGTCATATAGAAAGGCTATGTCCATGTGTGAGTTTGCCAACATGAATCAGAGCAAAACACAGCGTGGAATTATTTTTCGATAACAACTCGGTATTCCAAAAATGGGAGGTCAATTCGAAAAAAAAAAAACGAAAGGAAGGAAGAATCATTTGGTTATCAATGACATACACTCGCAGATAGACAACTTTTATTATACACATTAAGAAAGTACAATACTACATTACGTTTCAACGTAATCACCATTCAAATTGGAGCACTTATCATAACGTTTTACAAGGTTTGGCATTATTTCTACAAAAAGATGTCCTGCCTGGGAATGAAGCTGTTCGCTAACAGCATTGTGAATTGCATTGTCGAAGCGGGGCGACCAAGGATGTTATAAAGTAGAGGGTTTGGCCATATGTATCTTCATTCTATTAAATCAATGAAGCCAAAAAACAACCGAGCATCGGCAGGTCTGATTGGCTACTCTCGTTTCCACCATCGACTGATTGGCTACTTTCGTTTCCACCATGATTGTTTGCTCAGAACTTTGCTATCTTATTGGGCGGAATGGGCAGAGTATGGGTGGCGAAACTGTGACGTATGGCTTCAAGATTTTGTTGTAAGAGCAGATCCATTATTTTAGAACATCCTTGGGGGCGACACAATCCACTGTTTCATGTGCCCGAAGAGGCAGTAGTTGCTCGGCGCAAAATCTGGGCTACAGGGAGGATGATCAATAATATCCCACTGCTATTGCTTCGAAAATTTTTGAGTACGTCAAGCAATATTGTGAACCAATACCACACTGAAACTCACCATTAACCGACGCTTGTTCTGGATGGCTTGTCTGAAATGTTGTAATCAATTCCTGCTGCCGAGAGTTCAGTTTACTCAAAAATCGTATTACTACACGCACTTCACATTGATGTCCTTATCTATTGGAGCCTTAATTTTCAATTGTTATAGCGGACGAGTGAACGGAAACAGAATCTACTCTCTCCACCGCTCATTGTCTACTGAACTACTACAACAGCGCTACTGGACTGACATCGCACTTTCCGGAAATTTCTTTAACATGGGCAAACGGATTTTTCTTAAAATTTCCTTGTATATAGGATCATTCATTCGTAACCCTCTATTAAAACAGAAACTACAATATTAAAAATCTACAGTTACTGGTTTCAACTTTTTCATAGTGTAAAAATGGTAATAAATAGCGAGGTATGGCTTCTGGTATGGATTCAACATTCCAAAAATCGATACTATCACGGCCATTATTACTCTACTGAAACTGGAAGTGGATATTCGATGTTTGCTTTAACTTCATGTTTCAGATTGATCCACAAAGACTAAAAACGGTAACATATAGCAAGAAGTTAATTTTCTCTTTTCTTAAATGAATTCAATGGTTCAACTAATGGTTTTGTCTCTGTATCTCTGGGATGAATTATATACAAAGTATTTAGGAAAGTAGACCTAATAATACAGATTGTGTATCCTATTCTATACAATAAGAATTTACTGATATCGGTAAATATTTTATCTCATCCAATGGTAATATTTCCATTGCCGTGACCAGGATTCGAACCTGGGTTATTGCGGCCACAACGCAATGTCCTAACCACTAGACGATCACGGCTACGACGAGGTACAGTCATATGTATTAGGGATGGCCAGACGGATCCGGATCTCGGATATCCGGATCCTATAAGATCCGGATCCGGATCCTAGAAGATCCGGATCTCGGATCCGGATCCGAAATTTCGGATCTTGGATCCGGATCCGAAGTTTCGAATCTTGGATCCGGATCCGGATATCCGGATCTTGGATCCGGATCCGAAGTTTCGAATCTTGGATCCGGATCCGGAATTTCGGATCTTGGATCCGGATCCGAAGTTTTGTATCTTGGATCCGGATCCGAAGTTTTGTATCTTGGATCCGGATCCGAAGTTTTGTATCTTGGATCCGGATCCGAAGTTTCGAAGTTCAGATTCGGACTCCTGTTTTGAATATTTTAGACCTTAGATTGAGACACAGAACTAAAATATCCATATGTATAAAATTTACTAGGTGAATTTTATCTAACTCAGTGGGAAGACAATTCAATTTAAATGACAAAAGATTACATCAAAATTTCATTTTCACATTTTTCGGGGTGTAGACCATTGTTGCGCACACGCCATCATTTAGTCTTTAGTATATCTTTAAACGTACTACAAGTATGCCACTTTCATCTCAAGTCAGTAGTTGTATAGATCTGCCTTTTGTTATATATTAATCGAGTTAGGATTAAAATTCGATTGTTTGTGAGACCTATGATAATATTTTCAGAATGAGTTATAACGTTGAAAAACTGCATAGTAATGCTGCATATTTTCTTTGTGCCACATTGGAATTTAATGTAGTCTACCTTATACAGTCGGCTCTTATGATTAATTCAATGATCTGAACTCCTGCAGCATTACGCTAAAATCATGGATGTCTTTGAATTTTCGTCATCATTTCTAATTTTTTTATTACGAGCAAAATAAATATCATAAGCGGTATTTTACATAATACATATAGACGCAGATCAGTCAGTTGATTGCTTAAAGTTTATAGCAAAGCTATTACATTTCTAAGACACTGGCGGCCTTAGAACAAAATCCATGGTTTTCCCATGAAATCTTAAATCTCTCTATATAAAAAGGGCAAAGTCCTGAGTGACTGAGTGAGTGAGTGACAGCACCGTACAGGCCAAATCGCTTAAGCTACAAACTTGAAATTTGGACAGTTTATAGGCTTTGTGACGTAGGATACCACTAAGGAAGGACTTTGGGAAATTCGACGAGGAAGGGAGGAAATGGGGTGGAAAATATTGATGATTCTTGACGTTAGATACTTCAAATTTGATATTTGGGTTTCTCATTGAAAATAATTTGATACTTGTTTAAGTGCTTTTTGATATTTAAATTAGAAGGAGCAGGGAAGATATAGGAAGTAAAAGGGCGGGTGGTAATTGCAATTATTGCAACTAGTATAATAATATGCCTATATCTCGGAAACTTAAAGGGTTAGAAACATGGAATTTGGTATTTGGACTTCTCACTTAAAATAATTAGATACGTATTTCAACGTTTTATATATATATGCAGAGTTATATATATTATGGCCCAGAAGGGAAGAAAAAGGACGTGAAGAAAATTAAGTGGGGATTACAATTACTGTATTAATATGTTATATCCTTTAAGGTTAGAGACTTGAAATTTGGTATTTGCATTTCTCATTGAAAATAATTTGACATGTGTTTCAGTGTTTTTTGACGTTTTAGTAAAAAGGAAAAGAAAAGAGATAGAAAGGAAAGAGAGTGGGGATTGTAGTTATTATAATAACATGTCGATTTCTGGGAACCTCTGAAGGTTAGGAGCATAGAATTTGGTATTTGGACTTTACATTTGAAATAATTAGGTATGCACTTAAGCGTTTTTTGATGTATGTCTTAGAGGAGAAGAAAAGGGGCGGGGAGAAAAGACTTTTATATCTCGGAATCCTGGAATGTTAGAGAAATGAAACTTGTTATTTGAACAAAAATTCGTTATGAAATCCTTGAGTTTTACGTCCCACGTTTATGCCGGTTAGGCTAAAGGAGACGGTGATTATGAGAAATAAATGAAATGAAGAAAGTGGGAGGAAACGGGAAAACCCCGAGAAAACCCACGAGCACGGTGTTTGTCCACCACAAAGTCCACACGGCGCGATCTGGGATCGAACCAGGGACCCCAAGCTCCGGAGGTGAACGCTCTACCACTGAGCCACCGCGGCCCCTTAAAAATTCGTTATGTTTGCAGGCGTATGATGTGCGAGGCCGTAGACCGAGCAAATGTGTGGGCTGGGGGAAAGCCCCCATGTACTCGCACTGAAATTCGGTATGTCTTGGGATACCAGATTGTTATTACATACAATTTGATATTTGAACTGAGATTCGGTATGGTTGTAGGTTTACGAGGTACGAGGTCATAGGCCGATCAAATGAGATATCAGAGGGTCTAAGGGCAAATCCCCAGACATTTCTTTTTAAATTGATTATGATTAGAGGCTTTTGTGGTGCGAGGCCCTAGTAATGGGGTCTAGTGGCGAAGCCCCCAACTAGCCGAGGTCTATTAAGTATATAAATGTATTTGCGTAATGACTGGAAATTGCATGTATGCCTGTGGACAAAATTGCATAAGTAGCCACGAGAAATGACAATCCTTTAAGATAAAAATTTTAAAAAGCTACCAAAATGTACTCTTGAATGAGTTGTATATTATGTTTGCGCAGGGGCGAATCCAGAACGGACTCCTGGAGGGGGCGGTTGGGGATGCTAGCAGTGAAAAATTACTTAGATGATCTGAAATTGCCACAAATTACTACTAAAGTACACTGTTAATGGTGGCGCTGGGTAGGGGCGAACGACTTTTCGCCCTCCCCCTGCATCCGCCTATGTGTTTACATGAATGATATAGCTCCTTATACAACCTATGCAGAGTTAATAGTAGTGGATTACTAATTACAAAGATACGTGTTACTGCTCGTGCCTCCATATGGTATTTTGTATACACATACAGTACATTAATACACTGATTTTGATACATTAATTGCCATTTAGAACTTCATCTCTACTACAATTCTTAATTCTAACTGGAGTGGTACGGTCACAGAGAAACGTATTTTTAAAGAAAGAAAAAAAGCTCATCAAAAGCAAGAAAAGGAAGTAGCTCCTTAATTTGATTTGATCTATATTTTATGGGCTGTTCCATTAGCAATGGCCTAGCCCATCACGACTAGGAAATGGCCTCATTCAGTGACCACAATAACTCAGAAAAGAATTAGAAAAGTAAGCAGCCTGAGTCTAATGAAGAAGCTTGGGCTTGAGACTAAGGTTTCATCCAAGCATTTGACTAGTGTTACAGAAAACAAAGGACAAATTTCCATCAGGACGATCGCTTTAAAAAAGATTTACTACCTTTTCGGTCAAGTATTTCCACTAGAATCGAATCTGACAATGAGATTGCTCTCACCTAAGTCGACAGTTTTACTCAATCAAATTTGGAATGAAGAGAACGCAAGGCTGTCACACGATCAGATACCAAAAGTGCCTTAGGAATGAAAATCACTTTGTCAATAATTTCGAAAATTTTGCTGATTCGGAACACCCGAATTTTCTGACACGGAGTTTCGAATCCGAAATTTCGGATCCGGATCCAAGATTCGGTTTCTCGAATCCGGATCCAAGATCCGGTTTTTCGGATCCGGATCCAAGATCCGAAATTTCGGATCCGGATCCAAGATTCGGTTTCTCGAATCCGGATCCAAGATCCGGTTTTTCGGATCCGGATCCAAGATCCGGTTTTTCGGATCCGGATCCAAGATCCGTTTTTTCGGATCCGGATCCAAGATCCGGTTTTTCGGATCCGGATCCAAGATCCGTTTTTTCGGATCCGGATCCAAGATCCGAAATTACGGATCCGGATCCAAGATCCGAAATTTCGGATCCGGATCCAAGATCCGGATTTTCGGATCCGGATCCAAGATCCGTTTTTTCGGATCCGGATCCAAGATCCGTTTTTTCGGATCCGGATCCAAGATCCGAAATTTCGGATCCAGATCCAAGATCCGGTTTTTCGGATCCGGATCCAAGATCCGAAATCTCGGATCCGGATCCAGTGTCCGGATATCCGGATACCGGATATCCGGACCCAAGTGAAACCGGATATCCGGATCCAAAAATATCCGGATCTGGCCATCCCTAATATGTATCCTCACTTTCATATTCTTCGCGAAATGAGTAACGCTTGGCTGAATACCTGTGACGTCAAACGAAGTGAAGCGTTTGAAAACTTGATCATGTGGTACAATATGGCGGTTATCGCCAGTGGTGTCATTCGACTGGTTTACCGGATTTTTTAAATACTGTTTTCCCTTTCTCAGGTTCTCGAATCCAATTGTTAAAACTGTGTCTTCACCTCTGGATCCATTATTTACTGGAAATTTTGCATTTTGTAGTACCGTAAGACGGGGTTACTTTCCACCAGATGTAAGAAATTTTAAAGAAAATCACATATAACTTACAAACCTAATGTTTTAGAACACTGCTTTTAAACATGCAATATCTAGATATATAAGGAAAACACTCATGCAAGTACATGAGTAAGCATTCAGTATGACCATGATTATTGAAATATAAACTTTGGTGCAAAGTAACCCCATAGGTGAGAATGCTTTGCACCACATACAAGAAAGTACGTTCATCATACTGTACGAACATAATGTTTCTGTGCAATGTTTTTCATTCAGTATTTATACATTATACTTTCATTCAGTATTATACATTATATACACAAGACTGCAGGCAATCTACAAATATTGATACTAGAATGATGATACTGCTATCGGTACTTAGTACGAATTACTGATACTTGTAAAGAATATTATGTTTTTTCTGGTACTTGCACAGGAATCATATTCTAATCGTTTAGCACATGTCCCACGGAAATGCCAACTCAGGAACAGAATAAAATCCCAATGAACTGATTTGCCTTGGTTGCTCTTTATGTCCAAGAATATCATCTCAGCCGTAATCAGTTGATAATTAACAGGGTTTGCAGCTTTCAAGTTGAAACCTGCCCACATTGCAGAATTTCTTTCTTTCTTTTTTCTTTATTCTTTTTTTTTTTTTTTAATCTAATGTTGGTCATTCGTATGCGTATAAGTTTCAAGCCCCACAAAATTTCTAGTTATTTCTAAGAAAATTAAGCCTTTCTGGGGGAAGCTCTTCTCCAACTGTTTCTGGTTTCACCACTGTTCGTGATTTATTTTCCAAAAAATAAATCCATTCCGGCATCTACTCCAAAGGAAATTTATCTATAATTAGAAGGCAGAAGATATCGGTAGTAATAATTTCCTATTTAAGAGGTTACCTTGGACCGGTCCAAAGTAACCCCGATTAGAGGCTGAAATCACCTTCTCCTAGTTTTATTTTTTCAACGACTTTGAAACGTTTCGCACTTCAGTTTCAACTATTGCTTCAAAGTCCCATTATACACAGTAGTGTTCTACAAAACTGACTTACCTTGGACGGAAATTCTTGTAGGTGATATCTTTCAAATTTTTTCGGCCTTTACCGTGACCACTTTCCACACCTCTACAACAACAAACCATCCAGGTAATTAGAATTGAAGTTAAACGCCAACATTATTGCCAAAATACAGTTACATGTTCTATCTTACGATGGCAGTTCAAACTTTCTCTTTACAGTTTATGGTTTTACCGACAGAGAAGTTTGCAATTCTTTTCATATTTTGTGCAAGGTAACCCCGTCTTACGTTAATTTCTTTTTAATTAATAGAAAATGTCCGTACCAATGAAAATTAATGTATAAAATGTCAATATAAATATGCTATATGACTTAATCCTAGTCATTATTACTAGTATTATTGGAATAAATCATAACAATAATAATATAATCATACAATATTAATACTAAGTCAAAATGAAACTGGTTATTAAATACCAATCATAGAACCTGTTTTTTAAGTGATTTGAATGATACTACTGGTTATCATCCTAAATTTCGAAATTATGATTCAAGTGATGGAAGTTACATTTTCTCTAAAGATCACTCCAAAATGTATTCTTTCACCAATAAGCAAGGTTCTTCTTTGTTATCAGTAGGCTAGAGCTGTTACAGGCACAGATGTCAGGGTAGATTAGACGGTATCAGAGTAAACGTTCATAGCAGTACTAACATAGCAGCCATTTTCACGTATGTGAAGTTGGCTCCCCCATTTTAATATTTCGATTCGAAACTGAAGCCAATCGATTGTTTTTTGTTAGTTATTGATTGTTTTTAAGAAAAAAATCGTTTGTTTCGAAAAACATACAGAAATATTCAAAAACTAAAGTTGGGGGGACAACTTCACACTAGTCCCCCACTTTAAAATTTCGATTCGAAACCGAAGCCAATCGTTTGTTATTGATTGTTTCGAAGAAAAAATCGTTTGTTTCGAAAAATGTACGGACATATTCAAAAAATAAAGTTGGGGGGCCAACTTCACGCTGCCCTCCCACTTTCAAATTTCTAATCCAAACTAATTCCAATCGTTTGTTTTTCGTTTGTTATTGATTGTTTTGAAGAAAAAATCGTTTGTTTCGAAAAACTTACGGAGATTTTCACTAAATAAAATTTGGGAGTTGGCAATTTCCCGCTGGGCTCTCTAGTATGAAATGTCGACTCAGAACTGAAGCCAATCGTTAGTTTCTCGTTTGTTATTGGTGTTTTGAAGAAAAAATCGTTTGTTTCGAAAAACGTACAGTAATATTTAAAAAACATGGGGGGAAACTTCACACTAGTCCCCCACTTTCAAATTTCGATTCGAAACCAAGGCCAGTCGTTTGTTTTTCGTTTGTTATTGATTGTTTCGAAGAAATGATCATTTGTTTCGAAAAACATACCGACATATTCACAAAATAAAGTTTGGAGGGCCAAACTCACACTAGCCCCCACTTTCAAATTTCGACTCCAAACTGATGCTAATCGTTTGTTTTTCGTTTGTTATTGATTGTTTTGAAGAAAATATTTTGCTTCGGAAAACGTACAAAAATATTCAAAAAATAATGCTGGAGGGGGCAACTTTACACTAGCCCCCCACTTTCAAATTTCGATTCGAAACCGAAGCCAATCATTTGTTTTTCGTTTGTTATTGATTGTTTTGAAAAAAAAATCGTTTGTTTCGAAAAACGTACGGTCATATTCACAAAATAAAGTTGGGGACCAACTTCATGCTGCAACCACTTTCAAATTTCTAATCCAACCTAATGCCAATCGTTTGTTTTTCGTTTGTTATTGATTGTTTTGAAGAAAAAATCGTTTGTTTCGAAAAACTTACGGAGATTTTCACTAAATAAAATTTGGGGGTTGTTAATTGGAAACTCGTTGGAAACTCTAAAGTACGCAGATCTCAACGAGGTAATATTTGTACAATTCCCTCCATATTCTTAGAAAAAGTCGCCCTGAAAATAAATGTAATTTACGACAAAAAACTGAGACTCAAAAACTTGTCCAACTTTGGCCTCCTCCCCCATACAAGCAACAAGTACGCATATAGGAGTATTAGCATGTAGTGAACTACTTCATCGATTTCTAAACCAATTTCTATGTGTGCACCACAAGGGGAAAGGAATGCCATCTCCAAAATCCTGATGGAACAAAAAGGGAGTTTCCCACCCCCGTCCGTTGAAGTACTGTCAGATACATGAAATACATATTGGCGGGATGCTTCATCCTTCATAATCACATTGATACCAAAATTATCTTCCTACTTTAATTAGAGAGTAAGTTATAGAAGTTTAAATTGAATCACATCAAGGAGCGACCAGAATGTATTCTACAGCATGAAACGGCTCAATGGCACCCCTAGCTTTATTTTTGAATATTCATATACGTTTTTCTAAACAAACAATTTTTTCTTCAAAACAATCAATAACAAACGAAAAACTAACGATTAGCTTCCGTTTTGAGTCGACATTTCATACTAGTGAGCCCAGCCGGAAATTGCCAACCCCCAAATTTTATTTAGTGAAAATCTCCGTAACTTTTTCGGAACAAACGATTTTTTCTTCAAAACAATCGATGACAAAGGAAAAACAAACGATTGGCATTCGTTTGGAATCGAAATTTGAAATTGGGGGGGGGGGGCAGTGTGAAGTTGACCACCCAAATTTATTTTCTGAATATGTCCGTACGTTTTTCGAAACAAACTATTTTTTCTTCAAAACAATCAATAACAAACGAAAAACAAATGATTGGCTTCGGTTTCGAATCGAAATTTTAAAGTGGGGGGCTAGTGTGAAGTTGTCCCCCCCAACTTTATTTTTTGAATATTTCTTTACGTTTTCCGAAACAAACGATTTTTTCTTCAAAACAATCAATAACAAACGAAAAACAATCGATTGGCTTCAGTTACGAATTGAAATTTGAAAGTGGGGGGGGGAAACTTCACATATGTGCCATTTTCGGAGTTCTCGGAATTGTTTCAGACATCTTGATTAGTTAATCGTTTGCTTTTGTTTTCTTCATTAGCCAGCGCGTTGGCATTGGAAAATAAGTTGTTATTATTCGTACAATTTAAATTTAGTATTCGTCTCTTGGTTTGATTTTCAGATGAGAAGTGAAAATAGATTGTCTTCGAAATTCGACACATTCTCTTTACATTTGACATGTCAGTTTATGCATCAAAATGTAACAAATCAATGGAGGCGAGTTCCGAATTTCAAACCCGCTAAAACAAGATGTGAAAAATATACATTTAGCATATGAAGGTATAGAAAATTCTGAAATGATATGAACTTGTAAGCTTGGAGCCCGTCTTCCCCGTATGGTTGATATTCTGCGTGCGCTACTGATAAAAATATAAAAGTTCCCCTTTTAAATATAGTTCTGCTTTATAAAGTTATAATGCACCTATGATCCCTTCACTGTTTTCTGTTTTTAAAAAAAATAAAAATAAAAATAACTTAATGACAATAAAGAGAATGGGGAAAGTGTATGTACTATCCATAAAATTTTGTTGAGTAAATTAACGAATAATTTTAGTGGCACCGATTTCTGAATAACTTTGGGGAAATTTATTCGAGTATATTATAGTTTCCTTTAACAGATATTCAAACATAAATATCCAGATATTAAGGAAGCCCAAGGAAACTTTGAGGACCGCTCCATTCCCGGATCGGTGCCTTTCACTGTTCCCATCATGTCTGTTCTTATAGATCAGAAATCTGGGGCGTTTATTTTATGAGGTCAGTAATTATTGTGAACTCAAATTTCTTCTCTAAATGAAATTACTTAAAATCAATTTAATGTCCTTATAAACTTCCAAACTTTGGTATGTATAAGTATCGGAACTCATATAGAAAGGCCATGTCCATCTGTGAGTTTGTCAATATGAATCACAGCATAACACAGCGTGGGAATATTTTGTCGATAACAACTCGGTATTACAAGAAAACGAGAACAATTCGAACAAAAAAAGAAAGGAAGGAAGAATCATTTGGTTATCACTGACATACACTCGCAGATAGAGAACTTTTATTATAGACATTAGAAAAGTAAAACACTACATTACTTTTCAACGTCTTAACCATTCAAATTGGAGCAATTTCCATAACGTTTTACAAGGTTTGACATTCCTTCTACAAAAAGATGTCCTGCCTGGGAATGAAGCCGTTCGCTAACAGCATTGTGAAGTGCATTGTCGAAGCGGGGCGACCAAGGATGTTATAAAGTAGAGGGTTTAGCGATATGTATCTTCATTCCATTAACTCAATGAATCCAAAAAAAAAACGAACATCGGTAGGTCTGATTGGCTACTCTCGTTTCCGCCATCGTCTGATTGGCTACTTTCGTTTCCACCATGATTGTTGGCTCAGAACTTTGCTATCTTATTGTGCGGAATGGGCAGAGTATGTGTGGCGAAATTGTTACGTATGGCTTCAAGATTTTGTTGTAAGCGCAGATCCATTATTTTAGAACATCCTTGGGGTCGACATAATCCACTGTTTCATGTGCCCGAAGACGCACTAGTTGCTCGGCGCAAAATCTGGACTACAGGAAGGATGATCAATAACATCCCAGTAGTATTACTTCGAAAGTTTTGAGTACGTCGAGCATTATTGTCAACCAATACCAGACTGAAACTCACCATTATCCGACGCTCGTTCTGGATGGCTTGTCTGAATTGTTGTAATCAATTCCTGCTGCCGAGAGTTCAGTTTACTCAAAAATCGTATTACTACACGCACTTCACATTGATGTCCTTATCTATTGGAGCCTTAATTTTCAATTGTTATAGCGGACGAGTGAACGGAAACAGAATCTACTCTCTCCACCGCTCATTGTCTACTGAACTACTACACCAGCGCTACTGGACTGACATCGCACTTTCCGGAAATTTCTTTAACATGGGCAAACGGATTTTTCTTAAAATTTCCTTGTATATAGGATCATTCATTCGTAACCCTCTATTCAAACAGAAACTACAATATTAAAAATCTACAGTTACTGGTTTCAACTTTTTCATAGTGTAAAAATGGTAATAAATAGCGAGGTATGGCTTCTGGTATGGATTCAACATTCCAAAAATCGATACTATCACGGCCATTATTACTCTACTGAAACTGGAAGTGGATATTCGATGTTTGCTTTAACTTCATGTTTCAGATTGATCCACAAAGACTAAAAACGGTAACATATAGCAAGAAGTTATTTTTCTCTTTTCTTAAATGAATTCAATGGTTCAACTAATGGTTTTGTCTCTGTCCCTATCACTCTAGAAACTACAAACGTTGGAAACCTACTACTACTTCCGGTTCCATACATGGAAGAAATAGCGTATGCCTTCTGCTTTTCATGGGGGTATAGCTCAGGGGTAGAGCATTCGACTGCAGATCGAGAGGTCCCTGGTTCAAACCCGGGTGCCCCCTAAGGTGTAAAATTTTAAACATCACATTTCTCTCCGTTTTATTCAAAGAAATACAATTGGCAATAGGGGCTATCAGTAAGAGTATTGTGTTACTCATTGATTAGACAGACAAGCTGTGAGTATTACAGGTGCTTTCTTTGTCACTTTGTCCAAGTCAGTCACAGGACCATGTTTTAAATTTAGACTTTGTATTTTATTTAATTCTCATACGTAATTCCATATAATAAAACCTACTAAAACTCATTATTCAACAATGCGAACTGCATTCGTTTACTCCATTCAACTGATTTCATTCGCTTCTGTTTCTTTCCTTTTCTTAAATATATAAGTCAATAGAGCGTTCAGAAAAGCGAAAAGAGGACTAAAAGAGAGAGGGGTTAGAAGCTAAAACCTCGCTGTTTCCGCTGCCATACAGTCATTCAAAAGTATTTTCCATTCTGAAAAGTACTTCCATTTTATTCTAAAATATCTAAAACCACATTTCAAAGAAAGTCAACTTCCAAATTTTTCAGAGTAGAGGCACACGCTAAGCCTTTGAGATTCCATACACCATATTTTAGACTGTGAATTAGGGCACCAACACTGATTTTCAAAACCCGGCGCTCGAAAAGGAAAGAAGAAAATATAACATTCTAAAAACTGCCTATAGAAAAAGTAACTAAGCTACTACAAAGTAATCTGACTCCATCTCTGCAACTACTGGATTATATTTTGAGAATAGGACTTATATTAATAATAATTGTATGCTAGAGCCAATTTTTATGACTAGGTCTTATTTTCTTGAGAATACGGGATATTCATTAAATTACGTGCTTATGTAATACGCCGTAAAATAAGTGGCTATTCGTTTGAAGTTTTCTTCACAGCGTTTGTGTTCATACTAAATCAGTATCATTCATGCCTATGCATTAATGATGGTTTAATAAATACAACTTCATATAGTTTCGAAATGTGGATCCCTCACGAAAGGGAATTATACAGAACAGTACTTTCTAATCAAATTATCCTATCTTACACTCTAAAATACCTGATAGCACACTGTAAATATACACTAGAATACAGTAAATTAGTTTAAAATCAGGAGTTTCAGAACCGAATCGGCTCTTCAAGATTTTATCCTCTCATTCTGAAATCCGTTAAACCGAGGGACGAGTATGGTTCAAAGTTATAAACAAAAAAAATACAAATACGTAAATGCAACTGTATCGAAGGAATCTTCGTGGGGAAGAAACCAATAATTAATTTCCTTAGGAAGTTTTCGGTTATTATTATAATAAAGATTACAGCCATAAGAGGCCTAATCACAGCGAAATTAAAATATCGCTAATTTTACAGTAATTATGTCAGATCTTCAAATAAATAAAAGAATCGAAATGTGGGCCAAGAGCGCGCTAGACAATATTATTTTACATGAGTTTCCGTTATCACCAGTCACCTAGTATCTCTCCGTTTGCAGCCATTTAGAAACGCGAAAATAAATGCCGATTTTAAAATTGGCTGGAAATCGAAAGCAGATGTGTGAGTCATGATAATGGTATGTTATGTAAAATAATATTGTGTAGGAAGCTCTCGTTAAGCGTTTCGATTATCTTTTATCTATTTGGATATCACATAATTACGGTAAAATTAGAGATATTTTAATTTCGCTGTGATGGAGCTTCTTAATATGGCCCAATACGCTTCCATCGGTACAGCAGCATTAGCGAGCATGTCATTTAAGTTGATCTTTTTTATATAAAAAATATTTTCTCACTCGATGGGATGAATTATATACAAAGTATTTAGGAAAGTAGACCTAAAAATACAGATTGTGTATCCTATTCTATACAATAAGAATTTACTGATGTCAGTAAAAATTTTATCTCATCCAATGGTAATATTTCCATTGCCGTGACCAGGATTCGAACCTGAGTTATTGCGGCCACAACGCAATGTCCTAACCACTAGACGATCACGGCTACGACGAGGTACAGTCATATGCATCCTCACTTTCATATTCTTCGCGAAATGAGTAACGCTTTGCTGAATACCTGTGACGTCAAACGAAGTGAAGCGTTTGAAAACTTGATCATGTGGTACAATATGGCGGTTATCGTCAGTGGTGTCATTCGACTGGTTTACCGGATTTTTTAAATACTGTTTTCCCTTTCTCAGGTTCTCGAATCCAATTGTTAAAACTGTGTCTTCACCTCTGGATCCATTATTTACTGGAAATTTTGCATTTTGTAGTACCGTAAGACGGGGTTACTTTCCACCAGATGTAAGAAATTTTAAAGAAAATCACATATAACTTACAAACCTAATGATTTAGAACACTGCTTTTAAACATGCAATATCTAGATATATAAGGAAAACACTCATGCAAGTACATGAGTAAGCATTCAGTATGACCATGATTATTGAAATATAAACTTTGGTGCAAAGTAACCCCATAGGTGAGAATGCTTTGCACCACATACAAGAAAGTACGTTCATCATACTGTACGAACATAATGTTTCTGTGCAATGTTTTTCATTCAGTATTTATACATTATACTTTCATTCAGTATTATACATTATATACACAAGACTGCAGGCAATCTACAAATATTGATACTAGAATGATGATACTGCTATCGGTACTTAGTACGAATTACTGATACTTGTAAAGAATATTATGTTTTTTCTGGTACTTGCACAGGAATCATATTCTAATCGTTTAGCACATGTCCCACGGAAATGCCAACTCAGGAACAGAATAAAATCCCAATGAACTGATTTGCCTTGGTTGCTCTTTATGTCCAAGAATATCATCTCAGCCGTAATCAGTTGATAATTAACAGGGTTTGCAGCTTTCAAGTTGAAACCTGCCCACATTGCAGAATTTCTTTCTTTCTTTTTTCTTTATTCTTTTTTTTTTTTAATCTAATGTTGGTCATTCGTATGTGTATAAGTTTCAAGCCCCACAAAATTTCTAGTTATTTCTAAGAAAATTAAGCCTTTCTGGGGGAAGCTCTTCTCCAACTGTTTCTGGTTTCACCACTGTTCGTGATTTATTTTCCAAAAAAGAAATCCATTCCGGCATCTACTCGAAAGGAAATTTACCTATAATTAGAAGGCAGAAGATATCGGTAGTAATAATTTCCTATTTAAGAGGTTACCTTGGACCGGTCCAAAGTAACCCTGATTAGAGGCTGAAATCACCTTCTCCTAGTTTTATTTTTTCAACGACTTTGAAACGTTTCGCACTTCAGTTTCAACTATTGCTTCAAAGTCCCATTATACACAGTAGTGTTCTACAAAACTGACTTACCTTGGACGGAAATTCTTGTAGGTGATATCTTTCAAACTTTTTCGGCCTTTACCGTGACCACTTTCCACACCTCTACTACAACAAACCCTCCAGGTAATTAGAATTGAAGTTAAACGCCAACATTATTGCCAAAATACAGTTACATGTTCTATCTTACGATGGCAGTTCAAACTTTCTCTTTACAGTTTATGGTTTTACCGACAGAGAAGTTTGCAATTCTTTTCATATTTTGTGCAAGGTAACCCCGTCTTACGTTAATTTCTTTTTAATTAATAGAAAATGTCCGTACCAATGAAAATTAATGTATAAAATGTCAATATAAATATGCTATATGACTTAATCCTAGTCATTATTACTAGTATTATTGGAATAAATCATAACAATAATAATATAATCATACAATATTAATACTAAGTCAAAATGAAACTGGTTATTAAATACCAATCATAGAACCTGTTTTTTAAGTGATTTGAATGATACTACTGGTTATCATCCTAAATTTCGAACTTATGATTCAAGTGATGGAAGTTACATTTTCTCTAAAGATCATTCCAAAATGTATTCTTTCACCAATAAGCAAGGTTCTTCTTTGTTATCAGTAGGCTAGAGCTGCTACAGGCACAGATGTCAGGGTAGATTAGACGGTATTAGAGTAAACGTTCATAGGAGTACTAATATAGCAGCCATTTTCACGTATGTGAAGTTGGCTCCCCCATTTTAATATTTCGATTCGAAACTGAAGCCAATCTATTGTTTTTGTTTGTTATTGATTGTTTTTAAGAAAAAAATCGTTTGTTTCGAAAAACATACAGAAATATTCAAAAAATAAAGTTGGGGGGACAACTTCACACTAGTCCCCCACTTCAAAATTTCGATTCGAAACCGAAGCCAATCGTTTGTTTTTCGCTTGTTATTGATTGTTTCGAAGAAAAAATCGTTTGTTTCGAAAAATGTACGGACATATTCAAAAAATAAAGTTGGGGTCCAACTTCA
Source organism: Thermobia domestica (assembly GCF_964235325.1). Classification (NCBI taxonomy): domain Eukaryota; kingdom Metazoa; phylum Arthropoda; class Insecta; order Zygentoma; family Lepismatidae; genus Thermobia; species Thermobia domestica. The sequence goes on from NC_137465.1 coordinate 28,460,237, forward strand.
CGCTGCCCCCCACTATCAAATTTCTAATCCAAACTAATTCCAATCGTTTGTTTTTCGTTTGTTATTGATTGTTTTGAAGAAAAAATAGTGTGTTTCGAAAAACGTACGGAGATTTTCACTAAATAAAATTTGGGAGTTGGCAATTTCCCGCTGGGCTCTCTAGTATGAAATGTCGACTCACAACTGAAGCCAATCGTTAGTTTCTCGTTTGTTATTGATTGTTTTAAAGAAAAAATAGTTTGCTTCGGAAAACGTAAAGAAATATTCACAAAATAAAGTCGGGGGCCAATTTCACGCTGCCCCCCAGTTTCTACTTTCGACTCCAAACTGATTCCAATCATTTGTTTTTCGTTTGTTATTGTTTGTTCTGAAGAAAAATCGTTTGTTTCGAAAAACGTACAAAAATATTCAAAAAATAAAGTTGGGGGCCAATTTTACGCTGCCCCCCACTTTCTACTTTCGTCTCCAAACTGATTCCAATCGTTTGTTTTTCGTTTGTTATTGTTTGTTTTGAAGAAAAATCGTTTGTTTCGAAAAACGTACAAAAATATTCAAAAAATAATGCTGGAGGGGGCAACTTTACACTAGCCCCTCACTTTCAAATTTCGATTCGAAACCGAAGCCAATCATTTGTTTTTCGTTTGTTATTGATTGTTTTGAAGAAAAAATCGTTTGTTTCGAAAAACGTACGGTCATATTCACAAAATAAAGTTGGGGACCAACTTCATGCTGCAACCACTTTCAAATTTCTAATCCAAACTAATGCCAATCATTTGTTTTTCGTTTGTTATTGATTGTTTTGAAGAAAAAATCGTTTGTTTCGAAAAAATTACGGAGATTTTCACTAAATAAAATTTGGGGGTTGCCAATTGGAAACTCGTTGGAAACTCTAAAGTACGCAGATCTCAACGAGGTAACATTTGTAGAATCCCTTCCACATTCTTAGAAAAAGTCGCCCTGAAAATAAATGTAATTTACGACAAAAAACTGAGACTCAAAAACTTGTCCAACTTTGGCCTCCTCCCCCATACAAGCAACAAGTACGCATATAGGAGTATTAGCATGTAGTGAACTACTTCATCGATTTCTAAACCAATTTTTATGTGTGCACCCCAAGGGGGAAAGAAATGCCATCTCCAAAATCCTGATGGAACAAAAAGGGAGTTTCCCACCCCCGTCCGTTGAAGTACTGTCAGATACATGAAATACATATTGGCGGGATGCTTCATCCTTCATAATCACATTGATACCAAAATTATCTTCCTACTTTAATTAGAGAGTAAGTTATAGAAGTTTAAATTGAATCACATCAAGGAGCGACCAGAATGTATTCTACAGCATGAAACGGCTCAATGGCACCCCTAGCTTTATTTTTGAATATTCATGTACGTTTTTCTGAACAAACAATTTTTTCTTCAAAACAATCAATAACAAACGAAAAACTAACGATTAGCTTCCGTTTTGAGTCGACATTTCATACTAGTGAGCCCAGCCGGAAATTGCAATCCCCCAAATTTTATTTAGTGAAAATCTCCGTAACTTTTTCGGAACAAACGATTTTTTCTTCAAAACAATAGATGACAAACGAAAAACAAACGATTGGCATTCGTTTGGAATCGAAATTTGAAAGTGGGGGGGGGTAGTGTGAAGTTGACCACCCAATTTTATTTTCTGAATATGTCCGTACGTTTATCGAAACAAACGATTTTTTCTTCAAAACAACAATAACAAACGAAAAACAAACGATTTGCTACGATTTCGAATCGAAATTTTAAAATGGGGGCTATTGTGAGTTTGGCCCCCCAAATTTTATTTTTTGAATATTTCTGTACGTTTTTCGAAACAAACGATTTTTTCTTCAAAACAATCAATAACATACGAAAAAACAAACGATTGGCATCAGTTTGGAGTCGAAAGTTGAAAAGGGGGCAGCGTAAAATCGCCCCCCCCAACTTCATTTTGTGAATATGTCCGTACGTTTTTCAAAACAAACGATTCTTTCTTCAAAACAAACAATATCAAACGAAAAACTAACGATTGGCTTCAGTTCTGAGTCGACATTTCATACTAGAGAGCCCAGCGGGAAATTGCCAACCCCAAATTTTATTTAGTGAAAATCTCCGTAATTTTTTCGAAACAAACGATTTTTCTTCAAAACAATCAATAGCAAACGAAAAACAAACGACTGGCATTAGTTTGGAATCGAAATTTGAAAGTGGAGGGGCAGCGTGAAGTTGGCCCCCCAAATTTATTTTCTGAATATGTCCGTACGTTTTTCGAAACAAACTATTTTTTCTTCAAAACAATCAATAACAAACGAAAAACAAATGATTGGCTTCGGTTTCGAATCGAAATTTTAAAGTGGGGGGCTAGTGTGAAGTTGTCCCCCCCAACTTTATTTTTTGAATATTTCTTTACGTTTTCCGAAACAAATGATTTTTTCTTCAAAACAATCAATAACAAACGAAAAACAATCGATTGGCTTCAGTTACGAATTGAAATTTGAAAGTGGGGGGGAAACTTCACATATGTGCCATTTTCGGAGTTCTCGGAATTGTTTCAGACATTTAGATTAGTTAATCGTTTGCTTTTGTTTTCTTCATTAGCCAGCGCGTTGGAATTGGAAAATAAGTTGTTATTATTCGTACAATTTAAATTTAGTATTCGTCTCTTGGTTTGATTTTCAGATGAGAAGTGAAAATAGATTGTCTTCGAAATTCGACACATTCTCTTTACATTTGACATGTCAGTTTATGCATCAAAATGTAACAAATCAATGGAGGCGAGTTCCGAATTTCAAACCCGCTAAAACAAGATGTGAAAAATATACATTTAGCATATGAAGGTATAGAAAATTCTGAAATGATATGAACTTGTAAGCTTGGAGCCCGTCTTCCCCGTATGGTTGATATTCTGCGTGCCCTACTGATAAAAATATAAAAGTTCCACTTTTAAATATAGTTCTGCTTTATAAAGTTATAATGCACCTATGATCCCTTCACTGTTTTCTGTTTTTAAGAAAAATAAAAATAAAAATAACTTAATGACAATAAAGAGAATGGGGAAAGTGTATGTACTATCCATAAAATTTTGTTGAGTAAATTAACGAATAATTTTAGTGGCACCGATTTCTGAATAACTTTGGGGAAATTTATTCGAGTATATTATAGTTTCCTTTAACAGATATTCAAACATAAATATCCAGATATTAAGGAAGCCCAAGGAAACTTTGAGGACCGCTCCATTCCCGGATCGGTGCCTTTCACTGTTCCCATCATGTCTGTTCTTATAGATCAGAAATCTGGGGCGTTTATTTTATGAGGTCAGTAATTATTGTGAACTCAAATTTCTTCTCTAAATGAAATTACTTAAAATCAATTTAATGTCCTTATAAACTTCCAAACTTTGGTATGTACAAGTATCGGAACTCATATAGAAAGGCCATGTCCATCTGTGAGTTTGTCAATATGAATCACAGCATAACACAGCGTGGGAATATTTTGTCGATAACAACTCGGTATTACAAGAAAACGAGAACAATTCGAACAAAAAAAGAAAGGAAGGAAGAATCATTTGGTTATCACTGACATACACTCGCAGATAGAGAACTTTTATTATAGACATTAGAAAAGTAAAACACTACATTACTTTTCAACGTCTTAACCATTCAAATTGGAGCAATTTCCATAACGTTTTACAAGGTTTGACATTCCTTCTACAAAAAGATGTCCTGCCTGGGAATGAAGCCGTTCGCTAACAGCATTGTGAAGTGCATTGTCGAAGCGGGGCGACCAAGGATGTTATAAAGTAGAGGGTTTAGCGATATGTATCTTCATTCCATTAACTCAATGAATCCAAAAAAAAACGAACATCGGTAGGTCTGATTGGCTACTCTCGTTTCCGCCATCGTCTGATTGGCTACTTTCGTTTCCACCATGATTGTTGGCTCAGAACTTTGCTATCTTATTGTGCGGAATGGGCAGAGTATGTGTGGCGAAATTGTTACGTATGGCTTCAAGATTTTGTTGTAAGCGCAGATCCATTATTTTAGAACATCCTTGGGGTCGACATAATCCACTGTTTCATGTGCCCGAAGACGCACTAGTTGCTCGGCGCAAAATCTGGACTACAGGAAGGATGATCAATAACATCCCAGTAGTATTACTTCGAAAGTTTTGAGTACGTCGAGCATTATTGTCAACCAATACCAGACTGAAACTCACCATTATCCGACGCTCGTTCTGGATGGCTTGTCTGAATTGTTGTAATCAATTCCTGCTGCCGAGAGTTCAGTTTACTCAAAAATCGTATTACTACACGCACTTCACATTGATGTCCTTATCTATTGGAGCCTTAATTTTCAATTGTTATAGCGGACGAGTGAACGGAAACAGAATCTACTCTCTCCACCGCTCATTGTCTACTGAACTACTACACCAGCGCTACTGGACTGACATCGCACTTTCCGGAAATTTCTTTAACATGGGCAAACGGATTTTTCTTAAAATTTCCTTGTATATAGGATCATTCATTCGTAACCCTCTATTCAAACAGAAACTACAATATTAAAAATCTACAGTTACTGGTTTCAACTTTTTCATAGTGTAAAAATGGTAATAAATAGCGAGGTATGGCTTCTGGTATGGATTCAACATTCCAAAAATCGATACTATCACGGCCATTATTACTCTACTGAAACTGGAAGTGGATATTCGATGTTTGCTTTAACTTCATGTTTCAGATTGATCCACAAAGACTAAAAACGGTAACATATAGCAAGAAGTTATTTTTCTCTTTTCTTAAATGAATTCAATGGTTCAACTAATGGTTTTGTCTCTGTCCCTATCACTCTAGAAACTACAAACGTTGGAAACCTACTACTACTTCCGGTTCCATACATGGAAGAAATAGCGTATGCCTTCTGCTTTTCATGGGGGTATAGCTCAGGGGTAGAGCATTCGACTGCAGATCGAGAGGTCCCTGGTTCAAACCCGGGTGCCCCCTAAGGTGTAAAATTTTAAACATCACATTTCTCTCCGTTTTATTCAAAGAAATACAATTGGCAATAGGGGCTATCAGTAAGAGTATTGTGTTACTCATTGATTAGACAGACAAGCTGTGAGTATTACAGGTGCTTTCTTTGTCACTTTGTCCAAGTCAGTCACAGGACCATGTTTTAAATTTAGACTTTGTATTTTATTTAATTCTCATACGTAATTCCATATAATAAAACCTACTAAAACTCATTATTCAACAATGCGAACTGCATTCGTTTACTCCATTCAACTGATTTCATTCGCTTCTGTTTCTTTCCTTTTCTTAAATATATGTCAATAGAGCGTTCAGAAAAGCGAAAAGAGGACTAAAAGAGAGAGGGGTTAGAAGCTAAAACCTCGCTGTTTCCGCTGCCATACAGTCATTCAAAAGTATTTTCCATTCTGAAAAGTACTTCCATTTTATTCTAAAATATCTAAAACCACATTTCAAAGAAAGTCAACTTCCAAATTTTTCAGAGTAGAGGCACACGCTAAGCCTTTGAGATTCCATACACCATATTTTAGACTGTGAATTAGGGCACCAACACTGATTTTCAAAACCCGGCGCTCGAAAAGGAAAGAAGAAAATATAACATTCTAAAAACTGCCTATAGAAAAAGTAACTAAGCTACTACAAAGTAATCTGACTCCATCTCTGCAACTACTGGATTATATTTTGAGAATAGGACTTATATTAATAATAATTGTATGCTAGAGCCAATTTTTATGACTAGGTCTTATTTTCTTGAGAATACGGGATATTCATTAAATTACGTGCTTATGTAATACGGCCTAAAATAAGTGGCTATTCGTTTGAAGTTTTCTTGACAGCGTTTGTGTTCATACTAAATCAGTATCATTCATGCCTATGCATTAATGATGGTTTAATAAATACAACTTCATATAGTTTCGAAATGTGGACCCCTCACGAAAGGGAATTATACAGAAAAGTACTTTCTAATCAAATTATCCTATCTTACACTCTAAAATACCTGATAGCACACTGTAAATATACACTAGAATACAGTAAATTAGTTTAAAATCAGGAGTTTCAGAACCGAATCGGCTCTTCAAGATTTTATCCTCTCATTCTGAAATCCGTTAAACCGAGGGACGAGTATGGTTCAAAGTTATAAACAAAAAAAAATACAAATACGTAAATGCAACTGTATCGAAGGAATCTTCGTGGGGAAGAAACCAATAATTAATTTCCTTAGGAAGTTTTCGGTTATTATTATAATAAAGATTACAGCCATAAGATGCCTAATCACAGCGAAATTAAAATATCGCTAATTTTACAGTAATTATGTCAGATCTTCAAATAAATAAAAGAATCGAAATGTGGGCCAAGAGCGCGCTAGACAATATTATTTTACATGAGTTTCCGTTATCACCAATCACCTAGTATCTCTCCGTTTGCAGCCATTTAGAAACGCGAAAATAAATGCCGATTTTAAAATTGACTGGAAATCGAAAGCAGATGTGTGAGTCATGATAATGGTATGTTATGTAAAATAATATTGTGTAGGAAGCTCTTGTTAAGCGTTTCGATTATCTTTTATCTATTTGGATATCACATAATTACGGTAAAATTAGAGATATTTTAATTTCGCTGTGATGGAGCTTCTTAATATGGCCCAATACGCTTCCATCGGTACAGCAGCATTAGCGAGCATGTCATTTAAGTTGATCTTTCTTATATAAAAAATATTTTCTCACTCGATGGGATGAATTATATACAAAGTATTTAGGAAAGTAGACCTAAAAATACAGATTGTGTATCCTATTCTATACAATAAGAATTTACTGATGTCAGTAAAAATTTTATCTCATCCAATGGTAATATTTCCATTGCCGTGACCAGGATTCGAACCTGGGTTATTGCGGCCACAACGCAATGTCCTAACCACTAGACGATCACGGCTACGACGAGGTACAGTCATATGTATCCTCACTTTCATATTCTTCGCGAAATGAGTTACGCTTGGCTGAATACTTGTGACGTCAAACGAAGTGAAGCGTTTGAAAACTTGATCATGTGGTACAATATGGCGGTTATCGCCAGTGGTGTCATTCGACTGGTTTACCGGATTTTTTAAATACTGTTTTCCCTTTCTCAGGTTCTCGAATCCAATTGTTAAAACTGTGTCTTCACCTCTGGATCCATTATTTACTGGAAATTTTGCATTTTGTAGTACCGTAAGACGGGGTTACTTTCCACCAGATGTAAGAAATTTTAAAGAAAATCACATATAACTTACAAACCTAATGTTTTAGAACACTGCTTTTAAACATGCAATATCTAGATATATAAGGAAAACACTCATGCAAGTACCAAATTTCACAATATTAAATTCCCACGTTAAGCGGGTTTGCATATCCAGGCTCCTAACTATGAAAACATTTGCGCTCAGTCCAACCTCAATCATTTCACGAATTCAACCTGTTTTACGTATGTTATTAGGACATATTATCGATTGTGATTTATTCTAAAAACACTATTATACATTGCAAGAGCTGTAACGTCCAAATATTTACTGAGAACTCATAGTCGTATCGGAATAAACAAAAGCGAGTATGGAACAGTAAACTGCTTTCACAAAAGGCAAAAGAAGATGTGCAAAGGCATACAAAGCGGTCGAGTGGTTTGGGTCGATATACTATCAATCACATGTTTGTGTGTTCAAACCCGGTAGCCAGTTGTTTCTTTTTTTTTTAAGTGTCTTCCTATTTTCATCCGGAGGCTGAACATATTTCTTTGAGTAACTCATTGAAAACTTCTTTCTTTCAAATTCGATTAGAACGGAAGATTATATGAATTGCGAATCTTAAATCCATAGTTTAAAAAATGAAGTATACTCACTACTCCATTATCCTCTGATTTGTAACGAAGAACTATTTATAAACAGTGATGACTGCAGAAAATTATGCTCGGGGGGAATTTCAATATGCGGATGGAGGGCAAACATTGGTAGTCCACATTGAGCAGGATCGAATATATGGTCCTGAAGGCGGAAATTTCTTAGCTCGAGAGGGGTCTCAAATTCTCCCTCAGATCACGTCCTGAAAGCATCATTGCTTAAAAGCTTTACGTAACAAATATAATATTACATTTGTTTCTCGTTCTACATTTTGAATTGGTAAAATCATAACTTATAGAGGATTATAATAAAAGCATAAAAATGATAATATTAATCATGTATAAATTATCCTGTAAGTTACCAACTTTGGGTCAGATTAAAACTCAAATATTTGTTTTTTGATTGCACTTAGAAGAAGTCCTCTCTATATAATCCTGATTGGAAAGAAATGTTTAACACTAATTAATTAATCAATATTTATACGAATATTTTTTTTTTTATTTTACTATTTTTACTATTCAATATTATATACACTTCATTTCCAAAATCAAAATCTCGAAAATGTATATTTACGAGTGCAGATTCGCAAATAAATGATTGTTTATCATATATATTGGTCTCTATTCGAAATTCTATTTAATGGAATCCGACTGGAACACAGACAGATACATCGAGAACAGGTGAAAAAAAAAGAGAGAAAAGCGTTGTACCCGGCGGGGACTCGAAGTAAGTTCGAATGGAGCTTTATAAGCCGAACGCCTTAGACCACTCGGCTATGGTAACAACTAGTGATTGTAGCAAAGGCTTTGAGTAGTAGTTCTTATTACAGAATAACATTTTCTATTGCCTAAAATTTAAACCTAATTTACTTTGATATAATATATCTATTAATTTGTTTCATGAACACGTTTTCGTTACTTTGATGAATGATGTATGTTGTTGATATAGATTCTGTTACACGTTCTTTCGTAAATATTATAGAAAGTATCAGGGTTATTTATGATCTTTTATGGAAATTGACTGGCGCATGCGCAGTACACAGACAGTTCAATTGCAAGGCGAGGAAGGAAATGCTAACACACTGTTAGAATGTTTCCCTCGCAAGCTGTAGTTCCCAACCGAGGGACGGCGGGACGCACTTCCTCCTCCTGGGGTGGCGTGAAGAGTTTACGAAGTCCCTTCGTTGTGTTATATTTCTTGAATGGATTATACACAATATCCAGTCACATCTTCTACACATTTGGAAATGATAAATCCTAGTATAAATAAACCGTCCTCCACACACAGTGATTGTTGCTTTTCGAAGATTATAAACTGAAACATTTTTTATTTCATTAGAATATAAAAGTTTCAATGGGAAGGGTTATAAGCCCCTCAACCCCGTGGGTCTTCAATATATCACCGCCTAAACTGTAACTTTCAAGTTAGAATCGAAAAATGGAGACATGTGACGTATTAAATATATTTTTAGTTCATTATACATTTTCATAAATAAAATATCCACAATTACAATGACAGTAAATGCTAAGTAATTATTGTAAATCTTTGTACTTTAATTTTCCCTCTTTCTTCTCAACTGAGCTTGAAAAGTGTAAAAATGGGAGGTTAAGAATTTCAAATATTACGTATATTTTAGCGTATTACGAAATTGTATTTAATAGAATGCCTTAGTCAACTCGGCTAATGTGACAAGTTAAAATATAGTAAGCGTGTTTCATGTTCAATCTTTTGTTACAGTATTACATTTATTTTGTATTCTCTGAAGTTTAGGCCTATTTTGGCCTGATGTAATAGTCTGTTGAAATTGTTTTATGTTTACGGTATTCTTTACTTTGACGAATGATGTTGTTAATATAGGTTCTATTACGTATTCGGTCATAAATATTACAGCAATTGTCATGATTATTTATGATCTTTCATGAAAATTGACTGGTGCATGCGCAGTAGAAACAGAAAGATGCACTTTACCGACATTTGTCATGCACGCCAGAACGCAAATTTCTAACAGGTTCTCAAAATGCCTCGCTCTAAATGTTGTGGAGAACTGTGTGATTCTCTGAGAGGAGAAATCATAGGCCGAGCAAAAATGGGACAAACTGTGCCTCAGATTGCTAGAGATCTGGGATGTGACAAGAAAACGGTCAAGAAATGGGTTCAGCGACATGAAGAAGGTGGTGAATGGTTCAGGTCTCGGTCAAGAAGTGGAAGGCCAAAAGTGACAACTGCAGCTCAAGATCAAGCTTTAGTTACAGAAGTAATCAACAGACCTCTACGCCACACGTCAATCCTGTTGGCCAATCCAGAGAATATAATTGTTCTAACGAAACAATAAGAAGAAGATTATTGGGGGCTGGTCTACACTGTTCAAGACCCGCTAGGAAGACTCTCCTGACTGAATGTCACAAGGCCAGACGAATGGAATGGGCACAGAATAACATAACCCAACCTCAGTCATATTGGAACTTAGTCATCTGGACCGACGAGAAGGTTTTCAAGTCTAACCAACAATGCAGAGTTATATTGTATAGACGGCGCGGAACCAGGTATGCTAAACAAACTATTATCAGAACCTCTTGTTTAGGACGAAAATCAGCACACTTTTCGGGATACATGACGGCTGCTGGTCCTGGAGATTTGGTTGCGGTGACTGAGAGAATGAACAGCAGTGTTTACATTAATATCCTCGAAAATACGTTGTTACCGTCCTTAGAAAGAAACTGCCCCGAACAGGAAGAATATATATTTATGCATGACAACACACTTCCCGGCAAACACAAGAGTGTCTAAGTGAACATCCAGAGTTAATTTTTATTGAGTGGCCCCCTCTATCCCCAGATCTGAACCCAATTGAACATCTGTGGGCCTACATGATGCAAGAATGGGAAGAAAGACATGAAGACAGAGACCAAACGTTTCTTCAAAATCGTGTTATGGAACTGTGGCAACATTTTCGTGACACACCATCGTATTGCTATCTAGTATCCCCTCCAGACTTCAAGAAGTTATTGACCCTGGAGGTGACTAAACGAAATACTAGTGTGTTATTTTTTGTGTAAACATTTATTTAAGTTTCATTTATTTATTCTATTTTTTCAAGAGAAATACTTTCGTTCTTCATTCTTTTACAATAATTACTTAGCATTTACTGTCATTGTAATTGTGGATATTTTATTTATGAAAATGTATAATGAACTAAAAATATATTTAATACGTCACATGTCTCCATTTTTCGATTCTAACTTGAAAGTTACAGTTTAGGCGGTGATATATCGAAGACCCACGGGGTTGAGGGGGTTATAACCCTTCCCATTGAAACTTTTATATTCTATTGAAATAAAAAGTGTTTCAGTTTATAATCTTCGAAAAGCAACAATCACTGTGTGTGGAGGACGGTTTATTTATACTAGGATTTATCACTTCCAAATGTGTAGAAGATGTGACTGGATATTGTGTATAATCCATTCAAGAAATATAACACAACGAAGGGACTTCGTAAACTCTTCACGCCACCCCAGGAGGAGGAAGTGCGTCCCGCCGTCCCTCGGTTGGGAACTACAGCTTGCGAGGGAAACATTCTAACAGTGTGTTAGCATTTCCTTCCTCGCCTTGCAATTGAACTGTCTGTGTACTGCGCATGCGCCAGTCAATTTCCATAAAAGATCATAAATAACCCTGATACTTTCTATAATATTTACGAAAGAACGTGTAATAGAATCTATATCAACAACATACATCATTCATCAAAGTAACGAAAACGTGTTCATGTAACAAATTAATAGATATATTATATCAAAGTAAATTAGGTTTAAATTTTAGGCAATAGAAAATGTTATTCTGTAATAAGAACTACTACTCAAAGCCTTTGCTACAATCACTAGTTGTTACCATAGCCGAGTGGTCTAAGGCGCTCGGCTTATAAAGCTCCATTCGATCTTACTTCGAGTCCCTTCCGGGTACAACGCTTGTCTCTCTTTTTTTTTTCACCTGTTCTCGATGTATCTGTCTATGTTCCTGTCGGATTCGATTAAATGGAATTTCGAATAGAGACCAATATATATGATAAATAATCATTTATTTGCGAATCTGCACTCGTAAATATACATTTTCGAGATTTTGATTTTGGAAATGAAGTGTATATATTATTGAATAGTAAAAATAGTAAAATAAAAAAATATTCGTATAAATATTGATTAATTAATTAGTGTTAAACATTTCTTTCCAATCAGGATTATATAGAGAGGACTTCTTCTAAGTGCAATCCGAAAACAAATATTTGAGTTTTAATCTGACCCAAAGTTGGTAACTTACAGGATAATTTATACATGATTAATATTATCATTTTTATGCTTTTATTATAATCCTATATAAGTTATGATTTTACCAATTCAAAATGTAGAACGAGAAACAAATGTAATATTATATTTGTTACGAAAAGCTTTTAAGCAATGATGCTTTTAGGACGTGATCTGAGGGAGAATTTGAGACCCCTCTCGAGCTAAGAAATTTCCGCCTTCAGGACCATATATTCAATCGTGCTCAATGTGGACTACCAATGTTTGCCCTCCATCCGCTTATTGAAATTTCCCCCGAGCATAATTTTCTGCAGTCATCACTGTTTATAAATAGTTTTTCGTTACAAATCAGAGGATAATGGAGTAGTGAGTATACTTCATTTTTTTAAGTATGGATTTAAGATTCGCAATTCATATAATCTTCCGTTCTAATCGAATTTGAAAGAAAGAAGTTTTCAATGAGTTACTCAAAGAAATATGTTCAGCCTCCGGATGAAAATAGGAAGACACTTAAAAAAAAAGAAACAACTGGCTACCGGGTTTGAACACACAAACATGTGATTGATAGTATATCGACCCAAACCACTCGACCGCTTTGCATGCCTTTGCACATCTTCTTTTGCCTTTTGTGAAAGCAGTTTACTGTTCCATACTCGCTTTTGTTTATTCCGATACGACTATGAGTTCTCAGTAAATATTTGGACGTTACAGCTCTTGCAACGTATAATAGTGTTTTTAGAATAAATCACAATCGATAATATGTCCTAATAACATACGTAAAACAGGTTGAATTCGTGAAATGATTGAGGTTGGACTGAGCGCAAATGTTTTCATAGTTAGGAGCCTGGATATGCAAACCCGCTTAACGTGGGGATTTAATATTGTGAAATTTGGTACTCCCATGCGCAAAAAATATTGCGCGTATACTGTAACTCATAATTTTTCGCAATTATTCCATTTTCCATATGTTCATTGGTAAAATTCAGTTATTAGTACGTGGAGATAATAGAAATCAATCCATCTAAGGAGATATTTCCAAAAAATATAATAAAATAATAAAAATATAAGCAAAAAACAAAATTATGTTCGGTTTTGTGTATACTGGCAATAATGTTTTCGAGGGAATTTTTGGAGTAGCACAGCACGATTGCAGAGGGAATAACAAGATTAGTAGGAGAACAGCTGAATCAAGGAACTGGAAGTTGGAGCAACATATTGCATTTATTGGCTTAAATCTAGGGTGTAAATTGTCTGCCAAATATAAATTAGCTTCTGTAAGCAAGATGTTATACGGAAAATATAAACAAAGAGAAAAACTGTTGTCTTAAGTTTGGAAGTGACTTGCTCTATAGCCATGAGCATTTATTTCTTAAGAAAAAGATAGGCAACAAAAGAAAATTTGTGTGGTCAAGTGGGTAGAGTGACGGACTAGTAATTCTTATACTGTTTTGACACCAGATCGAATCCCATCCGGTCCTGTTCAATTTTTTTTCTTTACAAAACATTGTAGAAAATGTATAATTTTTAAGTTAATAAGAAACGAAATAATATAATAATGAAATAACTTTTTGTTTTCCTGATGACGTATTTATTCAGAATTAGCTTACTATTTATTACTAATAGCGATTGTTTTTTAGTTTATGGTATGGTATGCTTAACCGTTCCCTCTCCGTTTTTACACAGCTTCAACTCACTGCGAGTGTCTGTGAGTCAGGAACAGGAAAAAACAAAACAAGAGCAACTTGCAGCTTTACACACAGCGTGAGGAACACAGTCACAGCGATAGCTCGTTGTCATGAAGAAAAAAACTGTTCTAGTGTTTCTGTGTGTGTGTTTCTTTTTAAAGTATTGACTCTCTCTCTCTCTCCTTTTGTTTCATATCCACAAGTGCAAGAAATGCAAGTCTGTGTGAAAAAAAAAAATCAAGAGTGCTTTCTTTAAACAAAACTAAATGTTACAGCTCTCTTTGTGAGGAACGCGAATGCTTCCAAAAGATGCCATGAATATTACCTATAATCGTACCGAATTATACAGTAGCGTGACAAACTGATAATAAAATTATGTAACATGCATAAGCTTTTTTTTTTTTAGAGTAACCACACATTAAACATAACAAATTAAATTTTTGGGATTACGAATTATCACATTACGTGTCGGTGTAGGCCTATTCGTTTTCACATTCGAGCGACGAAAAAAGAAAGTGTGGTGATAGTTATAAAAACCGAATACCAGATTTCAATAAATTCAAGTTACATGGCTCCTACATAGCGAAAAAAATGATTTTTCGATGTCTGTCCATCTATTTGTCTCTCGGTTCGTCACGCTTTTACACGCACTCAAATAGAGGCCATACTGTTCAACGTATCTGCACCGAATTCTAGACATAACGTTTTAGTAACATAATATCTTTCGAATTTTATGTCCTTCGACACTTAAAAGCAAGGGTAATTTACTGAAGGATTAAAATTTAAAATAATTCTATTTTCTGAAATAAAAAAAAGCTGTGACGATTTTATTTACTTTTGATAAATATATATTTTATTAACAAATCTCCACCACATATGAATAATTTTTCTGAAAAAATATATATGGTGTAATTTACTGTATGGTATGCGTTCTTTTTGCACAATTTTCTCAACCACATTTCATAAATAAACGTATCATTAATTACCTAACAATATGTCAACTCGTTGGAAGGAGTAGCTTAATCTTAGGGTGAGCTTTCCCCCGATGGTTTTCCCATTAACGCCTCAGGCAATTTTGTTCATATTTCGTAAAAAAATATTTCATTAATAAACTAACATAGAGCATAAATAGTTTATTCCGATAACATACAGAAGAAGTGGTTTTCTCAAGGGTTGATTTTTTTTTGGACAATTGTCTCAGTTATTACTGAAATTTGTATTTTTACTGAAATTTGTTCTAATTTCAGTAAAAATATTTTCTGTAATAATCTTACAATATGGTATAACTCGCTTGTTCCGAAAAGAAAAATCCAAAAGAGATAGTTTACTTTGATAGTGAAATTTTTCCCGACGATTTGCTTAAAAATTACTTGATATACTGTCAAAATTACAGATAGAAAAGTTTACCTTTGGGGGTAAGCTTTTCCCGATGACCTTCCTAAAAACAACTCAGGAGATGTTTGTTGTTCATATTTTATAAATACGTATTACATAAATAACCTAGCTATATGGTATAATTCCCTCATCCGGAAAATCTAGAAATGGTATATTACTTTTGACAGTAAGTTTTACCCTGCGATTTTCTCAAGAACGACTCAGGTGATTGTGTTCGTATTTCATAAATAAATGTTTTATGAAAACACTAACAATATAGCATAGCTCGTTTATACTGAAAAGATCCACAAGGGATAATTTATTCTTGGGGGTGACTTTTTGCATAATTTTCTCAGAAATTACTCAGACGCTTTTGCTTATTGTTCACATACAATTATATCCTTTATAATTCTAATATATGGATCAAGTTATTTCTAACGGAAATATGACCAATGGGTACTTTACTTTTGGGCCTGAAGTTTCTTCTAGCAAAGTTTTCCAAAACATTATTGTATTCGCAATTTCCCAAATAAATGTATCAATAACAGTTGCAGCCTAACATAAGTCAGTGTAAAATATTCGAGCGAGAAAGTACAGTGCGTTTACTCCGTACCCTTTCTTAAATATATTTTTAAATGTTACACCTAATCACAATTTTCCGAACAAAATCGAAACTTCTTTTTAAATGTGCCTTGTTGTGGTCAAATGGTTCAAGTGCATTGGTTCTGGATTAGATTTCCAGTGAGAGCTAGTGTATCTTCATCCAAGAGATGTGACACGTCGGTGCAAAGAAGAAAGTGTTTAAATAAGCCTAACCAAGCTAATCAACAAAAGAAATAATACAATGTTACGAAATTATCGTAGAAACGTTGTTAATATTAGGTAGGTTCGACTGGAATGCCCAAACAATTGTCAATTCCAAAGGTCTTTGTTTTCGTCCGGCGGGAGCTCATGTGGTTCGGATTTCACGTTAATCAGTAGGTCCACGTCTCATATAGCCTTGCTGCTGAAAGGGACGATAAACTCAAAATCACATCACACATCTTTGTTTTCGCCTTTGTTTTAGCTCATAAATGTCTCTGTTCATAAGCTCCTTAGTGGTTAGCGTACGCGCATTTGGTGTGGAAGACCCGGCTTCGATTCCCGGCGAGAGCTCACGTGGTTCGGAGTCCACGTTAATCAGTAGGCCGACGTCTCATATAGCTTCGTTGCTGAACGAGACGTTAAACTCAAACTCAATGTCTTTATTCATAAATGTCTTTGTGTATGGTTTTTCATATACGTGGCATGGACATTAAATTTTGATTTCTACGCCATATGTATCTAATTACATACACACCTATAGAACGAACACAACAAACTTGGAATATCTACATTGTTTGCGTATGGAAAATAATCACGCTCTACTGTACAGGACAGCCGTGTGTATGGAATTCCATACACATGGCAATCAACGTATTAAGAAATGTATAATAATAAGAATTATTATTATTATTATTAATAATAATAATAATAATAATAATAATAATAATAATAATAATAATAATAATAATAATAATAATAAACAGAAAACGATACGATCACTTACATAATTTATAAATATAAGTTAACATTTAATAAGCATATAACTGCAATGGAATTAAGTTGTTTTCCTCTCTCCCTGAACGCTACAGCCCTTATTGTTCTAAGGCGTAGAAGAGAACTTGTGGCACCCACGATTTGGGGCGGTGTGTGGTCACAACTTGGTATCCCTTTGTTGTTAGTCCTAGCTTTCTAGACGGATGCAGTTATTACCGGTAGAATATACAAGCAAATAGACTTTTGTATTACTATTAAAGTAAATAATTACACTCATTCCTTCAATGTGATACTTGTGGTTGCTTAACCGTATACAGACAGCTGATCCATGGAAAAATCGTTAATAATAATAATAATAATAATAATAATAATAATAATAATAATAATAATAATAATAATAATAATAATAATAATAATAATAACTTTATTTTCAGTGCTGTGAACAGCTCATTGGCAAAAATACAGCACTATGTTAGGACTATTATACAATCATTTAAAACAGACCAGAAAATTTGTGATATAGAATGAATATTAGTAGGTTAAGACCCTTGTCAGAAGTTTAATATATTCACATTACAAGATTAAAGCTGATTATAAAATAAGATTAAAATAGATACAGTCAATATCATAAAATACTATTAACAGAACTATGGAAATTAAAGTTTCATTTAACTATCGTTAAAATAATGAGTCAACTTTGCTTAAAATTTCGTATCTTCTATGTAAAAGATCCTGGTTACCTATTGTCACATTTCCACATAAAATATTGGTTATTTGAATAAAATGTTATAAATAAAGAATCTAAAGATATATAATAATAATAAAATGAAGGCCCTTGTCGTGAAGTTAAAACAAATTAATAATAATAATAATAATAATAATAATAATAATAATAATAATAATAATAATAATAATAATAAATACCAGGAACTCGACAAATAGTCTTGCAAATAATAGGAAAAAGTTTGCGTCACACTGTTCACTTTGCTGGACACACCAGTGTGGCGCGTTATACCGATTGTGGCACACTGGAATATAGGGTGTTTTTTTTTTTTCAACTATTCCAACTGCTTCAATTGAAATGGGTCTATAATAATAAGAGAATGCATTTAGTCTTCTTACCCTTCAATTTAGAAATAAGGTTCGCGAGAATTTCATAAAAGAATAATATACTCAGAATTGTATATAGTAGTTTGTTTTATTCGAAATTACATACTTCCTGCAACTGTTTTTTGATTGAAATGATTTGAAATGAAATTTTTAAGTTTTACGTCCCACGATTATGCCGGATAGGCTAAAGGAGACAGTGATGATAAGAAATGAATGAAATGGTGGAATGAAAAAAGTGGGATAAAACGGGAGAACCTCGAGAAAACCCACACACGCAGTGTTTGTCCAGCACAAGGTTCACTTGGCGCGAGCATAGATCGAACCAAAGACTCCATGCACCAAAGGTGAACGCTCTACCACTGAAACACCGTGGTCTCTGAAATTACTTATGGAACTACCGAGAACTATGCTGTAATATTTGAATGTGCTTCAAGTTTACAATAATTAGTTTAGTTAAATTCATTATTAACAATTAAATAATTTCATTCATTATTAACAGGTAAATGCTGCTGATGCAAAGACTTGAATCTAGCGATACCGCGAGCGTAAGTATTAAACAGAGGGATTTTAAAGGGCCCCCTGAGCTGGGGGCCCTGGGCTCCATTGGCTCCGCCCTTAATCCGCTAATGCCTATAGATTATAAATTAAAGGGGACGGGCCGGGTCCGTTCTAAAAATTCCGGCCCGTGCAGACCTCTAGCTCCTGTGTATATGCTATCTGAAAATACAGTAGAGTTTCGCTTATCCGACATAAAACAGGCAGGCAGAACGCCGGATAATATGGATGTGTTAAGGAAAGACCTATAAAAAGTCAAACTATGATATAATTTTACACATTACGCATCTAATTATCATCTTTGCAAGCAGTGGTGGACTGGCCATAATCAAGTACCGGTCCGATGGCCGCTGCGCCCTCCTCACATCAGTGCCTTTGCGCCCTCCTCGGGAGGGGCTAAGACCCGTTTTAGTCTCGGGAAGGCACACAGTTTCCTATCTGAACACATTAAAAAAAAAAAAACAAATCTACATAATTATTTTATAAATTCGCTAGCCTTTGGCCAGCTAGGGTTCCACCCCAGACCCCGGTATTTGCTCGGCCTGCGGCCTCGCTCTTTCTGTTTTCGGCGTGGGAATGCTATTAATGATATTAGTTTTACCCCTAAATATATAGATTTGACTCTAATATCGGTCATTTTGGACGATTTTTACATATCACCCTTACCAACCCCACGCTCCGCCCCAAATCCCAGTATTTGCTCGGCCTGCGGCCTCGCTCTTTCTGTTTTTGGCTTTGGGAATGTCATTATAATGATCTTAGGGACCCTGAAATTTATAGATTTGACTCTAATATCGGTCATTTTGGATGAGTTTTATATATCAACCCTCCCCCCCCCCCACTGCTCCGCCCCCAGATCCCGTCTTTACTCGGCCTACGGCCTTGCCCTTTCTGTTTTAGGCTTTAGTGGTACCATTAATGATCTCAGCGACTTCGAAATATATTGATTTGACTCTAATCTCGGTCATTTGGGATCATTTTTACATATCTCTCCCTCCCACTCCCGCCGTTAGAGGCGCTAGTGGTGTTACATAAAAACAAGACACCGTTCAAGATTTACAGATGAACATCTGGAATCATTGTTCTTGATGAACTCAGAAAGAGACATTCTGCCCAAAAAAGACAACAATATTATTATTGACAAAATGTGTGATAAAAGCAAGGTGATGCGAAGGCTCCTTCAAGCATAAAGCAGTGACTTTACTTTCATTTTCCAGTTTTGTTTTTGAATTTCTTTTTTCGCTAGGTAGGTATATAATTATAATTATACTTTTGTTAATTTGTAGTAAATGTTTCATGTATACTTTTTATTAACGGTTTTAAAAATAGATGAAAAATAAGTTAATGTTATGATGAACATAGCTTTAAAAGGACAGAAGTATAAAAAATAGCGTAAGCCCCAAACTTAACTCAAATCTTCAGTTATAATTAGGCTGTTAACAAAAGTAGCCGAAGAATTTAAACAACTGATGTGATTTTTGTAGTCTCAGTTAAAGTATGCAGATTTATATAGGCCTAATATACGAGGCGTGTTTTTTTAAGTAAGGCCGTTTGAACATAAGTGCACAACGAAAGGTTATTTCAAAAAAGTAAATGTATTTTCAGAAAGTACATACTTTACTCTATTTTTCGACATAGTTGCCAAGAATGTTCAAACACTTATCATACCTCTCAACCAATTTCAAAATACCCTCTTCATAAAAACTTGCCGCCTGCTCCGATAACCAAGAGTTCACTGCCGTTTTCACATCGTCGTCATCATTGTAACGATTGCCACTGAGGTGTTGTTTGAGGTGGAGGAACAGGTGGTAATCGCTCGGCGCAAGATCAGAACTGTACGGTGGGTGGTCTAAAACTTCCCAGCCAAAACTGTCCAACAAATCGCGGGTCTGACCTGCAGTGTGAGGTCTTGCATTGTCATGGAGAAGAACAATGCCCTTTGTCAGCATGCCGCGTCGTTTGTTTTGAATCTCTCTGCTTAGCTTTCAGTGTTTGGCAGTATGCTTCTGCATTGATAGTGGTCCCTCGTTCCATGAAGTCGACCAACAAAACACCATGCCTATTCCAAAACACCGACTCCACGATTTTGCGCTGGGACAGAGTCTGTTTGGCCTTTACCTTTACAGGCGAGTGTGTGTGTCTCCATTCCACGCTCTGTTGCTTCG
The DNA here is from genome assembly GCF_964235325.1 of Thermobia domestica. Taxonomy (NCBI): domain Eukaryota; kingdom Metazoa; phylum Arthropoda; class Insecta; order Zygentoma; family Lepismatidae; genus Thermobia; species Thermobia domestica. The sequence continues at coordinate 28,480,893 of NC_137465.1, forward strand.
ATTCGGGCGTGATATGCGAAACCCATGTTTCGTCTCCAGTTACGATCTGACTCAAGAAGCCGTCACCTTCTTCGTGATAACGAGTCAAGAACTTCGTGGCACACTCAAATCTTTGGTTTTTGTGGTCCTCTTTAGGAGTTTCGGGACCCAACGGGAGCACAGTTTCCTAAACTTTAGGTGTTCAGAGACAAATTTGTATAGCACTGATCTCGACACGTCAGGAAATTCGTTTGAGAGACCTGTTATTGTGAAGCGCCTGTTCTCACGAACTCTCGCTTCAACTGACGCCACCAAATCGTCTGTAATCGAAGAAGGGCGACCGGAGCGGTCCTCATCTTGGACGTTGTCACGGCCATTCTCGTACCCACTGACGCACTTTGCTTGCACTCATAACAGTATCACCGTACACTTCGCAAATCTGTCGATGAATTTCTGCATTAGACAGGTTACTTGCTGACAAAAACCGTATCACTAAGCGAACCTCACACGCGGCGGGCGACTTGATAGTCTTAAACATTGAGAAAGCACAGAACACAACCGTACAGGTCAACTACAGAGTTGAAACTGAGCACAGTTGTTCCCGAGGCATGCCGGTACACGACGCACACGCTAGTTGCGGTATGCGCGCGAACTACTAGTGTCTACAACAAAACGGACCTTACTTAAAAAACACGCCTCGTATTTAGTACTCAAAGTCTCTTTGTTTGTTTATGAAAATATTGAATTTGTATAATTCTATCATGATTAACTGCAATAGCTACTTAATCTTTTGTTGTTTTTTGTGTACTAATTTTCCGAGGGAAGCCCCCGGCACTTTCTTTTATTTGGAGGGGGTATTCCATACAAGCGAAAGCCTCAGATGGGCGGCGCCCTCCCAGAGTATGTGACCGCGCCCTTTTTACATAGCCAGTCCACCCCTGTTTGCAAGAAACAAATATAATGCATTGACTCAGTGACGTATCCAGCATGAGGTCCTGGAAGCTGTCCCTTACCAAACCTCAAGCACTTTTTAATAAACCTACTTTTTCCCTTTTGAGGTTTTTTTGTTTTTTTTTTTTATTTATGTCAGATTACTTTGAGTCAGTGTCCAAACTGTGGACAATGCGTTGTTGTTATAATTCTAACAAGTAACACTTCCCAAGTGTAACACTCCGATTTTGATAAAATTTGGCAGGTAGATACTATACATAAAATAAACAAATAAGTGCTTTTTTATTTTTTTTGCTGAAAAAAGGGTTTTAGGGGGCAAAAGCCCTCACCCAAAATTTGAAAGTTGACGCTCGAAAGGCAAAAACAAGTGGACCAAAGTGAACGAAATCGTGAACAGATATTGCGAACATAAAATTAGAGAATACGTGTTTTGTATTTTCCTGGAAAAAATGGTTAGGTGGGGCACAGATCCCTCCAAACCTTTGATCATGAAATATCAAAAGTGCTAATAACAGTATGTCAGAAGTGCCTAAATTTACATGAAGAATTGGAACAAAACTTTGTGTTAGGACAATATGCAAAAAATAAACAAATTCGGCTTTTTTATTTCCTGCGAAAAAACGGTTTTAGAGGACAAAAGGTCCCCCGCATGAATTTTGAAATTTGACGCAAGAAAGGGAAGAAAAAATGTACCGAACTGAATGAAATTGTTCACAAATGTTGTAGAGGTAAGATGAGGAAATACGTGCTTCGTATTTTCCTGAAAAGAGAAAAAAACCTTTTGAGTGGACCGAGGCGTTGAGTGTCGGAAGGATTGGATCGAAGCGAATGAAATTGTCTGTAGATATTGGATATGAAAAATAAAGCCTCTCGTGTTTCACAAGTGTCTCCATCAGATTTCTTCAAATTTGGTAGATCAACAACAAGCACAAACAAAAACACGTGCCGATTAATTTCCTGTTTGCTGTTGATGTGCCAAAATTGATAGGGACATCTTTAAAACACGAAAGTCCTTATTTTACATACAGTCTATACAATATCTACACACAATTTCATTTGCTTCGGTCCACTCCTTCCTGCACTTTTACGGTAATATTAACTTTTTTTGGAGGGGATCTAGGCCCCAACACTGTTTTTTCATACAAATTAAAATGCATTTCATTTATTGTTTTGCAAATTGTCCCTATACGAAGTTTCGTTGCAATTCTCCATACTCTTTAGGAACTTCTGACGTATACATACTTATTTGCACTTTTGATATTTCCTAATCAACAGCTTAGAAGGTCCGTGCCCCACTCAATCGCTTTTTTTCAGGAAAATACGAAACACAATTACCTCAATTTACGTCTAGAATATCTGTGCACGATTTCAAAATTTTGGGTGGGGAATTCTGCCCCCTAAAACCAATTTTTCGCAGAAAATAAACCCGTATTCTTTTTTTTTTTTTTTTTTTTTTTTTTGCGTATTGTCCCTACACAATGTGTCGTTCCAATTCTTCATGTCCTTTAAGCACTTCTTACATACTGTTATTAGCACTTTTGATATTTCACGATCAAAGTTTTGGAGGGGTCTGTGTCCCACCGAAACGTTTTTTTTTTTTTTTTTCAGGAAAATACGGAACCCATATTCCCTCATTTTTCGTCTACAATATCTGTGCACAATTTCATTCATTTCGGTTCACTTCTTCTTGCCTTTCGGGCGTCAACTTTCATCATTTTGGATGAGGGATTTTGTCCCTTAAAACAGGCATTCGTTTAGTTTTTGCGTATTGTCCATACACAAAGTGTCATCGGAATTCTTCGTCCTTTACACACATCAGACATATTGTTACTAGCACTTTTGATATTTCATGATCAAAGGTTTGGAGGGGTCTGCGTCCCACGTAACCGTTTTTTCCAGGAAAATACAAAACACGTATTCCTTCATTTTACGTCTGCCATATCTGTGCACAATTTCGTACACTTTGGTCCACTTGTTTTTGTCTTCCGGGCGTAAACTTTCAAAATTTTGGGTGAGTGCTTTTGCCCCCGTAAAACAGTTTTTCCGCAGAAAATAAAAAAAACATTTATTCGTTTATTTTATGTGTAGTATCTGCCTGTCAAATTTTTATCAAAATCGGAGTGTTACACTTGGGACGTGTTACTTGTAAGAATATACCGTAATGCCATTGATACCAGGTGGAATTAAAGAACACTTTTAAATGGGATTACAATTTCGTTTCCGGTCTGTTTATAACATTACTGTATTAGAACGATACACTCATTGCCATTTGCTATTTTTTTTATGTGATATACGTAGCAAACAGTTTTCCTTACATGTCTCTAGAAAATATTTTTTGATTTCGTGTGAGTTAGAATTAAGTTTGACCGGTTCATAAATGACAAGTAAGAAACGTTTAAGAGAAATACAGAACTGTTGCATTATTATTATTATTATTATTATTATTATTATTATTATTATTATTATTATTATTATTATTATTATTATTATTATTATTATTATTATTATTATTATTGATATTTTGGAAACATTAGAATTACGTGCTTACGAGGATTCGTGTCGGGTCCCCTCCGAAAAGAAAAGCTGGATATGTGCCTGCACTGAATGATAGACGTATGAGTCAAGGTATAGACGAGCGTGCTAGGCGATCGAGTCCGGAGCATCAGAAACAGACTAAGACCACAACTTGCAGTTCTTCTTGCCGATTGATGCTGCTTTTTACCTGCTATGATATGTCGGATAATAATGTGAAATAAACGAAGGTCAAGACCATGGCGTATTGGTGTTTCATGCACCTAAACCTGTAAAATATTTGTGCCGAAAACATCTTTCACTCACTAGCTAAATTTGAGGGTATGATCGCTCATCTTGCCTTATAAAGTATAGTCTTATAAAGAATATATATAGCATAATAAAACCCTAAAGACCAAATTCAATGATTATCTATAGTTTTATTTTTTAATAACGGGAAACTTGTTTATTTCATCACGATAAATCATGTTTGATACTAAGATATATATTTTTCATACTTTATTGGAGAAATTTTTTTTTCAAGAAAAGAGGATGATAAAGGAAGCTATACAACACCATAAACTGAAAGCAATCGGTATTACTAATAGTACATTAATTCTAAATAAATACGTCATCAGAGGAAACAAAAAGTTATTTCCTAATTGTATTGTTTCAGTTTTATTAACATAAAAATTATACACTTTCTACAATGTTTTGTAAAGAAAAAAAAATTGAACAGGACCGGATGGGATTCGATCTGGTGTCAAAACAGTATAAGAATTACTAGTCCGTCACTCTACCCACTTGACCACACAAATTTTCTTTTGTTGCTTATCTTTTTCTTAAGAAATAAATGCTCATGGCTATAGAGCATGTCACTTCCAAACTTAAGACAACAGTTTTTCTCTTTGTTTATATTTTCCGTATAACATCTTGCTTACAGAAGCTAATTTATATTTGGCAGACAATTTACACCCTAGATTTAAGCCAATAAATGCAATATGTTGCTCCAATTTCCAGTTCCTTGATTCAGCTGTTCTCCTACTAATCTTGTTATTCCCTCTGCAATCGTGCTGTGCTACTCCAAAAATTCCCTCGAAAACATTATTGCCAGTATACACAAAACCGAACATAATTTTGTTTTTTGCTTATATTTTTATTATTTTATTATATTTTTTGGAAATATCTCCTTAGATGGATTGATTTCTATTATCTCCACGTACTAATAACTGAATTTTACCAATAAACATATGGAAAATGGAATAATTGCGAAAAATTATGAGTTACAGTATACGCGCAATATTTTTTGCGCATGGGAGTACATGAGTAAGCATTCAGTATGACCATGATTATTGAAATATAAACTTTGGTGCAAAGTAACCCCATAGGTGAGAATGCTTTGCACCACATACAAGAAAGTACGTTCATCATACTGTACGAACATAATGTTTCTGTGCAATGTTTTTCATTCAGTATTTATACATTATACTTTCATTCAGTATTATACATTATATACACAAGACTGCAGGCAATCTACAAATATTGATACTAGAATGATGATACTGCTATCGGTACTTAGTACGAATTACTGATACTTGTAAAGAATATTATGTTTTTTCTGGTACTTGCACAGGAATCATATTCTAATCGTTTAGCACATGTCCCACGGAAATGCCAACTCAGGAACAGAATAAAATCCCAATGAACTGATTTGCCTTGGTTGCTCTTTATGTCCAAGAATATCATCTCAGCCGTAATCAGTTGATAATTAACAGGGTTTGCAGCTTTCAAGTTGAAACCTGCCCACATTGCAGAATTTCTTTCTTTCTTTTTTCTTTATTCTTTTTTTTTAATCTAATGTTAGTCATTCGTATGCGTATAAGTTTCAAGCCCCACAAAATGTCTAGTTATTTCTAAGAAAATTAAGCCTTTCTGGGGGAAGCTCTTCTCCAACTGTTTCTGGTTTCACCACTGTTCGTGATTTATTTTCCAAAAAATAAATCCATTCCGGCATCTACTCGAAAGGAAATTTACCTATAATTAGAAGGCAGAAGATATCGGTAGTAATAATTTCCTATTTAAGAGGTTACCTTGGACCGGTCCAAAGTAACCCCGATTAGAGGCTGAAATCACCTTCTCCTAGTTTTATTTTTTCAACGACTTTGAAACGTTTCGCACTTCAGTTTCAACTATTGCTTCAAAGTCCCATTATACACAGTAGTGTTCTACAAAACTGACTTACCTTGGACGGAAATTCTTGTAGGTGATATCTTTCAAATTTTTTCGGCCTTTACCGTGACCACTTTCCACACCTCTACAACAACAAACCCTCCAGGTAATTAGAATTGAAGTTAAATGCCAACATTATAGCCAAAATACAGTTACATGTTCTATCTTACGATGGCAGTTCAAACTTTCTCTTTACAGTTTATGGTTTTACCGACAGAGAAGTTTGCAATTCTTTTCATATTTTGTGCAAGGTAACCCCGTCTTACGTTAATTTCTTTTTAATTAATAGAAAATGTCCGTATCAATGAAAATTAATGTATAAAATGTCAATATAAATATGCTATATGACTTAATCCTAGTCATTATTACTAGTATTATTGGAATAAATCATAACAATAATAATATAATCATACAATATTAATACTAAGTCAAAATGAAACTGGTTATTAAATACCAATCATAGAACCTGTTTTTTAAGTGATTTGAATGATACTACTGGTTATCATCCTAAATTTCGAACTTATGATTCAAGTGATGGAAGTTACATTTTCTCTAAAGATCATTCCAAAATGTATTCTTTCACCAATAAGCAAGGTTCTTCTTTGTTATCAGTAGGCTAGAGCTGCTACAGGCACAGATGTCAGGGTAGATTAGACGGTATCAGAGTAAACGTTCATAGGAGTACTAATATAGCAGCCATTTTCACGTATGTGAAGTTGGCTCCCCCATTTTAATATTTCGATTCGAAACTGAAGCCAATCGATTGTTTTTTGTTTGTTATTGATTGTTTTTAAGAAAAAAATCGTTGGTTTCGAAAAACATACAGAAATATTCAAAAAATAAAGTTGGGGGGACAACTTCACACTAGTCCCCCACTTTAAAATTTCGATTCGAAACCGAAGCCAATCGTTTGTTTTTCGTTTGTTATTGATCGTTTCGAAGAAAAAATCGTTTGTTTCGAAAAATGTACGGACATATTCAAAAAATAAAGTTGGGGTCCAACTTCACGCTGCCCCCCACTATCAAATTTCTAATCCAAACTAATTCCAATCGTTTGTTTTTCGTTTGTTATTGATTGTTTTGAAGAAAAAATAGTGTGTTTCGAAAAACTGACGGAGATTTTCACTAAATAAAATTTGGGAGTTGGCAATTTCCCGCTGGGCTCTCTAGTATGAAATGTCGACTCAAAACTGAAGCCAATCGTTAGTTTCTCGTTTGTTATTGTTTGTTTTGAAGAAAAATCGTTTGTTTCGAAAAACGTACAAAAATATTCAAAAAATAAAGTTGGGGGCCAATTTTACGCTGCCCCCCACTTTCTACTTTCGACTCCAAACTGATTCCAATCGTTTGTTTTTCGTTTGTTATTGTTTGTTTTGAAGAAAAATCGTTTGCTTCGAAAAACGTACAAAAATATTCAAAAAATAATGCTGGAGGGGGCAACTTTACACTAGCCCCCCACTTTCAAATTTCGATTGGAAACCGAAGCCAATCATTTGTTTTTCGTTTGTTATTGATTGTTTTGAAGAAAAAATCGTTTGTTTCGAAAAACGTACGGTCATATTCACAAAATAAAGTTGGGGACCAACTTCATGCTGCAACTACTTTCAAATTTCTAATCCAAACTAATGCCAATCATTTGTTTTTCGTTTGTTATTGATTGTTTTGAAGAAAAAATTGTTTGTTTCGAAAAAGTTACGGAGATTTTCACTAAATAAAATTTGGGGGTTGTTAATTGGAAACTCGTTGGAAACTCTAAAGTACGCAGATCTCAACGAGGTAACATTTGTACAATTCCCTCCATATTCTTAGAAAAAGTCGCCCTGAAAATAAATGTAATTTACGACAAATAACTGAGACTCAAAAACTTGTCCAACTTTGGCCTCCTCCCCCATACAAGCAACAAGTACGCATATAGGAGTATTAGCATGTAGTGAACTACTTCATCGATTTCTAAACCAATTTTTATGTGTGCACCCCAAAAGGGAAAGGAATGGCATCTCCAAAATCCTGATGGAACAGAAAGGGAGTTTCCAACCCCCGTCCGTTAAAGTACTGTCAGATACATGAAATACATATTGGCGGGATGCTTCATCCTTCATAATCACATTGATACCAAAATTATCTTCCTACTTTAATTAGAGAGTAAGTTATAGAAGTTTAAATTGAATTACATCAAGGAGCGACCAGAATGTATTCTACAGCATGAAACGGCTCAATGGCACCCCTAGCTTTATTTTTGAATATTCATGTACGTTTTTCTAAACAAACAATTTTTTCTTCAAAACAATCAATAACAAACGAAAAACTAACGATTAGCTTCCGTTTTGAGTCGACATTTCATACTAGTGAGCCCAGCCGGAAATTGCAATCCCCCAAATTTTATTTAGTGAAAATCTCCGTAACTTTTTCGGAACAAACGACTTTTTCTTCAAAACAATCGATGACAAACGATTGGCATTCGTTTGGAATCGAAATTTGAAAGTGGGGGGGGGGTAGTGTGAAGTTGACCACCCAATTTTATTTTGTGAATATGTCCGTACGTTTATCGAAACAAACGATTTTTTTTCAAAACAATCAATAACAAACGAAAAACCAATGATTGGCTTCGGTTTCGAATCGAAATTTTAAAGTGGGGGGCTAGTGTGAGGTTGTCCCCCCAACTTTATTTTTTGATATTTCTGTACGTTTTCCGAAACAAACGATTTTTTCTTCAAAACAATCAATAACAAACGAAAAACAATCGATTGGCTTCAGTTACGAATCGAAATTTGAAAGTGGGGGGGGGAGAACTTCACATATGTGCCATTTTCGGAGTTCTCGGAATTGTTTCAGTCATCTTGATTAGTTAATCGTTTGCTTTTGTTTTCTTCATTAGCCAGCGCGTTGGAATTGGAAAATAAGTTGTTATTATTCGTACAATTTAAATTTAGTATTCGTCTCTTGGTTTGATTTTCAGATGAGAAGTGAAAATAGATTGTCTTCGAAATTCGACACATTCTCTTTACATTTGACATGTCAGTTTATGCATCAAAATGTAACAAATCAATGGAGGCGAGTTCCGAATTTCAAACCCGCTAAAACAAGATGTGAAAAATATACATTTAGCATATGAAGGTATAGAAAATTCTGAAATGATATGAACTTGTAAGCTTGGAGCCCGTCTTCCCCGTATGGTTGATATTCTGCGTGCGCTACTGATAAAAATATAAAAGTTCCCCTTTTAAATATAGTTCTGCTTTATAAAGTTATAATGCACCTATGATCCCTTCACTGTTTTCTGTTTTTAAAAAAAATAAAAATAAAAATAACTTAATGACAATAAAGAGAATGGGGAAAGTGTATGTACTATCCATAAAATTTTGTTGAGTAAATTAACGAATAATTTTAGTGGCACCGATTTCTGAATAACTTTGGGGAAATTTATTCGAGTATATTATAGTTTCCTTTAACAGATATTCAAACATAAATATCCAGATATTAAGGAAGCCCAAGGAAACTTTGAGGACCGCTCCATTCCCGGATCGGTGCCTTTCACTGTTCCCATCATGTCTGTTCTTATAGATCAGAAATCTGGGGCGTTTATTTTATGAGGTCAGTAATTATTGTGAACTCAAATTTCTTCTCTAAATGAAATTACTTAAAATCAATTTAATGGCCTTATAAACTTCCAAACTTTAGTATGTATAAGTATCGGAACTCATATAGAAAGGCCATGTCCATCTGTGAGTTTGTCAATATGAATCACAGCATAACACAGCGTGGGAATATTTTGTCGATAACAACTCGGTATTACAAGAAAACGAGAACAATTCGAACAAAAAAAGAAAGGAAGGAAGAATCATTTGGTTATCACTGACATACACTCGCAGATAGAGAACTTTTATTATAGACATTAGAAAAGTAAAACACTACATTACTTTTCAACGTCTTAACCATTCAAATTGGAGCAATTTCCATAACGTTTTACAAGGTTTGACATTCCTTCTACAAAAAGATGTCCTGCCTGGGAATGAAGCCGTTCGCCAACAGCATTGTGAAGTGCATTGTCGAAGCGGGGCGACCAAGGATGTTATAAAGTAGAGGGTTTAGCGATATGTATCTTCATTCCATTAACTCAATGAATCAAAAAAAAAAAAAAAAAACGAACATCGGTAGGTCTGATTGGCTACTCTCGTTTCCGCCATCGTCTGATTGGCTAC